>NC_041225.1:31913450-32019408 GCF_002837175.3 Physeter macrocephalus
TAGGCCTTTCCTGGTGGCGCAGTGGTTAAGAATCTGCCTGCCAATGCAGGGGACACGGGTTCGAGCCC
Organism: Physeter macrocephalus; assembly: GCF_002837175.3. Lineage (NCBI taxonomy): Eukaryota > Metazoa > Chordata > Mammalia > Artiodactyla > Physeteridae > Physeter > Physeter macrocephalus. Next base: position 31,913,519 of record NC_041225.1, read on the forward strand.
TGGTCTGGGAAGGTCACACATGCCGCGGAGCAACTAAGCCCGTGAGCCACAACTACTGAGCCTGCGCGTCTGGAGCCTGCGCTCCACAACGGGAGAGGCCGTGACAGTGAGAGGCCCGCACTCCGCGATGAAGAGTGGCCCCTTCTCTCCACAACTGGAGAAAGCCCTCGCACAGAAACGGAGACCCAACACAGCCAAAAATAAATTAATTTTAAAAAATATATATGTGCTTTAAAATATTGGCCAGTATATATATGTGTGTGTATGTATATATATATATAAGAAATTAAAAATCACCACAGATTTTACTTACCAAACGATTACCGCTTTGACATTTAGCTAAACATCTTTCAGATATCCCTATTATACATACATAAAGACAATTTGTATAAACAGGATCATTCTCCACTGCTGCTTTGTAACCTGATTATTTTCACTCACTGGTGTGCTACAGACATCTTTCCATGTCAGGAAGTCTCTGCTTTATTGGCTTAATGGCTACATAGCCCTTCTTTCTGTGGATGTACCACACTTTAATTCCCCATTCATTATATTTAGGTTGTTGCCATTTTTCACTTTTACAGACAAGTCTGCAACGAACCTTCTTTTCTATTCATCTTTGTCAACTTTTATGATTATCTTCTTAGAATAAGTTCCTGTAAGTAGAATTTCTGGGTCAAAGGGTACGTGCATTTTAACGTTTGATGCATGGCCAAGCATCTTATTAACCATTTAACCATTTTGATACATTGCCAGACATCTTATTTAATTAACAGAGAATAAGTATCAGAAAGGAGGGAGATGAGGACGTAAAGGCAAAGGCAGTGGCAGTTGACGTAGTTACCGTTTCAGCTTCCCTCTTCCAGCCGGGCTGCCAGCTGGCCTGGGAGGCCACTTGAACGCAAGTTTCCCAGGTTACAGCCGAGATGCCTGTGGTCAGTAGGGGCCAGCAGCTCTTTCGGGGGCATTCAGTCTTAGAGGCGATGCATTCTCAGAGTTGTTGACACCCTATTTCAGCAGTGGAAGGGACAGGGAGTCTATGGAGTCTTTGTTCTATAAACTTTTAGCAAAGAACAAGTGTATTTCCGGGTGCTTGTTTTGTAGATCCCTGGGGCTTCCTGATGTCTTAGTGGTTGTTAATGAAGTCTCCAAGTTAAAAATGGATTTAATTTATTTGAATTTAAAATTCTTTTTTTTTTTTTTTTTTAAAAACAATCACGATGTTTTTTTAAAAGTGTCAGGGAAGTGTTTTAGTATTAGAGACATGGAGACAAAGTCTCAACTACAGAAGACTAGCAGTTAGTGTGTAGACGATGACCTGCCTAAAGAAAGGGACCTGGGACAGAGTATGTGGACAGCAGTGTTTGAGATGGTAGAATCCCTTTCATTCGAACTGTCCTCATTCTTTCACACAACTAGGGCAAAAATTTCTCCTAGCTGGTTAAGACAGAATGTTTTATTACTGGGAGTTCTTGGCACTTAAAGTTAAGCATTTACTTACCTGTATGTTAGATAATTCATGTGGCACCAAACTGAAAGAAACATTTAGTTATGGCATTCAAAAAATATTAAGCATCTACCATGAGCCCTGCCCATCGTACAAGATGTCAGAGAAGGAGAAGAAGTGATCTGTCCTCAGAGGCTCACGTTCAGCTCATATTCTGCTTCTGTCTATGACATTTCCTGTTTTGTTTTGTTTTTTAACAGTATCTGCTGAAGGTCAATGAAATTAAGATTAAAAAGGGAGTGGATTTACTTCAGAATCTGATCAAATATTTTCATGCCCAATGCAAGTAAGTTCTTTTTCTTTGTTATGATGGTATTTCAGATGTTTCTTTCTTTATGGCAACTTCTGGGAGATCTGTAGTATTGTGTTGAGGAAAGTAAACACTTATTTAAAACTCTGCAGTAAAAGGAATGAAACAGTGATGCAGGCTACAACACAGATGAACCTTGAAAACATGTAAAGTGAAAGAAGCCAGAAATAAAAGACCACATACTGGATGGTTCCATTTATTTGAAAGGTCAGGAATAGGCAGATCCACAGAGGCGGAAAGCAGATTGGTGATTGCCAGGGCTTGAGGGAAGGGGGCAGGGGGGAATTACTGCCAGCGGGCACAGGGTCTCTTTTTGGGGTCACGAAAATATTCTGGAATTAGATAGGGCTGATGATTATGCAACTTTGTGAATAAATATACTAAAAACCACTGAATTGTACACTTTAAAAGGGTGGATTTTATGGTTTGAGTTTTATATCTCAAAAACTAAAAATAATGTAAAAATCTACATTATCAAATATACTTATTTTTGCTTTTTTTTGTAAAGTGGCAAACTAGTTTGATTCTCGGATGTTCTTTATTTGTTAAAAGAGAAATGAGATGGTGTTAATGCAGTGTCTTAAATTAAAAGAATACTTTCATGTATTACTTATCATATAAAACAAATGACAGTACTGAGCAAAGGAGGCTGTGTGTGGAAGAGGAGGAGGAACTTCCAGGTCTGGGAACCGTCCATGTACTCAGCTTCACCGTGTCCGTCAGCCCTTCCTTCACAGCCTGGGCCTCACCTCTTGGCCTCATTGTCCTCCCCTCTCCTCATCCTGCTTCTCCTCCCTGACCCCCCCGTCGCTGCTATAAACAGGCCGCGGGCTCATCCACTGCTTTTGTTGAGTGTGTGCCGTGCCTCGGGGCACCGTCCGAGAAGCTGGAGAGAGAGTAATGTACGTCTCAGACACAGTTCCTGCTGGATCAGGTAGGGGAGTTGGACTTAGGTAAACACACTTATACCTGCACGTTTAACAAAGCGTTCTGAAGTACGGGAGTCTAAGAAAGAATAGAATAGAATAGAATAGAATTCAGATTAAGGTTGAGGGCAGAGTTGTTTTGTCTTTTTTCTGTTTCGTTCCTTGCTGTGTGTTCCAGCAGCCAGAACACAGTACCTGGCCCACAGTAGGTGTTCAAATTCTTCTTGAATTCACTGCAGGCCTCTTTGAGGGACATGTATTCATGTATTCTGAGGCCTGAAGGGTGAGTAGGAGCCAGCAGGTAAGGAACGGGGGAAGAACATTCCAGGCCAAGTCAAGGTCTTGAGGCAGTAAGAAGGCCAGTGTGACTTAAGCATAGTGAAGGAGAGGAAGCTGCATGGGAAAGCCTGGGGTGGGGACGGCTTGGAGGTCTGGTTAACGGTGGCGTCCGATTCTATCCCAGACGTGTTGGGAAGCTCTCAAAGTTTCAAGCAGAGGATTCATTCAGCAAGTAGTGATTGAGCTCCTACTGCGTGCCAGGTGGTGCAGCATGAAGGAAACCATGCTCCTACCTGCATGGACCTTCAGGTGGGGTGGGGAGACCGCAAGCGCACGGGCAGGTATGTGACGGAGATTCGGGGCCTGGCTGTGGCTGTGCAGAGGCAGCAGCGTGGCGGGAAGAGAGTGTGCTGGCTGGGGGCGCCAGGGGAGCTCCTCCCGTTCCGCTTTTGTTCCAGCGGGTCACTGTGTGTGTTGAGAAGGACCCAGATGGGGAGGAGCGGGTGTGCGATCACTTAGGCCTGCAGGTTGCGTCCGAGGGCACTCGGAGCCGCAGTGCCTGGGCGCAGACTGCGACAACAGGGACATCTGTGAGGGTGTTACTGCCCCACGCTGATGCCCCCTTACACACGATGCTCCCTGTGCCTAGAATGCAGTTCTCCTCCTCCCGCGCCTCCCCAGCTGCTGTTCCTGCACGAGGCCCAGCTCAGGTGTGCCTGGCTGCTTCGAAGTCGTCTGCTCCCCCACTTACCTGAACACTTCTCTTCCTTCTTGTTACCACTGCGCTGTCTGCACACTCCCCTGATGGCACCTGGCATGTTGTCTCCCACTGAACTGTATGCTCTTTAAGGACGTTCTCCGTGACTTTTATATTTTAACCTTTAGCGCGTTTACCTGGAACGATTTGCAGTGGTGAATTGCACTGAATTGGATGGAGCTGTGCTTTGGAATTCTCACTACATCTCTGGCGACACTGCATGTCTAAAGCAGTGGAGGTCCAACAGCAAAGGAAGATGTGCTGTGTGATTCAGCCTGGGTTAACAGAAGAGCTCCATTGTAGAGTTTTTAAGATGAATTATTTTATAGAGACTCAAAATCCTGTGTGATTAACATATAAATTACTTTTTCAGTCTTATCCTTGTAACCTTATGTGAGGCTATTTAGGAAGTGGGTTGTTTCCTTGCTGCTCTTTTATTTTTAAAAAGAAGTTATTCTGGGATTTCCTTTTTTTTCTTTATTTTGCCCAAACTAATCAGTTGGGTAGCAACAGACCACTTGTGGAAAATTGAACCAATTGGCCTTTTATGGGCATGAGCTCAGTAACCTTTAAAAATGATGAATCTTCCATTACTTCCTTTCTGGATGAATGTGTGTGTGTGTGTGTGTGTGTGTGTGTGTGTGTGTGTGTGTACACGTGTACATACACACTGCACGCTCTTAAAAACATTTGGAAAGCTTTGACTTCTCACAGGCATATTTTGGGGCATAAAATGTGGAGCCTGAGTGACTCAGCCACTGGACAGAGGAACCCGTGGCCACATGTGTCTCTATCCTCCGGGCAGTTCCTTCGTGTCCCCACTGAACATTCCCGGTCTCCACTTCTCGCCGGGGAGCACAGCTGTGCCCGGCGGGCAGAGGCAGCCTGCTCAGCTGAAGCTGCTGGTCTCTGCAGGTACCAAGAGGCCTCTCGGTGGAAACTAGATGCTGTGGAACCATGTTCAGGTGTTCACCCTTAGAACTGCTTAGACAGACATTATTTTGCTTTTTACTCCTTTTGGCTTTTCTCTGGAGCATTCTTGAAGAGTATGTTGTCTTTTATTTCATTTAAGGAAAGACTTAGCATCTCTAGTTCCTAGAAGAGCCTGGAAAACCTGTATTACTAGCCTTTGCTTCTAAAGATTGAGGATCCTTTTCTCTAGTGTGAACCTAGAAATAGGGCAGTCTTTAAAACAGAAATAAACAAAAACGGTCATGTTCTAAACAGTAGTGATGAGCGTTGAAGCGACTTGTTCTCTGAGCAAATACCTGCTGAGAACCACTGTGACCAGTTGCGGCGTGATGAACTTGGGTTGCAGATGCAGTGAGACCCAGTCCGGTGCCCTGGACAAGCGCGCTCCAGCGGGGGGGAGGGTGGAGGCTGCCGGCCGTGAGGCTGCAGTTGTGAAGGCTGGAGAAGGGAGAGTCCGCCCCGCTTGTGGGCGCCTGAAGGTTGGATCTCAGTGGGTGTATTTTAAGGGCTGGCGAATTTGATCAGGTAGGCTAGAAAACATTAGATGAAAAACAAAAGTCGACGTTTGGTAATACCGATGGTAAATGTTGTTTTGACTGAAGCTTGGGAAAGTGTTAACAGGCTCAAGCTAAAAAAAATGTCTGGGGGTTTGTACTTAGGAATGTTGCAGTGACAGCAGTCAGCAAAGGGGCCCCCGTTTTTGAAGCTTTCCCTAAGGCCAGAGAAAGTATACAAACATGCCTCAGTAAGGACGGTGCAGAAAGATAGGAGTTTTGAAAATCATAGGGAGGAGGTTTTCGAGGTAGATAGATGGTCAAGATTGGCTATGCTTTTACAAAGATGAACTCTAAATCTGTATCGTTATTCCAAGTGTGACACTGTGCAGTGTAATGATGGAAACAACGTCTGTGACGAGAAACACCTCTCCGAGCCCTTGACTCCACTGCGAGGGGCTCTCACTGTGGGGACAGTTGCCAGGCACAGATTCTGGAGCTGTGCACCCGCTCCCTTTCCCCGAGAGCAGGACCGTTTCTCTGCTGCTCTCCTGTGATAATTTTCCTACTCCCTGAACTAGTGTGTGTTCAGCTTCTCTCTCTCTCTCCCCCTCCCTGCCAACCCTGCCCATTTTATAAGAATTTGAATTGATTAATAAAATAGTTATACCAAAAAAAATAGAGCTGAAACAAAACATAAGAACCGAATGAGTTCATGACAAGAGGGAAAAGCTCAGTTTCTCATTCTTGTGTTTGTTCTTCCCAGTTTCCTTTTCAATTTAAAATTGCTGCTCTGTGTCGGCCATTGTGCTCAGAGTGGAAACACAGAGACGTGTATGGCATGGCATTTCTGCCCTATCAGTGGAAACAGACATGTGGAAAAGTCATTATAACACGGACACAGTTGCTACACCAGAAGCATATTTTACATTTAGAAAAAAATGAATTAGGCAAAATACAGGAATGAGAATGTAAAGTTAAAATTATGCATATATCTGAAGATTTTTAAGGTAAGAAATTCTAATAGCCCAGCCTCTGATTCCTAATAACTAGCTAGTAGTGGTTCGTAACCCACATCCTGTGTGTACGCTTTCCTCTTCCTTCCTCCCTTCCTCCTTGGAGTTATTGTATTAAGTGTCATGCAGCATTGTTTTTACAACCCCTCCTGCTAATTGCATACTTGATATGGGAAATTCCCACAGGACCATTGCTGAGTTTAAAAGAAATAAACACGTGAACCCCAGATCACTTTTTGAAGATAGTCTCCTTGGTACCCAGTAAACTGGCAGAAGTTAGAAATTCTCCTTCCTTTCCTCATTAATTTCTTCATTCAACAAATATCGTGTGCCTGAAATGTGTCAGGTTTTGTGGATACTGTGTCCTCACCCTCCTGGAACTTCAGATCTAATGGGGGAATTTTATTTTAAACAATGACACCAGCGAACATGTAATGGCAGTTGTGGTGAGTGTTTTGAAGCCAGAGACGGAATACTCTGAGAGAATCTGGCAAGGAGACCTCTTTGAAGGGATGGGGGTTGTGGCACACCTCAAGGGTGAGGCCGTATCTAACTTAAAACTTGAAGAGTGAGTGGGAATGAACCAGGTGAAACAGAAGGTAGGCTGCAGGGAGAACTCCTTAGAGGAAAGAAACAGCAAGTGCAAAGGGCCTGAGGCAGGGAGGCCTCGGCTCCATAGAGGAATAGAGAGACGTGAATAAAGGGGCAGATGGTGTGGGTGGAAGCCTGGAGACGTAGGCAGCGGCCAAGTCCACGGGCATTTTAGGCCTCGTTACAGGTTTTGAACTCTCTCCTAAGCTCCCTGGGAAGCCTCTTCTTCCTCTCAAAAGGGTTCAAAGGCAGTGTGCTGCACGTCAGCCTGCTGTTGCTGCAGAAAAACTCATCCAGCCTCTGTTGTACTTCCTGAATCACTGGTTAAAGATGACTTCACAAGAACTGGGTTCTGAGCGTTAAAAATATAAAGTTCCTTTTGATATTCGATCTCAAGTTCTCCAACCACATCTCCCTGCTCTGCCCACGGGGCGTGGCCATTCATGTGCTTCAGGCTCGCTTGCTTTCTTCCTGCATTCTTTCTCTTTTCCGCTTAGCTGTTTTGCCTGTCAAGGAAAATATTTTAGCGTCTTATTCTGTGTTCACCCCATGCTTTCCTGGCCTCAGGCTCTTACGTTCCTGAACCAAAGCCTTTGCTGCCATTTGTCAGTGGAGACCTGTTTCCCGTTACAAACTGAAAATTGAGGGCTCATTTTCTATGGGTCAAGAAAAATCACAAATACGAGGCTTACTGCAGTGCCTTTTCTCTTAGTTTTGAGTGTCACTTTATTCTTGGTTTGCCTAATATTAGTTTCGAGTGTCACTTTATTCTTGGTTTGCCTAATATTAGTTTTGAGTGTCACTTTATTCTTGGTTTGCCTAATATTTCAAGGTTTGGGTCCTAGTCTTTTCCCCCAGGAATTACATAGTGATCTCAGCCATTTCCTGTAAAGAAGTTTTTTCTCCATCTAACAAAATTGTTTTCTCTTTTATGAAACACCGTCTATGTTTCTTGTTTTTTTCCTCCTAGTTTTTTCCAGGATGGACTGAAAGCAGTTGAAAGCCTCAAACCTTCCATTGAAACACTTTCAACGGATCTTCACACAGTAAGTAGTTTCCCTCCCACATGAGTGTTGAAAGGGTTTTTATGCAACAAACACTTTGATTTAAATGTTGCTTCCGTGTAGTCTCGTGTTTGCATGCTGTGCTACCCAGAAAGTGACAGCCCTGAAGCTCCACGCGGAGTGTGGAGAATGGGGTTCCCACTCCGTCCTCGGTCTTGGTTGGGAGAAGGTTGCGTTTATGGAGAAATGCCCCGCGAACTCCACCATCTCCCTGTACCTCAGCCATACTTTTCTCTGCTTTGTTTTGTTTTTTAAAGATCAAACAGGCCCAGGATGAAGAGAGAAGGCAGTTGATACAGCTTCGAGATATTTTGAAGTCAGCATTACAGGTTGAACAGAAAGAGGTGAGGGGATTTAATTTTGAAAGATTGCTATTTTATGTGTTCATCCCTCAGTCTCGGGGGCTTTGGGACTGAGGAGGGTGAGATCCAGGTCTCTGGGTGCTCAGTTCCCTGTGGGGCTGTATCGGGCAACATGAAAACATGTAGTTTGTTCTTTAAGTTGGTTTTATAAAACCATCTTTTTAAAAATATTCTTATTTCATAGGGAAGCATTACAGTAGGCATGGCCTTAATGGCAATATTTAAACCTCTTCTGCTCCGTCTGTTGCTGGATGAGTAGCTCTTAGGGTCTCCGTCACATAGACACTCATTATTCATGCCGTTGGTTCTCTCCCTGGAGCTCTGTGGTTTCCCTGCCCACAGATATACATGGACTTTGCCCGTGTGGCATCAGCAGGTGACTGGTGACCATCTGAATCTTCCAGCCTGGAGATTATGTTCCATAAAATGGGAGGAGCTTGATTTTCTTGGAGCTGCTTTCTGATGGGCAGAAACCTTAGTTTTCTTGCGTCATCTCTTTCATATAATCACTTCTCTGTGGGCCAGCACATTCACAGTGATGATTTGTATTTGGGGGGGCTTGTTAGAAAACCATTAAAAAGTAAATTTTGAGGTAATTGCATATGTTTGCTACAGTGTGGATATTATAAAGTGAAATTTAACATAAATCCACTTCCTTGTCAATAAAGGAACGTGTTTAAGTGTATAGCTAGTAGATTTTAGATCGATACCTCTATTAAACGACTTACCAGAGCATAACGTTCCCTGTTGGCAGTTTGGCATGCTCTATTTTGTTTTAAGTTCTTGTACTATAACTGAATATTGTTGTTTTTCTCCCAAATGCATTTACCTTTTGTGACTGAAGTCTAGGAGAGTAAGTAGTTCAGTATTTTAATAAATTATAGAACTTTGCATGCTTTCTTCATGAACTTCAAAAAATAGATATTTCCTCCATGTATGTACTAACAGCTAGTAGCATTTTTTATTTTTACTTTTCTTCTTTCAGTAGCTGTGGACTTTATTAAAGACTAAAGAATTTGAACGCATAAATGTTAGTGACATGGAAATTTTCCAAGTTTACAGTTTAGCCTTTGGTGTCACTCCTTTGTGAAAGTGAAGCCGCTCACCCTCCCCCCCTGCCGCTGCGTCGCTGAATTCTGCCTGTCCTTCTGATGTACCTTGATCCCTCCCTCTGGAGGGGGCTGCCTCTGGCCCCCGCCCCCGCAGTGATCTGTATCACACATTTTGTTTGAGAGAGTTTTTTCAATGGCAACATTTATCTTTGGGGGCTTGATGGCCATGTGCTCAAGTGCACAGATGCTTTTTCTCCAGCTGGAGAAAAAGCTCGAGCAGACTGAGGCTGCCCTCCTGCCTTCTGTGCCCATCTGGCCGTCACATCATAGCACCATATTGCTCATTTCATAGGTTCTCGGTAAACGGGTCAGCTAAGTGAGAGACTGGCCCATTGAGGCTCCATGTAGTGCTGGAAATTACCCACAGCATGGTGACTTCCTTCCCGTCTAGAGAATCTAGGCCCTGACACTTTGATATTCCTAAACATGGAATATGAACAGAAAAAGAAAAAAAGAACTTGGAGTATGGAGAATATAGTGGCCTGATTGTAACCAGAAGAGGCAGCACTAACGCAGGAGCCAGGATGCCGTCGAGCACTGGAGAGCTGGTGGGAATGGCTGGAAGCAGGAAGGATCCGAGAAGGAGGAGCAAACCTGTGAAGCGAAGCTCAGGTTTAAGATACAGGAGAGCAGGTGCTGGAGTTCAGCAGCCCTCTGGGCACAGAGCAAGAGCCATGTTTGCTTTGGCTGTGCAGGAGGAGGAGGTTGGGGAAAACTGGCTCTTGTCACAAGCCGGTTATTTACAGCTTTGCAGAAAAGTATAACAAATTTACCAGCACAGACCAGAAGTCGTTAATGGTTTGTTGTTTTTGTGTTTTCTGTTGACCAGCCGTTCTGCCCCGGATGCACAGTGGGGTCAGATGAACCTCTTTACTGCTCTTCTCTGGCTTTATGCCCAAAGAGCGAACCCACCAACCTCCTGGCCGCGAATGTCTTGTCTTTTCTGTGTATCACATTCTGCGTTGCTTTTTGATGATGGTATTCCATAAATTGGACAGTCTGTGAACGCAATTGCAAGTAATAAGCAAATATGGATAAGTTAAATTTTATCTATTTTAAAATAATTTTTATAATTGGGGTCCCTCCAATTACAAGAATCAAACATTTGGGCGTTATTGTTGTTTAGCTCTCCTCCCTTGTTTTTGGATTCTCTTCTGTGAGGCAGAAAAATGAAGGTGTTGATGGATTTTTTTCAGTGTTATAAAAATTCTAATTCTACATAATTATAGTTCATAAAAATTAGGTAACGTGCCCCAAGGAAACCACAGTGATGGTTGGTAGGAGTTACTCTCCTGCTTCCTTCCTGTGAACCTTAAGCGTCAGTCGTTTGGTCTAAGTGGAGGGCATGGCCGTCACGTACAGGGGCTTTGGGCTGCGTCTCTGTCACTCGCGGCTGTACTTTGGAGAGAAGACTGTGCCGTCACGATCCCAGCACCCCCACACCTCCAAACCACCGGCGTTCCTATTCTGTTCCTGATATTTCTGTTCCCTGTAAATAGGATGCTACAGTTTGACTTTTCCATTATTTTATTATGAAATTTTTCAGATTTACAGAGAAGTTAAAAAACTACACAGTGAACATCTATATATGCATCATATTTTAACATTTGGAAAAGACCCCTTCTACAACACTGCTGATCTTTGCCTGAACTTCCTCCCGTGTGCCTTACGTCTCCTACCTTCCTCATCCCGCATATGTCCATTGCAGCTGCGCTCTGCTGGGACAGGTCCCACCGCGGTGCTGGAGGATTCTCTGCTGTTTGTTGAGAACCCAGACGTGTGCTGTGCGGGGGAGGACTCAGGCTCTGGGGGATGGTCTTGGTAGGTCTAAGTGCTGAAACCACAGTGATTTTTCCACTTTGGAGATCTCTCTTCGTGCCAGTTTTGCTTCCCCTTTTTAAGTGTCCCTGTCTGGTAGGATGTGGTCGAGTAGTATGTGCTGTCCAAGGAGCAGAGGTCCATGACAGCCAGGATTTTCTTCCAACTCCGGCCTTTTGGTCTGGGCTTGCATATCTTATCATGCTCAAATCTGGCCTTAATCAGAGCCCTCTGGCTAGGTGTCCACTTCCCACCCCTCCTGCCAGGCTGCCTGGGTAGCCTAGAACCGGCCTTGAGTGCTGACTCCACGCAAGACTTGGCACATTCGACTGCCATTTCCTCAGCAGGTACTCTAAGCAGGAGCTGCACAGACACACACCAGAGAAGGACAGACACGGTTCTTCCCTCTTAAAGGGCTCACAGTCTGGGGTGGGGACAGAAAAGGAGTTGAGCACAGTGTGGTGAGAGCTCTGCTGGAGGTCACCTCCAAGGAGGGTGTCACCCCAGTGTGGGGTGGGCAGGTGTGTGTCAGGAAGGAGGGTTTGGAGGATGATTCAGAGTTAGGAGAGGCCCAGCAGGTGAGACAGGTGGGCCAGCTTCTGCCTGGGACAGAAAGCTTGCCTGGTAGCCGGCTGTCCAGCAGCGCGTACCCTTTGAACCCTAGGTCTTCCACTTCCTGCCAGGGTGACCTTGAGCAAGTTACTTGACTTCTCCATGCCTCGGTCGCTTCATCTGTAAAACAGGAGTGACGTTGCCTACCCGAGAGTTGTTATGAGATCTAAGGGACAAGTTCTGTAAAGCACTTAACACATTGTCTTGATAAACAGATACCGGTTCGTTCATTCATTCCACAAAAAGTGGGCTCCTGATGCCGACGATACAGGGGTGAACAAAAAAGACCCGATTCCTTCCCCCGGCCTTGGTAGCTGAACGGCAGTGGGTGGCGGTGGTGGTATCTGTGAGGGGTCCTTCTCCCCACTTGACCCTCCTCTGTTGGCTGGTCATCTGGCACCTTGTCTTCGTGACCCTGGCCCCGACCTTTGCCCCCCTCCCCACTCTGACTCGTACTCCAGTCTAGGCTGATGCCCTTGCTCCCGACCCCGGCCTGTCAGGTGCCCCCGACTGCCCCACTCCCCGTTCCCAGGCCTTCGTCATCACTCCCCCGTCCTCTCCCCTGCTCTCTGTTGTCATGGCGTCTCCTGCTTGCTTCACTTCTCAGGTTTCTCCAGGCACGTGATAAGCGTGACCAGTAGTCAGTCCTTACAACAGCATGGCTGGGCAGGTAGTATTAGCCCGCATTTACAACTTGAGTCTGAGAGGAGAAATGCATTTGCTGGAGTTTTGGGGCCAGGGTTTGAGCCCTGGCCTGTTCCACCACAAGGCTGTTCTCTGTCAGCTATATTATGTGACTTTAATAGCTTGTGTCAGAATCTTTTAAAAAGCTACCCAGAGGGACTTCCCTGGTGGTCCAGTGGTTAGGACTTGGCACTTTCACTGCAGGGGCCCACGGTTGGGGAACTTAGATCCCTCAAGCCATGCAGTGTGGCCCAAAACAAAGCTACCCAGAAATAATGGGGAATAGGTGGTAAGAGATGTGAGAACACTGTTTTTTGACCACAGCTTAGTGCTTGCTTAGCAGAGCCCCCAGTTCCCGGTGCGTCCACACACACTCACACACACACACACACACACACACACACACACACACGTGTCCATGGACACACCTGACGCGCCTTGGGAAAATGGGGAGCGATTGGACAGCACAGCCCTCCCTTGGCAGAGAAGCTTTAAGCTTCGTGAGGTGACTGCTTGGCAACCCATTCATCGCGAGAATTGACCGAACACAGACTTTCTGAGAGGCGGGCAGGCGAATTGAAAAAGCGTGCATGATGTTCTAGAGTCTTAGGGAGCTCGGGGATACATACTTCTGATGTTATGAGTAGACGTGTGTGTGTGCTCGCGCATATATGCGTATGTAAAGTATGCAGTATCACCCTTCCCCGGCCCCACGCCCCGTTCCTAAAGATTTCAGATATTGAGTCTACCGCTCATCTGGGCGGTTTCTGCTTCAGCAGGACCCAATGGCTAACACTTCATAAGGCCACACAAAACTTAAGACCATGGACAGTGCCTGGGATCTGAAAACTTGTCTGGATGTCATAGGACAGAGGATTTGTGGATACTGATAGGGTTTTATGAGAGCTTTCTGAAGGTCCATAAAATGCCTACTTAACTTATGTGCTTCAGACATATAACAGTCTCCATGTGGTGGCTCACTCAGTCGAGTCTTAGGGTGTCCTTGGCTCTCCTGGAGAAGCACAGAATATGTGGGAGAGTCTCCAAGAATCCGGGCAACGTGGATGCCCCGGCCAGTTGCCTGCTCTATTGTTAGATGATGGTTCTCCTCAGAAAGAGAGGCTCTTTTCCCTTGAACTACATTCCATTCAGTTGAAATCTCAGTATGTGAAAGGGCCGACTACATTTGTCACCCCTTCCCTTGATCAAGTGTTGTATGAAACACTTGTATAAACAGGTGAAGAAAGACTTTTTGTTGGGTCACGTAGAAGTCACCTGGAAGATGCTGAAATAATTAGTTCTAAAGCAGGTTCAATTTTATGTTACACAGATTATATTACTTACAAATTTTAAATTTCATAGTTTCAGATTTGCTTGCCTTTTAAAATTGATTCAAGGGCTTCCCTGGTGGCTCAGTGGTTGGGAATCTGCCTGCCAATGCAGGGGACACGGGTTCGAGCCCTGGTCCGGGAAGATCCCACATGCCGCGGAGCAACTAAGCCCGTGAGCCACAACTACTGAGCCTGCGCGTCTGGAGCCTGTGCTCCGCAACAAGAGAGGCCACGATGGTGAGAGGCCCGCGCACCGCGATGAAGAGTGGCCCCCGCTCTCCGCAACTGGAGAAAGCCCTCACGCAGCAACGAAGACCCAACACAGCCAAAAATAAATAAATAAATTTAAAATTGATTCAAGAAATGCCTTGTCTCAAGAATAAAACAGTGATTTCATTCCTAACCTCTGGCATAGGGTCTGATTCTGTTGAAAAGAAGAATGTCCTTTATCCTGTTCATCAGACCTGTGAAGAGTTCTGATTAATATGCTTGGCATGAACACTTCTAGCAGTGTTGTCACGTGGTTTCATCACTTATTTTGTGCAGGATTTTTTTTCTCCCCAAATCAATAGACGTATTTCTTGGTTGTGCAATTTAGTCTTTTGACAGGTTTATTTTTAGTCTTTCACAGAGATTCAGATAGGTGAACAGTATTTCTCCATTTCCCCTCTGCTGCATTCATTTCCAGTGATGTTTAAAGCTGAGTTTGCTCTAAATGTCTAGTGCTAGTATATACTGCCCCTTTGAGAGAATGTAGAAACTGGGACCATCCTTATCCGATGAATGAGCTGTTTTCCCTAGTTGTTTAGAGGCATGAACTCCCTGTGGAAAAGGACATTTCTCCTGTTAGGGGGTCTGCTTGTTCAGGGTCTGTTGTCAGTTCAGTAGTGGAATGCTTGAGCACATTATTGATTTCTCAGATGAAGGTTGGTTGTTTTTTTTAATTTTTTTGCTGAGTTATCCCATATATATTTCAGAGTTTAAAAAGTCAGTGCTAGACAAGCCATGTTCATGGATTGGAAAACTTAATATTGTTAGGTTGGCAGTACTTCCCAAACTGATCTACAGATTCAGTGTGATCCCCATCAAAATAAAATCCTAGCTGCCTATTTGCAGAAATTGACAGGCTGATTTTAAAATCATACGGAAATGCAAGGGACCCAGAATAGCCAAAGCAATCTTGAAAAAGAAGAACAAAGTTGGAGGACTCATTCTTTCTGATTTCAGAACTTTCCACAAAGCTGTAATAATCAAGATAGTGTGGCACTGGCATAAGCATGAGCATATAGATCAATGAAATAGAATTGAACCCTTACATTTATGGTCAGCTGATTTTCAACAAAGGTGTTAAGACAATTCAGTGAGGAAAGAACCGTCTTTTCAATAAATGATGCTGGGACAGTTGGATAGCCAAAGCAAAAGAATGCATTTAGACCCCTACCTCACACCATAATAAAAAATTAATTCAAGATGGGTCAAAGACCTAAATGTAAGAGCTAAAACTATAAAACTTAGAAGAAAACATAGATGTAAATCTTCATGACCTTAGATTAGGCAATGACTTCTTAGATGTGACATCTAAAGTACAGACGACAAAAGAAATAGTAGATACACTGGACATCATCCAAATTAAAAATTTGTGTTTCAAGATTTTTTTAAAAAAACAGTCAAGAATTCGGGTGGCTGGCTGTGGCTTTTGGATGGCTTTCGGATGAAGTCTAGGCTCTGACTCCAGCCCGCCTGTCCCTTCGGCCGATGGGCCCCCTTATCTTGGCTGCAGTATTTGTCCTCATTTCCCTCCCTGGAGGATGGCCACAGCCACCACTTTCCTCTGCAGGCCTCCGCGTGTGTCACTCCCCTTATCCTCTGGCGGTTCTCACCTTCATCTTTTTTTTTTTTTTTGGTATGCGGGCCTCCCTCTGTTGTGGCCTCTCCCGTTGTGGAGTACGGGCTCCGGACGCGCAAGCTCATTGGCCATGGCTCACGGGCCCAGCCGCTCCGCGGCACGTGGGATCCTCCCAGACCCGGGCGCGAACCCGGTTCCCCTGCATCGGCAGACGGACGCGCAACCACTGCGCCCCCAGGGAAGCCCTCACCTTCATCTTTAAAACTCACTTCTTCCAGACGCTCCCATGGTTTTCTCCGTTTGACTCTTCACTTCTGGAGCCGGTGTATCCTCAGTTCGGATCACGTTGACTGTCGTGCACTGGTTCTTTCATTGTTTGGGCAGTGCCTAGGGCCCCGGGGGATGGTCAGCTGCTCGACAGTGGAGTGAGGCTAGCTCTGGATCCTTGGGCGTCCTCTGGTGAGGGCACGAGGCACAGTGGAAGGAGCCTCAGAGTGCGAGGCGGAGTTCCCTCCCACCCTCCGCTCTGGCTCCAACGAGCCCTGCATCTTGAGCAAGTCACTTGTTTTCATCGTTTCTGTTTCTTCTGTGATGAAGTGAACTGGATCGGGAGCTCTCGTAGCAGGTGGGGCAGCTCCTAGTCCTGCCTGGCTGACCTGTGAGCTCCCTGTTCATGTTTTGCTCCCCTTGTTTCCTTTGCCAGAATTTCCAGGGTTAGCGCTTCTGGTATCATCTGTGAAACACCAGTTGAGCACATGTTGGATCCCAGACACTGGACTTAGGCCCAGGGGATTCATTAATGCTCTTTGCCCTCAAGAAGCTGAAGGCTGGAGTTTCCCAGCGGTGGTGGACTTGGCCATATTCTCAGTCTGCCCTCAGGCTGGAGCAGTTGGGTTTAGGGCCATGGCCCCTCTTCTGGGATTGATGGGGTCAGGAAGCAAATGTTGTTCATGTGTGTTACATGGCAGGTATTCACACACATGGTCTCTCTCGCTCAAGCCTTCCTATATTTACTGTCCTTACTAGAAATTGTTTTCCTGTTTTCCCAGGAGGAAACTGAGACAGGGAGCTTAAGTAATTTGCCCAAAGTAAGAGGCAGAACATTGTTTTTGTGTTTTTTTGCTTGAAAGCCCTGCCTCTTCCAACATGTAGCGTTACTGCCTGCCTTCTCGAGGGCTGCTTTTGCCACACCAGGAGCTTCTTGCCACTGTCAGGGACTTAAGCCTCGTAAATAAGTAAAATCTCGTAATTTCCAAATGGCTCATTCTTTCAGCCAGTTTGGGGATACTGGCATTTGTCATTTCCTTCTCCAGCCTGGTAGGTGGCATTTATGAGTTCCAGGATATGAATTTTATGTCCCTTTTTTGGTGTGTTTAAGAGGGGAAATTCTCTAATTTAAAAAGAAAAAAAATTTTTAAGGGTGTAAGTGTCTCTGTGTACTGCTTTTTAAAAATTGGAATCTGGACAGGATTAAAAACCACTAACAACTTAACTGTTTTCA
The DNA here is from genome assembly GCF_002837175.3 of Physeter macrocephalus. Lineage (NCBI taxonomy): Eukaryota > Metazoa > Chordata > Mammalia > Artiodactyla > Physeteridae > Physeter > Physeter macrocephalus. The sequence continues at coordinate 31,930,701 of NC_041225.1, forward strand.
GGATTCACAGCTGCGCCAGAGCACAGCCTATAGTTTACACCAGCCTCAGGGAAACAAAGAGCACGGCACCGAGCGGAATGGCAACCTCTACAAGAAGAGCGATGGGTACGTAGACGGCGTTGCTAGAGTTTCAGTGTGTGTTTGTAATCTCCTGTGTCCAAAATTTCTGAACTCTTTTATTTTTTCCCCATTTATCTGTAAGGATCCGAAAAGTGTGGCAGAAAAGGAAATGTTCAGTGAAAAACGGTTTTCTGACCATATCCCATGGCACCGTAAGTATCCTCTGTCATCACAGGCTCCGCTGTAGCGGGATGAGGGGATGTGGGCTGGAGGCCTGGTCAGGGGACCGAGCCTGCTCTGCGGCACTAGGCGTGCATTTTAAACAAGGTCCCTGCTGAGAAGAGCCTGTTTGGGTGCCTCCTTGGTTTGGTGCCCCTGCCCCTTGTTGACGCTCCCCTAGCAGGGCCCTTGCTGCCTCACAGGGTCAGGAACACCTGAGGAGCCAGGTGGTCTGTATTCAGAGACCTGTGACTCCCAGAAACAAGCAGCAAACCGCTCCCCAGCTCTCTTTGTCTGTGGAAATGGAACATCACCCTTGGAAAGAGTTCTACTTTTCCATCAAGGGAAAAGAGTTTAGGTGGTCAGGAGTCTGGGAGTCAGAATCCAAGAGAAGAGAGAGTTCAGTAATTTTATTGTAGACATACTGCACCCAGCCTTCATCAGGTTCTTCTTCTACGACCCTGTGTTTAATTGCCTGTGCAGGAAACTGAGCCAACATATGCTGAGCCAGTTGGAATGCCAGTTGGAATAAAATGATTTACTTAATCTGGCTTTCGGAGACGAGGGATTGTAACCACAGTTACAAACACAGCCCCTTTTCCACGGTGGGCTTTAGGCATATTATCATCTTACCTGGTGTGACGGGATCTGGTGAAAGCCGTGGAGGCTGGTAGATATTTTTTAAATGTCTGAAGGCAGAGTTGGTTGCTGTTTTGCTGAGAACGAGGACGCTGGTGGTGGCCTGCGTTCCTGCACCCCAGGCGAGAGGCCTGGCCCTGACCTCAGTCCCATAGTGGAGATGAGCCTCAGCCTTCGTCTTTCTTCCCCTGTCCCCACCAGCTCCCCTGTGAAAGGCAGAGCTGGGCGGGAGCGCAGACAGCCTTTTCAGGGCCCTGGACGGAGGTCATGGCTCAGTGTGGTTCCAGAGAAACCCTGCCCTTGTCAGTATTTAGGAGTGAGGAGACAGAGTAAAACCCCGCCTGAAGGGTGGCACTGCAGCATGGACTGTGTTCCACGGGGTGGGAGTGGGGTCCCTTCCTTTTCACCGACTCTGTATGAGAAGGGAGAGAGACCGCAGAACTAACAGATACCAAGTGTCTGGAGGGACCTCTGGGGACCTCTGGCCTGGGGGATTGAACGTGGCTCCCGCCTGGGCGAATAAAGGTCGTTTCTCTTTTCCAAGATCCAGCCTTCACTGGCCTTCTTTACGCTCACCACGGCCCTCATGGGGCCATGCAGTTTGGAGCCTGGTGTAATTTTTTTCCGTATGGACGTGTGTGTGTGTGTGGGGGGTGTGTGTGTGTGTGTGTGTGTGTGTGTGTGTGTGTGTGTGAGAGAGAGAGACTGGGTATAAGTGCTGTAGACTAAGGAAGGCAAATTGATTTAGTCACCACTCCTGTTTAAAATGGAGAATGTTAGACTGGATGAAGGCCAGGTTCCCTTCCTGCTCTAACACCTGCGATTCTGTGATTTGCTTTCGAATTATATTCTACTCTGTTTTGAGTCAGCTTTACTGCCTCAGTGCAGAAAATCTCATAAAACAAGACTGGGTTTCGTTTCATGCTTGTTTACAGCTCTAAAGCCAGTTGGGATATTTGCTTCATTGGCGTGTCCACTGGACCCAGGGCCTCGGCTTAAGCCAAAGAGTGGTTCTCCCCGCGACCACAGAAATGACAGCAGGTCTGGTCGTCCTTTGCCGACAGCATAAACTTTGGGCCTCGTCATTTCTGTTGCTTGAGCTTCCTCTCAGAAGACATGGAGGCTTAGTTTTCTTTAAATGTTGATGGGTTGCCCCAGTTTTTGGCGGGTATTACGGTTATAACTAGCTCTACTAGCATGCAGAGAGCTCAGCTTGTCACGCCACTCGCATGCTGTGTTACTGCTTCGCCCTCGGGGGGACCCTTCTCTAGGGAGTCCCCCTCTCTGGATGCCGCCTCCTGCCTTTAGCTGCCTTCCAGCCCAGAGGAGTGGCAGGTGGGAGCTCCGTGCCGCTGCCTCCCCTGGGAAAGGAGTGGGTCCCTGTGGCAGCCGTCTCTGCTGCAGGTGCCCCGCATGCTCTGGGAGGCCAGATCCCGACACCCCAGTGCTGCTGCACCTACAGAGCATTCACACACTGTGATGTGAATTAACCTCCACCAAGAAAGAGAGTGGAGAGATGCCTGCTTGGTTTGGTTTGGTTTGGATTTGGCTCCTTTCGTGGCTTACCTGTTCAGCCAGCATCTCCCTGAGTATGTTTGTTAATTTACCGTCAGGAAAAAAGGGACACTTCAGGACATGAGATTCTTGTATTCTGTATTTTAGCAGAGGGACAGTGATAGCATCTGGCATGAATTCAGTAGAAAGCCCAAGTTGGTATTCCCCGTCAGACCAGGCTAATTGTGTTTGCTGGCCCTGGAAGGACGTTATCCTTGGGACAAAATGACACTAATTAGATATCCTCTTTGCCAAATTCGTCGCTTTGCCACACCGCCAAAGGCTGGAGACTGCATTAAGCTGGAAGGAATGTCTGTTGTTTCTTACAAAATCTAAAAAAAATTTTTAAATGATCATCAGTCATGCAGAAGGAAGACTATGAACTTGCTTTTAAAAGCCTGACAAATTGGAGGAAAATGGAATGGCCTGACTAAAATGGGAGCTTCACTAGTAATCTGTGTCTTCATGGCAGACACTTAGGGCTCTAGGGTCTGTTTCCTGCTCCTTCCTGAGTTTTCTACTAAACCAGGGCTTCTCAAATCAGGCTCTCAAGGAACACTGGTATCTGATGAATTAGATAGACCTGTTCTATAGCTGAATTTCAATGATAACAGCATTTTCCCCAAATTGTAGCAGGGAGGGAATTTAATGGATAGAATGTTCTCTATTTAAAATTTTTCTCCCGTGAATTTGTCTTACAGCCTTACTGTCAGCTAATTGTTAATCTGAATGGGCCAGTAGCAAGCAATTATTAATGTAAAACTTGGAACAGCTTAAGATGGTCAGCTTCTAGGTTTTGTGGACCATTCTCACGGTTGTCCTTTTTGAATAGTAGCCACATTTATACCTTTATCATTATTCCTACTTCACTTATAGGCACTGGATATTTTTCCATATTTTGTGGTGCATACACTGTGAAGTAAGAAATCTGTCTTTGAGGGTAGTTGTGTCTCAGTAAGAATGAACAACTTTCCTAATAGCACAGGGAAAACGGAAGAAGGCAGGTTGGGGGGCAGGGGCAGTACTCGCTCCAGTGTGGTTCTTTGCAGCACTTGAGATACTTAGAGGTAATCCTGGGAAGTGGCTCTGCTTCCCTGGAAGTCATGCCAAGGGCAGGAGAGTGTGGCCGTTAAGAGCTTGGGCTCTGGGGCCGGGCTGCCTCGTTGGAACGTTGGCATCGCTGCTCCCTAGCTGTATAAGCTCCATCAGATTATTTAGTCTGTCGTGGACAGTTTCTTTATCTATCGATGTGGAGTAGTTCCTGCCTCAGAGTGCAGCCGGGAAAATTAAATGAGTTAATTCATTAAAAATGCTTACAACAGTGCCTGCCTCCGGTAAGCACATAATAGGATAATAACAATAGCAGCAGCAGCAAGTGAGTAAAGGTAGCTATTATTATTCAAAATCATCTTCTTGTCCATGGAAGTTTTCTGTATTTACCAAAGTGCATCACCCCCTTTACTGCTCCTGCTTCTAAGAGTCAGTGGACACCAGCATTTGGAAGTAGTCCAGGAACATCACCTAAATGCACCTGTAGAGTTGTGTGACCATATGAGGTAATGGAATAGGCACATACTTTTTGTGGGCTGAACACCTTGGTAGAGTGCTTGGTTGCATTTGTGCTGTGGTCTCCTACTGTAGAAATGTATCATTTGGTGTATTGGTTCCTGGACGAGCCAGTTAATTCTACTAATAAAGATCAAAAATAGGATTGATGGTACTTCTACTTGGAATTGTCAAGGTTTGCAAGATCAGGCAGAGCTTGGAGGCTTTGAATACTGATTTTCTGATGACCCAAGGGCATCTGTTAGGCATCGGCAGACTGCAGAACATGCAGTGATTTCCACGTAAGAGATGTCAGCACAGCCGTGAACCAGGAGAGTCTAGTCCAACCCTGTTTATCCAGCTTCTGCCTATACCAGATTGCTGTCATCAAACCCAGTTGTTCACACTGCAAGGATCAGTCCTGTTTTAATGGAGGCCACGCTGCCTCACCCCTGACTCTGAGCTCAGTGGAGAGGGGTCTGTAAATGCAGGTCTGCCCAGATGTAGATGCATGTGAGTGTGTATCTCGATTAACCCCAAATCCAAGCTTTTACAATTTCTTGACATGGCTGGTGGCCACGGGAAGGGGTAAACAAGAACCATTGAAGTCTAAGACGTTTTATTTGGTCTTTCCTTTAGCAGCTTGGTGGGTGGGTAAGATAAGCCTTTCATACTTGAATATTTCTCCAAGATTTCTGAGAGGCGTTTTGCCATTCAGAATTCTTTTTTTTTTTTTTTTTTTTTCCTGAAATTGTCTTATCTTCTGCCCTTTGCTTTTTTGGACTAGTTATGATAGTTTCTGAAATGGTAATAAAATAGTCATTTTTGACACATCTCTGACAAAAACGTATTGTAATCTCTTGTTACCACTGTGTGTGGAGGGCAGAAGGTGGGGGACACGTATGTGAACGAGGTGGGTTTTGTTGAAATTTAAGTGACGAATGGCTGGCATTAAGGATTATGAATCTGTCATCTGTCATTTTATATATATAAATAATTTCTGTGTCATTTTTGTGCTGTGAGATTACTTTCCCTGAAAGTGAGTGTTTATACTCAGAAAACACTTTTAAGATCATCAGAAATTGATCTGGGTGCCCATGTTCCCAGCTGATCAGGATGGAATGTCTCTGAGCTTTAGACGGGGAGCGTTTTGATCTCGGGGAGCCCACTGCCCTTGACCTCAAAGCTGGGCTGGCATCACTTGTTACCGCTGTCTGGGTGGGTGTGTGGGCCCCCGGTGTCCCTTGCAGAGAGGGGCAGCTGCTCCCTGGGAGCCGAGGTCCAGGGACACCCTGTGATGTGCCTCTGTCATGCCTTCCACATAAAAACCTGCCTTCTGATAGCTATCTTTGCAAGCCAGTGAGAACCTGTTCTTGCTATATTTTAATAAGGAATGATTCTGTGGTTTCCCATTCCTTTCCACCCATCTCTGTTTTTTGTCTTTCAACAGGCTAACCGGCCTCCTGCAAAGCTTAACCTATTAACCTGCCAAGTGAAAACCAACCCTGAGGAGAAGAAGTGTTTTGACCTGATTTCACGTAAGTTTATTTCTCAGACGCTGTGCTGCAGAGAAATTATTTTACACTCTCATCTAGGGCATCAACCCCATTTCAGACAGTGCATTAATTTAAAGAATTGGTTTTCAAAGAGAGAGCCCTTTATTTCAGGTGACTGCGTGCTTTTTATTTCTGCTGGTGATGGTCTGCTTGCCGGTCTCTTGGTTCAGGGCTTGAATCTGCGACGACCTTGCTCCGCTCTCGGATCTGTAAACCTGGGCACATCCTCTTAGCTTCCCAAGCCTTGGGTTTCCTATTCGTAAACAAGGAGATTATACTAGATCAGCCCTCAAGCCTAAAAATCCCTTCACTTCACTATAAAAAAGGACAGTTCTGTCATCAGAGCTCCCCTAACTTGGGCGCTGTTAGAACTGCTGCACCACTGATGTGATGGGGCCCCCGGCAGAGCTCTTGAAACTCTCGGGTTGAAATCTGCTTGTCTTCCCGCCCCAGAATTAGTGTTTTTGCTCCTGTGCTGCTCGTCTTTGTGGCAGACACCCAGGAGAACCACCACAGAACCATCCATCGTGGCGAGTGGCGTCTCAGCATCGCCTAAGGAAGAGGGAAAGGGCGAGCGATGTCTTAAAGAAATGCGATGGCCTTTTGGTCTTGGCAGTTTTCGGTGGCAGGGTTACAGTTTGGGGGGAGGAAAGGGCCAGCTCCCCTTGGAAAAGGCAGTCACTGGGGATTTGGGCACAAGAGTTCTGTTTATAGAGGAAAACTCCAGCCCATGCCTTTTGGGAAGATGAGTGCTGTCTCATTTGCCTCAGTATCCCAAGCATGAGGTGGCTGCTTTTTAACGTGTGTGTTGGGTTGTATTTTTGAGGGTAGGAAGTTACTATGTAAGTTAATGCTCACAGCAAACTTAGAGGAAATGGTTACCGGCTCCTGTGTGCTTGGGGAGGAGACGGAGGCCCAGGCCAGCGTCCTGTTCTAATACGCCCGGTCCAGAGCTGCAGGAGCACGTTGAGTGGTGTGATGTGTGGTTTGGGTGCTGTTTGTTCTGATCTTCAGCCTCCAGACCGATTTGCAAAGTAAAAATCGACTCTCGCCGGCTTCCAGTCCCGTGTCCCTGCTCAGTTTCGTCAGGCCGCAGACGCGTTTACCCTCCTCACTCTGGGATCCTTCACTCCCTCGGGAAGGTGTGGAATGTGGAGGTTTGCCCGTGGTTCAAAATGTGCCCCTGGTGGCAATAAAAAGCGACAGTTAAAGGGAGACAGCTTGGGGGTCGTATCTGACGTCAGCCAGTGTCCAGGGGACACTTGGAGGGCTGCGGCCTTTCCATCTTCTGAAGCGGTAACTCACGAGAGGTGGCGCATTCCCCTCCAGTCGCGGATCGGCCGTTAGTCACGGAGTGTGAGTTCTGCGCACGGGGAGGCGGGCCCGCACGCCCTTGCTCGCCCCGGTCGCTCCAGCGCCCCTGTGGGGCCCCCGTCAGAGACCGCGTGTGCAGAAGCATTTGTTTCAGGCACGTAGATGACTCCGAAGCCTCCCAGCATGTACATTTGAACAGCTGGCCAGGCCCCGAGGAGGACCGGTAGGTGTGAGCGTGCCTTGCTGCTACAGGCGTGAGTTACTGCGGGCATCCGGTTCTGTGCTCGCGCTCTGGCCACCTGACATTTGCAAGATTCCGTCAGTGTCTTGGCTCTGTTGCCTGACATGACAAATACCTTTGGTCCAGAGCTTCCAGCCTCCGGTACCCGGAAGGGCTTACTGAGTCTGGTCCTAGGCGCTGAGTCCACGGTCGTCTTTGCAAGTGCTCTCGTCTCTTCTTGCCACTGTCTTCCGGTGGGTAGCATGGACCCCGGTCCCGTGCACTCGTCATCCTCAGCGGGTTTTCGGGAGGTGCTGCCGCCCTGGGAGCGTGTGTAGTGGCAGTGCTTTGTTGCAGCGCTACGTGGGTTTGGGTCGTTCCAGAGAAACGTCGAAACTGGTCAGGACCCCACCCCCACCCCAGAACCATCAAGGGAGACACTGCAGAGCGAGAAAACCGTGACCTGACGAGCGTCCTGAGAGGTGGGGGCCTGGCTTCGGGTCTGACTCTACCTGCTGACCGGGCTGCTGGGACACACACGTATCCCCGAGACACCTTTGTGCTCGTGAAACATCTGGGTGGCTGGAGAAATAAAAGTCCAGCTGTAGATGGGCAGCGAGGATGCTGTTTCAGGTCTGAGTGTACCAGGCCCCGAGGAGCCGCCCCTTCCTCCTGTCCCTCAACCTGCACAGCCAGCTTGGAATCTCCCAGAGAGCCCGGGAGGAACAGACTGCTGGCTTCAGCTGTTTCCCTGCAGGATCCTCCTTTACCGATCTCTCCCCCAGACCAGGGACTCCCCGCCCAGATCAAGCCATCAGTGGGCCTGGCTTCTCAAGGAGGACGTCCCTGTGGCAAGGCCAGCCCTTCTGGAGCTTGTCCAGTCCTCTTGCCCTCAGATTGACCCTGCTGTTTACGAATTCAAGTCCTGAGCCTTTATCCTCAGATCCTGCAGTCATGCCAGGTAGGGTGGGAGGTGTAGGAGAAGGTACACATGATCTAGGTCAGTCCCCTGAGTGGGATGGACCCACAGGGTGCCTCTCCAGGTCCACAAGGAGGGTTTGTGGCCAGCTGGAGCCCGAGCCTGGGGCAGAGAAGCAGCCCTTCCCAGGATACCGTCACAGCAGGGCTCTGGAAACCTCCTCTTTTCTCCTCCCTCTAGTTGAATCTGCTAGAAACTGTTCTTGGTCTAAAGGCATCTTGAAAGAGTGTCCATACAAGGGAATTCTTTTTTTTTTTAATTTATTTTTTATACAGCAGGTTCTTATTAGTTATCTATTTTATACATATCAGTGTCTACGTGTCAGTCCCAATCTCCCAATTCATCCCCCCACCACCCCCACCCGCCACCTTCCCCCCTTGGTGTCCATAGGTTTGTTCTCTACCTCTGTGTCTCTGTTTCTACCTTGCAAACTGGTTCATCTGTACCATTTTTCTAGATTCCACATATATGTGTTAATATACGGTGTTTGTTTTTCTCTTTCTGACTTACTTCACTCTGTATGACAGTTTCTGCGTCCATCCCTGTCTCTACAAATGACCCAAATTTGTTCCTTTTTATGGCTGAGTAATACTCCATTGTATATATGTACCACATCTTCTTTATCCATTCGTCTGTCGACGGGCATGTAGGTTGCTTCTATGACCTGGCTATTGTATATAGTGCTGCAGTGAACATCGAGGTGCATGTGTCTTTTTGAATTATGGTTTTCTCTGGGTATATGCCCAGTAGTGGGATTGCTGGGTCATATGATAATTCTATTTTTAGTTTTTTAAGGAACCTCCATACTGTTCTCCCTAGTGGCTGTATCAGTTTACATTCCCACCAACAGTGCAAGAGGGTTCCATACAAGGGAATTCTTATTTGGAAATTTTCACCAAGAATTTTCCCTGCTTCTCCACCATTCACATGTTAAAATGCAGAATTGGCCACAGAAATGGGTTGCTTCCCCGTCTCCTTGATTTTCCTGCGGCATCTGTGCCTGGTCTGACCATGAAGTGGCTCAGGGAAAACTTGGAGGGTTTTAGGCCTGATGTCAGACCCGGTCCTCTGGTGCAACTTGCCATGGTCATGGCTTCCTGAGGACTCTGAGATCCACTTAGAGTGGATGTGGACCTGCCCCCTCCGGCCCTCCCGCAGGTAGGGCTCTGCACACCAGGTAGAGTGGGGGCAGGGAAAGCAGCCTCTCTTCCTAGCACCCAACCACTAACATTTGGATCACAGGATTAAGTTTATTTTTCTGAACTTGACACGGGTCTCTCTTTTTTTTTTTTAAGTAATTATTTTATTTTTGGCTGTGTCAGGTCTTAGTTGTGGCATGCGGGATCTTTCGTTGTGGCATGTGGGCTTCTCTAGTTGTGGCGCCGGCTCCAGAGGGCGTGGGCTCAGTAGTTGCTGTGCGCTCGGGCTTAGTTGCTCCATGACATGTGGGATCTTAGTTCCTGGACCGGAGATGGAACCCACGTCCCGTGCATTGGAAGGCAGATTCTTAACCACTGGACCACCAGGGAAGTCCCTTGGCACAGTTCTCTTAAACCCTGTTCCTTTCCTCAGTAACAGGCTGGGGATAGAGGGTGCGGGGTGTCCCCTCTGTGTCAGGAAAATAGGAAGGAAGAGGATCAGAGCTGGGGTCAAAACCTGACCCCTCAGCCACTGGGTGCGCTTGTTCCTGCCTCTTAACCTCTCTGGGCCTCAGCCTCCTCCCAGTCAGCTCACCAAGAATTATCCTAAGAACTAAAGTGCTTTCAGGAGTGTAAAAGCTGCAATGTTCACTCACTTTGAGGGGCACAGGTGTTTATTGTGAACCCCAAGGACAGTCCTTGCCTGTCACTGCTCTGCCATCTGCAGAAGTTGGATCTCCTCCCTTTTCTTTTTCTTTTTTGTTTTTTAAATTTCATTTTCTTTTTTACTTTGTTTTTGGACTGATTGTAGGCAAAGAATTTCTGTATCTCCGTTACCCAGCTCCCCCTGATACTGACAGCATAGTACAGGTTGTCAGTTACTATTTAGTACATAATATCAGCCATATCTGCAACTGTCAAAACCAGGAAATTTACATTGGTGTGATGCTGTTAACTAAGAATCTTATTCAGATTTTACCATTTTTTCCCACTAGTGTCCTCCTTCTGTTCCAGGATTCCACATTGCTGCTGTTATTTCGCCCTAGTCACCTACAGTCTATATCAGTTCTGTATCTTTCCTTGTCTTCCATTACTCTGATACTTTGAAAATTATTGATCAGTTTTTTGGTCATATGTCCCTCAGTTTGGGTTTCTTTTATGCTTTTCCACAATTGGACTGAGGCTTTGGGCTGAGTAAGAAGGCCAGAAAGCTTGTAAGATTCTTGCTTTAGATAAGGCTTTTACTATTCAAAGGGCCATAACAATTGGGGGCCAACTCTGTAGCGAGTTGAGAAAAAAAAAAAAAAGCTTTTGAAAGGATAGTGATGGTTTTCATTGAAGAGCTTCAGTTTTTGCAAGTTGCTTCTCTTTAGACTTGAATGGAGGAACAGAGCTGGCTCGATAATTTGCATTAGAAAGCCACAGTTCCCAGGCGAGGGCTTGTAAAGGGCAGGAGGGAGTGCTTGGTTGTATACAAATAATTGACTTCGTGGCAGAGTTTAGACTCTTCCTGAGGTTAATTACAAACCACTTTCTTTTGGAATTGTGTATGGATTACTGTCAGGGCTCACAACTGATGAAACCCCTCTTGCCGTGCAGATGACAGGACATACCACTTTCAAGCAGAGGACGAACAGGAATGTCAAATGTAAGTTGTTTGGGGGTGGGACCTTGGAAGGGCAGTTGTCCTTGGGATTTAACACAGCGTCACTGTTATTTTTCTAGATGGATGTCTGTGCTGCAAAACAGCAAAGAAGAAGCTCTAAACAATGCATTTAAGGGAGATGACAGTACGGGAGAAAATAACATAGTCCAAGAACTGACAAAGGAGATCATCTCTGAGGTCCAGAGGATGACAGGCAATGACGTGTGTTGCGACTGCGGGGCGCCAGGTGACCCAGCCACCCCCTCCAGCTCTAGGACGTTTAAATCCTGTTCCGATTCACAGAAGCCAGTCACTGATTTTCCCTTTCATTTCAAACACCAAGTTCAGCGCAGCCCAGCCTGAGCTCACGCTGTCACACAGAGGCTTACTGAACTGTGTGCAGACTAAGTGGGGGAGAGGGTGGGAAGATGCCTGCCTGCGGGGAGAGAGCCCCATAGAGCTGAAACGGTTTAAATGCTTTTTGAGAAATGAAAACAGAAGCACACAGCGAGGGTGGAACCAGGGTCATCCGGTCATTGTATTGGCTCCAGGCTGCGGCTTTTTCCGGGATTCAATCCGTCCTCCCTTTGTACCGCTTTGTAGAACTTCTGCAGCAACTTTAAGCCGCTGTCTAGTCTGTGACCCTGGAAGAGCCACTTACTTTGTTAGATGTCAGTTTCCCTTTCTGGAAGATGAAGGGACCAGTGGAGATTGTCTGTGAGCCCCGGCCAGCTGCCACATTCCTGAAATGAGGTGTTTATTTCTGTGTTTTGATAAGGCCTACTGGGGTTTCATTTTCAATGGACATAAACTATCGTAGATTTTAACAACCAGTATTTTAAGCGTTTAATGAGCTGACTTATTCCTGTAGCTCAGATGGGCCGGTGTTAGGGGAGCTGTGGAGGAGCGTTCCCTGAACGTCGTGGAATGAGAGACGCTGTGGGCTGCTTAGGATGGCCCTGTGCCTTTTCGTTCCCCTCGTTCTGTGACAACTTCCATTTTAAAAAAGGCACAACGAAAATAGAGTGGACAGTTGAGAAGTGCCGTGGGTTCCTGTTACCCTGGAGGCTGTATTTGGGGGTAATTTGAGGAATTACCTCATGGGGTCTCAGACTGTAAAAAACATACCTTTGGCAGGAGATGCTGCAGGGAGTGAAGGTGGCAAATTGTGCTTTTTCTTAGACGAGGACAGTGTAGTACTTGGACTTCTAAAACACTCTTATAAGGAATCAAAGCTATGACATTTTTGTTTTAAAATGCTAAAAGACAGTCTGAGTGATATAAAACAGTCTAAATGTACACTCATACCCACCAAAAGCATGACAGTCGATTCGGTAGAATAGGTCTAGTGAAGTGAAAACACCAGTGCCCAGGAGTATTTACGAACTCGGATAAAATGTTTATAATTTGAACATTTTAAAAATAATTTTGCAATCAACTAGTGACCAAGGTTGCCATATTTGCCTCCTATGAGTTTCTGAGGGCAACAAGCAATTCTAAAGAGAATTGTGCTTCTGGGCTGTGATCATGTCCTCAAGAATGTTTTATTTGGAATTCCGTGTTTTCAGTAAATTCAGCATTCATCCGTCAAGCATTTCTTGAGCGCCTACTCTGGCACATGGCTAGGAGGCTTCGCTGAGCAAGTAAACATGCAGTGTGGGTGTGGGTTTGAGCCCAGATGAAGGCAGGGCTGCAGTCTGGCTCTGCAGCCTCAAGCAAGGAAGGCCCTTCACCTCTCTGAGCAAGATGGTGAAGACACCTGCCCTGTGTGCCTCCAGGCACTCTTGTATGTGTTAAATGAGAAATTAAGAGAAAGCACCTGTAATTTCTGAAGCTCTCACACTTTGAGCTATTATTGCTACTATAATTGCTTCAACTCTGTGCTGAACAGAGCATGGCATCAGCACATAGTGGGTGTTCTCTGCCGGTTATTAGCGTGTTTGACATATAGACGTGTGTTAAGACAGCCCCCCATGTGGTGCTAGACTTTGTCCCCTTTGCTGGTACCATCAGGTTGGTGATGGAGGTGGTCTGTATCCAGGGACCCTCGGCCACTAGAGGGCGCCGTGTCCTACTTATTCTTGTACAGACAGCCCTGCCCCTTGGGAGTGCTTAACAAATGAATGGAAGGATGGGGAGGTGGAGCCCTAGGAAGAGGAAGGAGAATAGATACGTGCACATATGTGTGTTGTGTGTAAATTGGTGGTAATTAATGATGAACGAGGGTTCCAGCTGCATCTAGGATCCAAAAAAAAAAGGCTAATGATGCAACAAAACTCCATGTTCAGTAACTATGCAGGAAAAAAGTTCAGACCCCTGCCCTCTCCTTACAAGCTCCGATTTTCCCCATTCTCTTTGGCAGATCCTACGTGGCTCTCCACCAACCTGGGCATTCTGACCTGCATTGAGTGTTCTGGGATCCACCGAGAGCTGGGGGTTCACTACTCCAGGATGCAGTCCCTGACGCTAGATGTGTTAGGAACATCTGAGCTGCTGGTACGTTTCAAATCCTTGATTTTGGAGTGAAAACAAATGATCTGAAAGCTAGGTTTTCATTTTGGCACTCGAATCTGTTTCTGTTTCTTAAAATTCCACTGGGCTGGTAGCTGTTGATATTGCCAAGTGGATTTGGGCAATTAGAAACTCACTGGTAATTCTTCCTCCTCAGCTGCTAGTATTATAGTTGAGGGTTGCAAAGCTTTATTCTTTTTTTTTTTTTTTTTTTTTTTTTGGCTGTGCCGGTTCTTAGTTGTGGCATGCAGGATCTTTAGTTGCAGCATGCATGCAGGATCTAGTTCCCTGACTAGGGATCGGACCTGGGCCCCCTGCATTGGGAGCACGGAGTCTTACCCGCTGGACCACCAGGGAAGTCCCACAAAGGTTTATCCTTAAATGAATAAAATGAATTGAACTTATAAAGGAGCGTTGAGACTGGTGTGAGATTCTGGAATAGGATGGTGGCAGAGTCCAGTTCACCCCAATCATGAAGCAGGTGCAGAACCCAGAGCCCAGAGACAGTAAAGGACTCATTCTTCCTGAGTTGTCTGCCGAGTCTGCGGTGCGGTCACTACCTGGCTCAAGCCTCTGGTGGACTTGTCCTCTGTCCCTTATTGTTGCCTTTTGGGAGAGATACTGGTATTTGCTTCTACTGCCTTTGTTTTTAAAGAAAAAAGTGTTTCATTGTTGGTTGGGTGATAACACATAAGCCATGCAGTGTATCAGGGGGTTGAAGCATTTCCTGTAAAGTGACTTTCAGAGCGTTGAGACTGGCCCCACTGAGGAACAAGCATATCACACATGGGCGGTGCTTTGGGGCGCCTAAAACTGAGCTCTTCGGACTGTTTTCACAGTCTATAACTGCTGATTAGAAGGTAGTGTTTGAAATTGTTTCTTGAGGTGGCTGAGCATTGGACAGTGACTATTAAGTGGATATTGATTGCCATTGATTTTAATGTCAAGAGCAGTAGTCTTGGCAGAAAATCAATTACTGTGGTCAGTGGATCTCTCAGGGGGCCGTAAGTCGTACCGATGGCTATTCTGGATCCAGCGTGTCTGAACGTGTAATGCATTTAGGACTATCTTGTCAAATCCTTCCTGTCTTTCCAAGGAGTTCGTTTACGGTCTGGAGGGACAAAGCTGGGAGAAACTAGAGTGGATTCTGGTAGCCCAGTTTTAGTAGCATCACTGATTACTTCAAGTTTACATCTAAGCTAGCCTTGGCGGGACCCAAGCAGTGTATTCTTGGTTACACACTACAGTTATTGTTAGTGTCATAACGCATACAGCCTCCATCATAGAGCTGTGTGTGTGCAGGCGGTATCCTGGGTAACTGGTGATGGCATAGATTTGAAATTCTCACAGTATATTTTCAGAGAAACATAAATTACTTCTCAGTGAGCACTGGTAAACTACCGCAGTTGCTGTACTGCCCTGGTGGTTTTTTTTAAAACAATTGGAAGTGTTACGTGGTTTATGCTGAAGCAATAATTGCTGATTTTGTAGGAGGCACTTTTTGCCTCGTACAGTAATTGTTGATTTTGTACGAGGCAGAGCGCTTTGTGTGTCTTAGCTCATTTTGCTCTTCACTCCAGCCCTGTGGCCCTGGTGTATTAGCCCCATTTTACAAAAGAGGAACTGAGGCTTAGAATGCTTTAACAAGCCCAAGGTTATGTAGTTATCAAAGCACCAGATCTGGGGTGGAGGCCTCTTTAATCTGACTCCAGAGCTCACACTCTTAACCCTTGAGGACTCTCCCTGTGGAGAGCATTTAAACATCACTGCCGTCCCTCCTCACTCCCCATCCTCACCCCTGACCCATGTCTAACTGCCAGCTCTCTGGGAGGGACAAAAGCCCGGCTTTGTAGTCCCAGTCACGTGATGTAAATGCTCCCACCGTGGCCATTTGCAGGCCACATTGCGGATAACTGAATGTGCGGTGGGAAAGACCGCACACATTATGGAGTAAGTTTGCCGCACAAATACAGCTTCAAAAACGGCATAGTAAAATCGTTAGGAAGTGATGAGTTTTGAGTATTACTTTGTTTTTAGTATAGTCTTTTTGTTTGTTTTTTTCTGAGGCTGCACCACGCAGCTTACGGGATCTCAGTTCCCCGATCAGGGATCGACCCCTGGGCCCCTGCAGTGGAAGTGGGGAATCCTAACCACTGGACCCCCAGGGACTTCCCTAGTATAGTTTATTTGATCATGAGTTTATATAATGTAATTTTTAATAACGGCTGTTTAACAGCTGGCTTGTGTAAGCTGGCAGGAGCCTGATCCTGACACATCTGTTATACCTGCTTAAATGTGTCTCAGAAACTTAACTGATGATCTGCCTGAGACTACTGCCTACTGCAGAGAGAAACACCAGAGACGGTTGGAAGGAGAATGTTTCCATTTCGATGAAAAGATGAGCTGGCTTCTGATCCCAGGCTCAGATCTTTGTTTCTTCTCCTGGAGCCTCCGTCTGCATCTCTGTCTGTATATTCTCCTAGGTGTTCAAAGTTTGACCAACTCTCAGCCATTATGGAGAAATCAGGAAGAGGCTGCTTAACTAAGATCTGCAGATATGTCCGATGTCTAATCTCTGCCATAGCTTTAAACTCTCCCTTATCTAAACCTCTTTTCCTGCGTGGTTATCAGAAAAACAAAGGGCAGAGGCCTGAATCACGTGGGGTGTATTCCCACCCTCTCTTTGCCCCTGAACTCTGCCTGTCTGGCCACTCACAGGAGGCGGACGTCTCCCCCTCTCACCCCAACCCTGTTACTGCGGGCATGACACCACCTCCAGACCCTTATGCCTCAGCCATTTGTTAAGCAATAGGTGGAGGGTGTGTGTCAGGTGTTGTTAGTACCATTTGTAAAGCAGGAGAATTTCAAGCCTTTTTAGAGAACCTGGTTCTTTTATTATTTTGCTTAGACAGTCAGATGCCTGAACAAAAGATCTCCTGAAGGCTTGACACACACACTATGTCTGTGTGTTCAGAATTACATCCAGCACATAGTGAGAACTATAAAGTATTAGCTATTATTATTATTGTTGTTACCTTCTCCTCCAAGATGATTTGAACAAAATCCTTCCAGAAAAATCGTCTGCATGTCCTAACGTGTTAATCCGTAGGGAGTCTCCACCCGGGTTAACTGTTCCGTTTGTGAACCTTTCGGGTTCACAGAACAGTGATGTCAGGGTCTTGGGCTGGTGTGTTCATCAGAATACGTTTTCTTGGGCAGCACATGTTAAGTAGACCCCTTATACCCTATTAAAGAGCTAAGAGGGTGAACTGGAAGATAACTTGCTGTCGTGTCTGAGACTGCAGCCCGGACAGGGCTGCTTTCCAGAGCAGAGTCACAGAGCCACACACATGGATGTGCTGTGACAGGAGAGGGGTTTGTGCATGGCCTGATGGAGGCAGCAGATACACGAGCAGGGATTTTCATTTCCTGGCTGGCACTGTGTTCTAAATAGACAGATGCTCACCCCGTAAAGTGCAGCTCCTGTCCCCCCATGTGGTCTCACCGTGGTCCTCATGACAGAAGTCTTTTGCTTAATTCCATAAAGTATTTTCTTGCCTGGGGTTTGTAAACAGTTTCCCCTGATGGTATGTCGTGCCAGTTTCACCACTTCCTTCTTAATTTGTTTTTGTTTCGAAGCGTGCTTGATTCCCATGTCAACCGAGTGGGTTTCAGCAGCGTCCTGAAGGCAGCTGGTCAGCAGTCATCTTGCCTTCCCTTTGCCTCCTGCTTCTAGAGTCACTTCTTACTCGGTGGAGAGAAACTGGGGTAATTGAAGTATTAATTTGATTAGAGTTCAGGGAAGCTGTGCCATTTTCACTGCTCAAGCATGTATCAGCCTAAGATCCTTAGATTTTAAAACAAATCTGCTTTCAGAAAACCTCCTGATAAGCATAAATTTTAAAAAGATAAAGTTCCTCCTTAACGTAGAAGATGATGATTTCAGTTCTGATTTTCAGGTCCTACTTAAAACAGTATTGTTGGTAGGAGGAGCCTAGTATCATATGATCAGTTTCACATCGTAAGTGAAATTAGTAAAGGAAATTTCATTATTATGGAATTGAATTTGAGTTAGTAATTTTAAAACCTTCTGCCATCAAAGAACAGGGTCAGAAACCCCCAGGAGCACATATTACTGACTCGGGCCTATTTTATGACTTTCTCCTGCCTCCTCATGAAGTTGTTAACAAACTGTTAAATATAAAGCAGACCAGCCGACAGCTGGATCTGAGAGAGGGAGTGGAGAGGAAAGCCCTCAGAAACCAAGAGCTTCCTCACAGATCATACTGCGGTTTCACCCGGGTCGGAAATGAAGCCACTCGGGCTGCAAAGAGCAGCAAGAAATGTGGAACCAGCTACCATTTATTGAGTGACTGTTATGCTTCAGGCATTGTCCCAAGTCCTTTGTCTTATCGAACCTAAACAAGAACCCCATTTTAAAAAGGAGGCCAGAGCCTGTGTTCTATTCTTTTTTCTTAAATCACAACTCTGAACTTTTTTTAACCACAAACCCTATCAGAAAAAATTGAGCACCAAAACATATACATGTATGTGATGTAGAGTTATACTTGTACTACTTACTAAGGAGTATATTATATACTTTGCCAAATACACCAAGAGCAGAATTTCTAGAGGCGCAGGTGAAGCGCGACACACACCTCTTTTCGCGCACCACAGGGTATTTCGCGCACCACAGGGTATTTTCGTGCTCCGGTCTTTGGGGGCAGCAGTTTAGAGCTCACTGCTGTCTCTTAGCTCGCCTACCAGGGTCAGGTTCCTTCACTGCCCCGGGCCTTTTTATCCACCTGTATATTAAAGATATGCCATGCGCCCCAAGCTTTCCAGCCTCCTGGGACCTGAGGGGGCCCAGTAGCCAACACCCCATTTCCCCACATGCATTTGGAACCGCTTGAGAGAGCAAAGGTCTGATTTACGGTTGAAAACAGCGGAATCGGCGACCTGGTTCACACGTGTGGTGGCAGCCGAGCCCCAGACGCGGTCTCGGGGCCCAGGCACGGGCAGAGCAGCACACCCGCCAGGTGCTGCCTCCTGTGGGTGCCTGTTCTTCTTAGCCCCTCGGGCACGGAAGTCGTCTCTCTCACTGTCTGCTTCTTTCCTCCGGGTGCATAAAAACAGAGGAAGACAGAAAGTCACAGGAACTGGTGACCCTCCACCTGGAAACATGAAAACAGGGCGCAGGAGTTTCCCCATCCTCACCCCAAACTCTGGAAACAATTTCTAGAGAAAACCTATGGCCTCTTTCTGGCTCAGGGGGCCCCTCAAGGGTTGGTGCTGCAGGTCTCCAGGAATGTGTGACTCCTGGTCCCTGTCCTCAGGGCGCCTTGTGCAGTGAGGGAGACGCACACAGGGTTTCGTGCAAATTCGGGGTGTGGGAGAGCGGGTGTCTAGACCAGGTCCCTGCCCTGCTGCCGGCCCCTGGCCGTCTCCATAGCACTCAGTCCAGCCCGCATCACGGTGCCCTCTTTTTCCTTTTCGTTCACCTCTGTCTCGTTAGACCGAGCCCCTTGGAGCAGGCCTGCGTGCCATGCCCGGAGCCCGGCCTGCCCGAGGGCTCCGCGTGTGTCCTGGGGCTCGTTTCCCTGAGGACGCGGCACCTGAACACCCCAGGGCCCCCCCATCAGCCTCGGTGCGGCCCCACGTGCTGGGGATGGGGCTCTGGGAGTGGAGGGCGTGTGTGTCCGGGCTGTTTAACCAGCCTTCCTGCTGCCTAGGCTCCTGCCCGCGCGGCCTGCTGGACCGCACATTTTCTTGACATGACCCTGCAACCTCCATCGGCAAGTGCCTTGCTTTTGTTGATGGTTCCAGAGGGTTCTCTGCGGGCTGAACTATTTGCTGGAGCCTGGTGAGGCTGCGAGGCGGCATACTTCTCCGCGTTGGACGAGTGTGACGCACACTGTGGTGGCTCCCTCGACCAGCTGTCCCCTAGGAAGCCAGCCAAGCCCAAGCAGAAGGGGAGCAGCTTTCGGACTCCGGGGAATCCTCCTCCTTGCGCCCCCTCCCATCTGCGTGCAGACCAGGAGGCTCCCAGGCGCAGGTGCTGTGCGGCTTGTCCTCTCACTGCCCTGCAGATAACTAGGTTTGGGTGTGGGATGGCGTCCACGTTGCACTGCACGGTGGGGCCTTGGCGTGGGCCTGGCTCTAAACCGGGGCCCTGACGCTGAGGTTCAGCCTGGATCTGGCACCAGGCGCCCCCGAAATCGTCGGGGCATTGGCTCCACGGTACGCCGGGCGCCCTGCTCTGCACCACCCTGACAGGCAGCCCCGTCTCCAGGAAAGGGCGGTGAGGCAGCCTGGGGCTTTGCCACCTGACGTCGCCTTGAGGCCCCGGGGCCAGGGCTGAGGACTGAAGGAAGAGCCAAGGCAGGGCTGCTGAGAGCTTGGGGCTCGGGGCATCCAGAGGCTCTGTTCACTTGTCAAGGACAGGGAAGAATTAGGAAGGCTCCCCACCCGATTATCAGGCTGACGGCGTGTTTCCCTTGTCCTTCGGCCTCCCTCAAGCTCCCCTCTTACTGGCCACCAGGAAGTTCGGCCCTGTCCGACCCAGGTCCCTTTGGCTGTTGCTCCAGCCGGTCCCCCTGGAGTGAGAAGAGGCCACTGGGGCTCAGCCTTTCCTCGCAGGGAAACCCACTCCGCCTGTGTCCACATGCACCAGAAGTGTCGCTGCTCCCACGGCATCGTTTTCAACGTGGAAATGAAAACGTCTGTTCTCTCCAAAGCACTGGGCCCGGGGCTTCCGTTCGGTTTCTTTGTTTCGTTAGATATTGAAGAGTCCGATCTCGGACAGGTCCTGAGCTGGGTGCCGGGGGTGGGATGAAATCCGTGCTCTTAGGGATCCTGGTCACTCCAGATCCGCACATCCATTCAGGAGCGTGCCAGGGCGGCCTGGCGTTTACCTCGTACCTGCTGCATCCAGCACAGTGTCTGTATCAGTGAGCACTGGTGAAGACCTGCTCATTTCTGACAAGTCAGAAGGTTGATCGGCAAGTAAGGACCTTACGTTGGAATAGATACACTTTTAGTGCTCTAGTTTATTGAATGCTTTTACAGAAATTATCCCATTTTATCATTATTACAACCTGGCAAGGTAGGTAGGTAGGTATCTCCATTTTATTATTAAAAAATTGAAGCTCGGGTAAACGGCCTTGCCTGTGGTCACAACGCCAGGAAATAGGACCACAATCTGAACCCGAATCTTGGCTTCCTGGCCCAGCGCCCTCTCTGCTGTATGAGCCACCCCCTCTGCTGGTGTAAGCAAAGGCTGTTAGATCTGTTTCAGCTGGAGCACAGGTTCTTTCTGGGGCGGGGGGTGGGGGGCAAGGAAAGAAACTCGAGCTGGGCCGAGTTACTGATTCTCCCTGTCCCTGGAGGCATTCTATCTAGGGGACTTTTTATGAGAACACTCCTCTGTAAGAGGCATGCTGTTTCTTATCTCTAGTTTTATGGGTACCTTTGGGGTTTGGGTTTTGTCCAGCTTCATTAAAGGCAAACCACTTTATTGCTCTGTTTCTTAGTGACCATTAAATAAATCATCAGCTGTGTGAGTTGTGTATAGCAGTGGAAGGTATTAATAATTGAGTACCCTGAAATAGACTTTCATTTTTACAGCTTGCCAAGAATATTGGGAATGCAGGCTTCAATGAGATTATGGAGTGTTGCCTTCCAGCTGAGGACTCGATCAAACCCAACCCGAGCAGTGACATGTAAGTATGGGGCTGGCTGTTCTCGCTTTCTGAGCAAAGGTTGGCCTTGTCCCCGGCCCCCCCAACCCCCGCCCCGAGGCAGGGGAACAAACAAGCTTGGGTGCATCGATTGTTGCTTCTTCAGGGAAGAGATCAGCCTATGTTGTTTATAAAGTCACTTTAACCGTTTTGGACGTCCAAGTAGAAATTTGGTTTGGCAGCTTTTCTTAGGAGCCAGAGGAAAGAGGATTTGCCAGGGGGCGGGGGCGGAGGGAGTCCTGAGTGGCGCCCTCTGCTGGTGGCGTGTGGGCACCACCTCGCTTCTGCCTCAGGGCAGGGGAGTCGCTCTCCCACCTGCCTTCTCTCAGTGTGAATTCTGAGCCGCGGGGAGGGTCGGTTGTCCTAGATACATGATTATGTCCCGCTCTCTTTCCCAGTGCAAATGTGGGAAAGGTGTTGTTTCCTTCAAAAAGCTTTTCTTTGTTTCTGTTTTACTGTGGGCACAAAACCTGATCAAGAAGTTGCGTGCCTCGTCACGCGTCCAGCTGGCCCGCTGAGGCAGAGCTGACCACGAGGGTACTTCCTGCCAGTCTAATCAAATAAATCATAAATCACCCAGATCACGCTGGTCCTTGCGAGGGAGGCGGATGGGAGACCAGCAAGCTGGTCAGGGCAGTGCCCGGCCTGCCCCCTCAGACTGCAGCCCTGCCCGGTGCCTGTCTGCTGCACTACAGACAGCTGAAGTGCCGTGCAGGTGAGGCAGACGGGGCGGGAGGGAGCAGGCCAGTCCAGAGGAACAGCATTTGAGTGGCGAGCCTGGGTCAGAGGGTTTGGGCAGGGGGGGCCAAGTGAGAAATAGGTGATGAGGGAGAAGAGGAAGAAATTCATTCACCGGGACCGCCTTTCCCTGGGACAGCCTGAGATGGAAGTGCTGGCAGGGCTCCCCCTGGGGCTCGAGCGAGGACAGGGAGGACCAGTGGCTGGGAGGGCGTTGCAGACAGGTGTGGTTCCCCTCCCTTTGCAGAAACACTCTGTGGGGGGCCGGTCTTTGGAAACTGAGGTCACGGGATCTGTGTTCTTCTGCGCTTGGGTGAGGTGACTTAATACGGTGAGGGAGCTTAGACAAACTAAAGGGAGGAGCAGGTACCGTGTGCGTTCCACACCCTCACAGGTGTC
This sequence comes from Physeter macrocephalus, assembly GCF_002837175.3. Classification (NCBI taxonomy): domain Eukaryota; kingdom Metazoa; phylum Chordata; class Mammalia; order Artiodactyla; family Physeteridae; genus Physeter; species Physeter macrocephalus. The sequence goes on from NC_041225.1 coordinate 31,952,958, forward strand.
AGCGTCTGAGGTGAGCGTGTGTGCGTTGGTGCTGGGTGAGAGTCAGTTCACGGTCGGGCCCTGGAGCAGATGTCAGTGGTGAAGCATTTCCCTGAGATTGGACGAGGTGTGATGTTAGATTCCAGGCACAGGGCTTACAAAGTGATCGTCCTCTCTTGATGAAGATCTGAGTTCCAAATCTGCATCCTTACCCAGACCTGGAGAGGCAGCACGGGACACAGAAAGCTGCATCTTTCCCGATCGTGGGACCTGGGCAGGTTCGTCAACCTCTCTGAACCCTTTTCCTCTAAGAGAAGCAGAGGTGCAGCCGTCCCCACCTCGCAGAGTCGCTGGGACGTGCGAAGGGGTGAAGCGGTCACGCATCTTATACCGGGTTGGTGTCGGCCGCCCTGCTTGCTCGCCGTGGTCGTGGGCAATGGGGCAGCACACGTGCCGGCAGCTGATTCCACACGCCCTGGCAAGTTAGGGTCCTCTCGGGGCAGGTGTCAGTTGGAGAGTTACCCCGAGGAGAGCCGACTCTTCCTGGGATACGAGAAGATCTGTTTAGGACAGGAAACATCATGGCCCACTGCGGCACTTTACTTACTGTCTAATGGATACCTGCTGTCGCGGTGAAGGGACTTGTCTCACAAAATGCTGTAATAGTGATCAACTTTGAACAAAGTATATGGTAAATAATTTCTTCCAGGTACCAGGGCCACTTTATAAAAGCAGATAATTTGTTTACTGTGGGGCAAGATGATTCTAAAAAAATGAATACCATCTGCTTGGGACTCTTGGATATAAACGTTCCGTCTGCACTGAGGCCCCTCCCCGCCCCCCAGCCTTGGCACAGATGAAAAGGACGTTTACTCTTCCCCCTCTTGTTTTTCCAAAATGAGAGCAGGTGACCAATGTAGTGGCAAAATGCCACCTACTTTGATACCCCCTCAGCTGAAATCAGTCACCGGGCTCCCGGGCTCCTGTGGCATTTGGTTCTGTTTGAAAGCAGTCCATCCCACTTTACATTGCACCGAGGTATTTACACATATTTTTCTAATAAATTGCGTCTTACGCGTTTTTGTATTTCCCACCACAATACGTTGCTTGTGGTGGGAAATACATATATAATGAATCAACAAGTCAGAGGTGAAGTCCTAGCTCTGTGGCTACTTAAATAAGCTAATATTTTACTTCCAGATTAAAGTAAATCTGGCTTTATCTCAGAGCAACACACCATCTGCAGATAAATTTGTTGAAAGGGAAGCCAAAGACTGTCTCGTGGCCTGTGACTCCTCAGATGGATTTGGGGGGTGTTGAGAGATATACCTAGGCAGGAAGGGGGGAGCAGCCAGGTTTGCGTCTGCTTCCAGAGGCCAGAACTGTTTCTCTCCTGTGATTCGGGGCCCTCGTGCACGCCCTGTCCTTCGGGAGTATAAGAAGCCCCTCTCTCTGAACACGAATGCCAAATGCATTCTTATATTAAGTTCATCGCCTTTTCTCCAAAAGCCTTATCCTTTCCCAAAAAAAGAGGGCGTGGGGGAATCGCTCCGGCAGAGTGAACTCCCTCCACGAAACCATGGGGCGTGGTGTTGCCCAGAACAGACCTGTACCTGAGCTTGTGGGGGGACGACCTTCAGGGGACGGGACCCGGAGCCCTGGACAAGTGGATAATCCATTTAAAAAGTAAAGGGTCCAGTTCATCTCTGGCCCCTTCCTGACTGTCCCACAGTGATCACTGGAGCCGCCTAAACCTTGGCACATGTCCAGCCCCACTGCCCGTCAGAAGGGATCCATAGAGTTTCATCAGACAGGTTGTCAGTTGTCAACCCCAGATGGGAACCAGGCAGCAGCCTGAGCGTCGCGCTGGCTGGGAGCCCCTGGAAGGAGAGCTCAGTCCAGCAAAGCAGGGCAGCCCCCAGAGCCGTCCGGCTGCCGGAGGGGACGGGCTCCCGTTCACAGCACTGTTGTGAGGGTCAGATGGACAGCACATCTCAATGCGACCTGTAAGCCCGCAGCAGCTGTCCACGTGAGGGGTGATGTGTGAAGTCCACCAGCACGGTTCACACGAGGCTGCGTTTATAAACACCCAGGCAGTGGATTTATCGGGTGAGGCAGTCGGAGTGGTGTTTGCCACCCTGGGAGCCTGGAGTTGACCTGCCCGCTCCCGAAGCCTGGTGGGTTGACGTGGGGGGCTGGGCCCCTGACGGTAGTAGAAGCAGGTGTGGTGGGTGCAGCCCTGGTGGCAGGGTGGGAGTGAGCGGTGCCCCAGCCGAGAAGAGCTGGTGGGTCCCACCCGCCCGGGCCACCACCAGCCCCTCTTCATTCCGTGCTGCCACAGTAATGACATCCGAAACCCTGGGCTAAAGGCCTCAGTGTGCCATCTCATCTAATCCTGCAAAGCCCTACAAGCAGCTGTGCTCACGATACAGAGGTTGAGCAGCCAGCCCAAAGTCACCGGGGGGCGGCGGGGGGGGCGAGCGTGGAGCCAGGCTGAGATCCGGCCGTGTGACAGAGAGCCAGGCCCGAGTGACTGTGTGCTCTCAGAGCTGACCACCAGCCTGGCGGGGGTGGGGGGGACGACCCAGGCCCTTTCTTCTAGTTCAGCCTCCCCTGCCTGATCTTGTGAAATTTCAGTGTACCTCGCACTTTCCAGGAAGAGGGGACAAAAGAAGCAGGGGGCTCAGTCCTCTCATGTCATTCTTCCTATATCCCTGGCAGCTCTATTGGCTACAGTTAGGTTTTTGTATTTGAAATTTGGTTTTCCCTGACATTCTTTTTTTTTTTTAAAGAGCTTTGTTGAAATGTAACTCACATACCATAGAATTCACCCATTTAATGTACAGTTTACTGGCTTTCAGTATATTCACAGCTGTGCATCCATCACCACAAGCAATTTTTGAACATTTTTATCACCCCAGAACGAGCCCCCATACCTGTTAGCCATCCCCGACTCTGTCCCCTCACTCCTCCCAGCCCTGGGCAACTGCTTACCTGTCTACAGATTTGCCTGTTCTGGGCATTTCAGTAAATGGGATCACACAGTGTGTGGTCTTTAGTGTTTTGCTTCTTTCACGTAGCTTAACGTTTTCAGGGTTCATCCACATCACGGGCTGTGTCAGTGCTTCCTTCTTTTTGTGGCTGAATCGTATTGCATTGTGTGGACACCACATTGTGTTTACCTGTTCATCAGCTGATGGACACTGGGTCGTTTCTTGGCACTTCTGACTTGATTGTCACTTGAAGTAATTAGTGTTTCCTGTCCCTCAAAAATCGTGTCTACATTTTTTATTATTGCTGCTGCTGTTTGTTAAAGTCCTTGGAGCAAAATGCTGAGTCCTCGGGACCAGGAGCTGCTGTTTTTCTTGCTCTCTGTCTTTCAAGTTCATCGGTACTTTCCGAGGCCCTAAGGACCTGCCATGAGCGCAGCAAACGTGTCAGCTCATGCCCTTCTCACAGGCCGTGTGCATTTGCACAGATAAGAAGAATTGAGGCCACATACTTGCCCAGGGTCGCGCGTCAGTCTGTGGTGGGGCAGGGTTTGAGCCCAGGCTTCTTTGGCTTCCCTGGAGTTGCTGCCGCTCCGAGCTCCTTTGAGAGGCGGGGTCTGCACACACAAGGCCGCGTGAAGGCCAGGAAATAGACCACCAAGACGGACAGTTCGTTTGATTCGTCGGGTGTGTGGTGAGCCTGTCTGCCAGGCACGGTGCCCGCAAACAGGAAGACAGGCTTCCCATGAGGGCTGCCAGCCCCGCGACCTGGCCGCTTAGCCCTTAGACTCGGGCCTTGATGCCACTTGTCTTGGCAGCTGGAGGGTTTCCGGCCTCTTGAAAGTGCCTGGGGGCTGAGTGAACACAGGTGCCGAGGGGGAGCCACACGGCGCCTGCTTCCTGCTTCGTGTCTCTCTGCCAGTGCTGCTTATTACAAGGAGGGTGGGACGGGATTTTTTTTTTTTAAGTAGTTATAGATGAATGGATGTTGGATCTGTTTGAACAGAGGCCCTTAATCATTTACGAGGCAACTGTGTTTGATTTCAGGAATGCAAGAAAGGACTACATTACTGCCAAGTACATTGAGAGGAAGTACGCAAGGAAAAGACACATGGATAACGCGGCAAAACTTCACAGCCTTTGTGAGGCCGTCAAAACAAGAGATATTTTTGGATTACTCCAAGCATACGCTGATGGTGTGGATCTTACCGAAAAAGTCCCACTGGCCAATGGACATGTAAGAAAAGACCTGTAAAAACAGAAAAGAAAGGGTGAGAGGGCGGGGAGTGGCAAGGCAGTGTCATCAGAAATGCTGACAAAATCGTGTGACTCTGAAAGAAGAGGCAGTGAGTCCTGGGGGAGGAAATAAGTGGTTGATTCTTCAACCAAAACTGTAATGGCAGCTCTGGAAAGAAGGTCCATCCCTGGGGGAAGGAGCATCTTCTCAGAGGCCTAAGCGCCTCCTTCTGTCTTCCGAGAGTCGCATTAGCGCCTCAGGCCAGCCTCGGCTGCAGCTCCCGAGGCCACACCGGGAAGGAGAGCTTGGACCACGCCTGGTGCACCGCTGTCCAGCCTGCTTCTCTTGCTCTCCTCCCTGCGGGGAACTGGGCCAAGAGGGTGGGGTCTCACCGTCGGGATCTGTCTGCAGGAAACCACCAGTGTTACGGCGGGTGTGTCCTAATTCTCTTCCACGGGTGTGCTCTTGGACGCACACTCACAGCCCCCTGGACCCTCCTTACCCTCAGAATAAAGGCACACGGGACTGGGTCACCCTTAGAAGCTGAGCACGTCGTATGGAGCCATAATGTTCAGTGTTCGAGAGTAAGATAGGGAACTGCAGCCAGGGTGCCCAGGGCCGCGTGTGCTCAGCTCAGAGCTGTGCTGCAGCCGAGGAGGAGGGGGTGGCCCGTTGTCCCCCTCTGCCTCACGTTCCCCGTTACCTGGATCTTCCCTTGGCCTCCAGCTCCCTCCCACCTACCTGCCTGAAACAGCCTTCAGTTGTGAGTCTTCTCTCCCACCGGCCAGAACTTCCTTCAGAAGAGGCAGGGGTAGTCATGTGCCATTCAGTAGGAACTGAAGGCAGCCCAGGTATTAGCATTGATGGCGTTATCTGTAAGTATAGAATGAAAAAGTTTAACCCGGCATTTAAGACATACATTTATATTTACCCAGGGAGCAGGTATAAGAGCCCAGGGAACCTTCCTGGAGTCTGAACAGAGACCCCTCTTACAGGCAACACCTCATGTTGAGATGCAGGGATGAGGGCAGAAAGATCGAGAGGACTTTGCCGTGAAACCCCTGAATTCCTCATTGTTTCCCGTGGCGTAAGGAGGAATAGGACCAGTCTCTAAATTGCAGGTTCCCAGGGGCAGAGTTTGCCATGGAGATTAAAGGGGCCCTTGGTATCTTAGAGGTAACGTTTTTCAAAGGAAAGATTTAGAGGCTTTTGGAAGAGAAATACACAATTTTTCTCATGTGGGACACAGAACCGAATGCTCCCCTTGGAATATTCTGGAATGTTTCTGCTTGATCTTCAGGAGCCGGATGAAACTGCCCTCCACCTTGCCGTCAGATCCGTGGACCGGACTTCTCTTCACATTGTAGACTTTTTAGTTCAGAACAGGTAGGTGTTCGAAAATCAGGGAAGGTGTTTGATTTCGTTCCTTGGTGTTTCTGAGACTGGAGCCAGGGGTTGCCCCATTGCTTTAGTTGTGTGGCCAAGATGCTGGAATTTCCCCGGGTCTGAATAGGAATCATGGGACAGGGACAGTGCTGCCAGGTGTGGGGTGTTCGGATGCAATCCTAATAAAGCCCCCTCCTGGGGTCTGCGAGCTCCCGCCTCTAGTGTCTGGGACTCAGGGAGACGCCCCGTCGATAGGCCTGCTGAATTCCGAGCCCCGGGAAGGCAGCCTCTGTCTGAGGCCCCCACGACCACCCCTTTGCTTGTGCCGTGAGGTGCGGGTCCCACGAGGTCCAGGCGGGGCACCCTGAGCATAGGGAGAGGGAAGCAGGAAGCAGAGACCCTCCTCCAGCCGCTGGCTGTGCTGAGGTTGTAAACCGCAACACGGGGTTGTGGGCATTTTGCGTGGTTGGAAAAGCTGTTATTTTTAATTAGAAGTTGACTTTAGAGAGGACATGCACGGACGGCTTCCCTGGACCCAGGAGTCCCATTTGGTACGTTCTGCCTCGCTGGGTGCGGGGCCTGCCTGGCAGCTGAAGGCCAGTGGTGAAGCCCCGTCAAGGAGCATCCTGACTGCCTGATCCTGGCGTGGGTGGGTGGGTGGGTGCTGGAGGGGGCGGTGCTGGTTAAAAGCCGCAGGAATTGGCTTCAGGTGGAATAGAAGATTCCCAAGAGCAGAAGCAAGGAGAGATTTTGCATTTTGAATCTTCTGCCATTCCTGGCTGTCTTCAGAAGAAGAAATGGCCAGAGGTGGAGGAGCTTGGGAGGCAGTTCCTTCCCCAGGAGCCGGGAGTTGTCTGGATGCCTGGGGGAAGCTGCTCGGACTGCCCTGTCCTCTGATGGAGCCTGAATGCTGTCCCAGAGCCAGGAGCGTGGCGGGGGCCAGCTCCGTGAGCAGCTGAGCGGCGCCGTCCCCCTCGCTGCAAGTTCTCAGGGGCAGGAGAAGGGGAATCCTGGTTTCTTTTCTTCCAGAATGGGAGGAGGACAGCAGGAGTAGAGGGGAGGTCAGAAGCGAGGCTCCTTTTTCACGCTGAAAACGTAGCTGCTTTAAAAAAGAAAGGGAGGGCAGGAGGAAGGAGTAAGTGTCGCTGGTTTCCTCCTGACGGGAGCTGCGGGCATCACCTCCTGATGGTCACCCTCCTGTCCCCGCGTGTCTGTCCAGCTCCCAGCAGGCCCAGGGCCGCCTCCACCAGTGGGCTGAGTGGCTTGTCCTGGGATCTCCTGGTTTTGTTTTGTGTTGGAAGAATGTTTGTGGTCTCCTCACGGTTCCCCCATAGCCTGTTTTCAGGGCAGCCCAGAGGAGCCTGGGGACTCCGAACTTTGGAAGAACGGCTTTTCCCCTCCCTGGCAAGAGTGTTGTTAGTAAGGTGAGAAAAGCTCACCCCGTCCTTCTGTGGGGGACAGACTGGGCAAGTCCCGCAGCTTCCTAAGGCCCAGACGGGCACTGCCGGTGAAGCGGGAGGGATGCCAGGTTCACCTGCCTGTGCCCCCGCTCAGGTGCGCACAGGTGCCTTGCTCCCCTTCTGGCGGGCTCTGCCGTTGTTGTTTATTCCCCGATGGCCTTAAGCCAAGGCCTCCTCCTGCCCACAGGCAGGGCTGGTGCTGTGGGCCCCCCACCCTGGAGGAGGATTGAGAGAAACCCTGCCCTCCGTGAACCTGAGTTCTGGCTGCCTCTCCCGGGGAAGGAAAGCAGCCGTGCCCACCGTTCGCATATTGTCTCTGGCCGCTTTCAGGCCAGCCTGGCAGAGCTGAGAGTCCCTGCCCGGGCAGCCCCAGTCCTCTGGCCTGTGGCTCACTGTTCTCTTTCTCTGTTCCCGTCCTTGCCAGTGGGAACCTGGACAAACAGACAGGCAAGGGCAGCACGGCCCTGCATTACTGCTGCCTGACCGACAGTGCCGAGTGCCTCAAGCTGCTGCTGCGGGGCAAGGCCTCCATCGGCATCGGTGAGCCTGCCCCCACCGCCCCGTGCAGTTCCTGGTGCGGGGCTCGGCAGAGCTGGGGAGTCAGCCCCGCCCTGCAAGGCTGCTGTGGTCTCGTGCTCATCAGCAGTTTCCCTCTGCTGTCTTGTAGGCTTGCCGTCACGTGCAGGCATTTTCTGAGAGGCAGAGGATGGCCCTGCGGCTGTCGCTGGTACCCAGGTGACCTGGACCAGGTTTGGGCATCTCGCCCTCCTGTTCCTGACCCCCACCTGGGATCATGCTGAGCCCCTCGCTGGCTCTGGGTGGGCATGTTTACTGGTGAGAGTCACTGTTCACTGCCCCTCGGTTCCTTGGCACCAGGCCTCCTCCACGAGGGACCCACGTCTGCTTGGCCTTCATCCCTCCCTCCCCTGCGGGACCCTGACCCGTAGCCGGCCAGGCACAGTCTAGCCCGAGGGTGTCCGGCTGTGATGGTGTCCTGAGGTGGAGCTTTTGAAAACTGTTAAACAGAGCAAAGAGCAGAGAGAAGGCACGTGCCTGCTTGCGAGCCAAGTTGGGTTTTTTTCTTTTTAAATTAATCATCAAATCTCATTGACTGAGGCTCATTTAGAAGAAAACACACAATTCCAAATCTTCAGACTGCTTAAAAGGAGGTGTAAAGTCTTCTACAGTCAGATGCCTGCAACTAGATTAGCAGTGCTTTTGGTTAGAGAATTACCATGAGCTGCTTTATTCGACAACTGATACCTTGGGTATTTATTTCCATTAGTTGGCCACTTCAGTGGTTTTATCTTCATTAGATTAGCTCAAACCTTGTCTTGTAAAACCTTACCGACTGCACACTGCTGCAGTTCTGTACGATTTCAGGACAGTCCAGCACCGACCGGGGCAGACTAGCTGGATTTCATTAGTCGCGCTCAGTTCCGCTTGGTGCTGCTTCGCTGGGTCTCGTTTTAATTGCCTCTCAGTGTCAGGCCTCTGCTTGCTTTTGCCGTAACACGTCTGTTCGTTCCCCCGCCTCTTAGCCAACGAGTCAGGAGAGACGCCGCTGGACATCGCCAAGCGCCTCAGGCACGAGCGCTGTGAGGAGCTGGTGAGTCTGCCGCCAGCCGGCACGGACGGGGTGGCGTTGGGGGCGCTGCTGCTTGGGGAGGGCTCTCTCGGAGCCTGCAGGAGGCTCCTGAGCGGATCCCAGTGGCCTAGAGGGGACGGCTCGGAGAAGGTGTCCCGGGGCCCCTTAGGAGGTGACCATCCCCCTTACGGTGACACTCGGAACACGAGTCGGTGTGCGCCGGTGGCGCATGTTGACGGCGGCCCTGGCTTTGTCTGGGGTGAGTGGAGCCGAGGCCCCACTGAGTCAGGCCGGGTTTACGGGGGCTCCACCGCTGCGGCTTGGGAAGGTCATGCCAGCTCTGCCCGCCGTCGCCTCGTGTGTGAAGGGGGGTCAGGCATACCAGTTCGCAGGTCTTTGGGGGGGATCGTTGTTGAACTCTGCAGAGCAGCAGGAGGGAGTAGGTGCTCAGTCCATGGCACCGTTAACAGTCGGAGCCGCAGCGCTGTAGGACTGCTCACAGCTATTATCCTAAGCGCTTCATGTCCAGTACTCATTTAATCTTGATAATTACCATAAAGCATTAATTAATAGGTACCTACTGTTACCCCATTTTACAGATGAGGAGACAGGTACGGAAGGGTTAAGTAACTCGCCCAAGACCACATGGCTACTGTCTGGCTTTGGAGAAAAGTCAGCCCCTAACGTGCTAAGACACCCATTTATCTAATGGATTAACGTCTCTCCTGTGCACCGAGAATGGAAACAGCTGTCTGCCTTCCCGGAGAGAATTGAGAAGCGTCATTTTCCGCAGGGCTTTATTCTCTCGTGCTGGTCAGGAAAAGCGGGGTTAACAGTTAGTGAACACATTCCTTCTCCCCAGATTGAGATGCTCCCATGTGCCGTTGTGGGTACCTGCAGGCTGACCGTCACCCTTTAGATCTCAAACACCCCTTGGCTGCGTGCTGCAACTTTGCAGCTTACAAAGCACGAAATGGGAGTTGTCGGGTTTGAGCCTCAAGGTTATCTGTGGATTAGGGAGTGGGGGCTTGACCTGAGACGCAGCGAATTGGATAAGCCAGCCTCATACTGGGGTGCAGGCTCCCTGCCCGCTGCCTCTCGGCTATCTTGGTGGACACCCGCTTTACAAGGCCGAGGATATGAGCAGCGTCACCGACAGTGCTTTGTTGTTCTCAGCTGACCCAAGCCTTATCTGGAAGGTTCAATTCTCACGTTCATGTCGAGTATGAATGGCGCCTGCTCCATGAAGACCTGGATGAGAGTGATGACGATGTGGACGAGAAGCTGCAGGTCCGTGCCGGCTTGTGGAACGCTAAGGGCATCCTTCAGAGCCGTGTGGGTCCTGGCCTGTAATTAGGGTGGAGAGCTGTTTGTAGAAAAGGAAATACAGTCTACTTTTTGTTTCCAGTGATCTCAGTAGGTTTGTGGTTTTACCCTTCCCATAACTGCCTCCTGTCTCCCAGCTCCTACAGACGTGACTGTAAACAAACGATAATTATGTAATCAGAGGCAGCTTCTCACCTTCTGATAAGAAGGAAAGGTACAGAGAGCCTTGGATTCTAGGGGATTTTAGAGGGAGCTCTCTCACTATGGATAATGTGATAAAGAGCCAGGTTCCCCCCCAGGAGCAGTGATCATGTTCACCTAGTTGATCTTTAAAACCTTCACTGAAATCACTGACCCTTAGAAATCACTGGGTCCAACTCATTCCTTTATTAGATGGGGTCATTCAAGCCTCAAGAGAGGGGATGTCTTGGCCACAGTGAAGCCGGTATTTGGAGACCAACCTGGGGCTCTTGCCTCCTGGTCCAGCCTCTCCTCGTGGTGCTCTGTCCTGTGCACTTGAGGGCACCCCTGGAAGGTTGCCACCTTCACACGAGGCTCAGAGTCAGACCCAGGAAGGCTGACTCCAAAGCCCATACACCTAGCTGCTGTGAAATTAGTGGGAAAGCCGGGTGTAACGTTTTAATTTTTACTGTAGGATTTTAATGTCCTGATGTGTATTGATGTCTGATTATTTATATGTGGCATTTCCAAAACCTATTGGACTATCCCAGTTTATGGAGCAGTTAATATCCGTACTTATGGTTTCTTGGAATAAGAAATTTCTGAGTTAGCTATATAATGGTATCAAATTGAGGGGAGCTGGCTATTTCACACTTAGATTTGCCGTTAAAAGGGGAGAAGGTTTGAAACACCTGCCCTGGAGCGAGTGCCTCTTGGTCAGGCACACGGCACATCCCCGGGGCTGTGCGGGCAGTGACTCGGCAGGTGCCGTGGACCCAGTGAAAGCCCGGCAGCGGCGCTGACACTCGTCCCCACCCCTTCAGCAGAGAGCGGCGGGTGGTGGTTCGCACAGCTGTGGGCTTTGTTGGAATTTAAACGATGCATGAAGAGCCACTGGCCATTGAGCTCCTCGTACTGGAGCTGGGCGTGAGCTGTTGGTTGGCCAGAGCCTTGGCCGGGCGGGTGGTCCCGTGAGGGGAGGAGGGGTTGACTGCCGATACTGCTACCTGCTAAGCTCTGGGCACTGTGCTGGCAGTTAAAGTTAGACCCACTAGGGAACTCCCTGGCGGTCCAGGGGTTAGGACTCCGCACCCTCATTGCCAAGGGCCCAGGTTCATTCAATCCGTGGTCGGGGAACTGAGATCCCGCATGCCGCGTGGCGAGACCAAAAAATAAAAAAAATAAAAATAAAGTTAGACCCACTTATCAGATGAGAAATAGGATCAGGAAGGTTAATTTGCTCAAGATCACAGCCAGTATAACGAAGCTGACTTTGAAATACGAGTTCCATCTGATTAAGTCCGTGGCTCCATGCACATGACTTTCAGGCGGAGCAGGGGTCAGCAGACTCGTAAAGGACCAGCAGACCTGGACCTTATGCTTTTACGAGTCTGCTGGTCCCGGGGTCAGCAGACTCGTAAAGGACCAGCAGACCTGGACCTTATGCTTTTACGAGTCTGCTGGTCCCGGGGTCAGCAGACTCGTAAAAACGTAATAAATGTTTTCGGCTTTGGTGCAACTCCTCAGCTCTGCCGGGGTGGCTTGACAGCAGCCATAGACGCTATGCAAGTGATGGGCATGGCTGCTTTCTAACAAAACTTTATAAAAACAGGTTGTGGCCCCATGGGCCGTGATCTGCTGAGCCCTGAGTTCGAGGACTCTTAAGCGTTCCAGTTCCTACGGGAAGAAGACGCTGATCTCCCCCGAATTAGCCGTATAGCTCTTGGGGATCAGCTGCGGCTCTGCGTGCCTAGAGCAGCTGCACTGTTCTGCCGTCAGAGAAGGATGTTTATGGAGGGGACATGCAGTGAAATACGGAGCTAGGCTGAGGTAACTCTGGATGGTAAAGGTGGAATAGCTTGTATTTTAAATTCTTCACAGAATGAAGAATTGTAAGTTTCTGTAAATCATGGCTTTTTCTCGTGGGTGTGTTTCCGTCAAGGGACATGGTAAGAGTGAGTTTTAGGTTTTGCACTGTCACGTAGCAGTAAAAATGCACCGTGCCCAGGTATTAGACTGGTGTACCTGAGGCTGTACCCGGTGCGTCAGTCGCTGTGACCGAGAAGAGGTCCGCGCGTCTGTATCCCACACGCCTCTGCCCACTGCCCCCCCGCAGCCCAGTCCCAGTCGGCGAGAAGACCGGCCCGTCAGCTTCTACCAGCTGGGCTCCAGCCAGCTGCAGTCCAACGCCGCCAGCCTGGCCAGAGACGCCGCCAGCCTGGCCAAGGACAAGCAGAGGAGCTTCGTGCCCGGCATCCTGCAGAACGAGACGTACGGAGCCGTCCTGAGCGGCAGCCCACTGCCCAGCCAGCCTGCGGCCCCCAGCTCCGCCAGTGCTCCCCCACTGCCCCCGCGGAACGTTGCCAAAGGTACTGAGCTGTTGGTAGCCCGTGGCTGCCCGAGCGGTGTCGTTGGGATTCTGCTTTGGGGGAGCTGTAGTTGCTTTGCCCCCCGGCTAGCTAACGTGTGGGCCAGCGTCAGGACATGTGTTTGCATTTGGGGTCCTTTGTTTTGTACTTACGTTGTTTGCTTCCTAAAAGAACTCTGTCATTCTTGGGATGGTGGTAGAGTGTCTTGACTTCATTCTCGTTCTGGGCAGGGGTGTGGCACGTGTGCCTCGAGGGATGCAGGGACGCCACCAGGGTAGGCCTGAGATGGAGGGGTCAGCACCTGGTGCCGGTCCCTGGATGTTTTCCTGCAGACCTTCTTCCTGGTCTTTTTCTCTTTGCGGTCCACCCCTCACTACCCCTCCCTTTGCCTCCATTCTTTCCCTTTTTGTCTTTCTCCTACCTGTACTCAGCCAGCTTGTGGCATCCGATTATTTCCTACCTCTGTGATCCCCATGCAATGAAGGATAAAGAGATGCTAACTTGGGAAACGGTGCTCAGCCTAACTGTAAAACTAGGAAATAGGCCCCGAGGGTCCTACCAGCGCCTTAAGTGCCAAAGCTTCCTGTGCTAACCTCAGTCGCTGTGTCACAGCACAGTGAGTTTGACTCAGCAGATGCTGGTTTTTGTTTTTATAAAAATGGAAACTTAAGCCCTCAGAGGTTTAGTGATTTGCCCAGCAACTGAAGGCCCACTGGCCATGATGCTCCCAGGGGACGGGGGGCAGGAGCCTCCATGGGGCGTGATGTCTGGGCCCACGGCTGCTGTAGGCCGATGGTGGTCCCAAAAGTAAATCCCAAGTTGCATTTGTGCGGGAGCTGCTCTCCGGCAGGGGCGTGTAGGCGCGTGACGGTGGTGCCGCGAGCCCCGGGAGGGAGGAGTGCGCACGTCTGCCGTCCTGTGGGGTCTGTGCTCGCTCACGGTGTGGGGTAGCTGTGCCCACCGCCGCCCCCCAGCTGCCCTGAGTGTATTGCAGACCCTCCCACATGGCTCTGCCCCCAGCGCTCAGGGAGGCAGAGAAGGCTGATGAGCCTCCTGTCTGGGTCACCGAGCCACACGCCTTAGGAGCGGACCCACGCTGCACGGGGCAGACCCCTGAAACCCGCCCGCTCACCGCCCGCAGAGTCCATTCCTCCACGGCACCCAGGCCCGACCAGGAGGTCCCTCAGCAAGGAAGGAGGTCACGTCCCCCAGCTGCGAGGGGCCCGGGCGGCCGGCGGGGGGGCCGCTGCGGTCGGTGGTGCCGCGAGCCCCGGGAGGGAGGAGTGCGCACGTCTGCCGTCCTGTGGGGTCTGTGCTCGCTCACGGTGTGGGGTAGCTGTGCCCACCGCCGCCCCCCAGCTGCCCTGAGTGTATTGCAGACCCTCCCACATGGCTCTGCCCCCAGCGCTCAGGGAGGCAGAGAAGGCTGATGAGCCTCCTGTCTGGGTCACCGAGCCACACGCCTTAGGAGCGGACCCACGCTGCACGGGGCAGACCCCTGAAACCCGCCCGCTCACCGCCCGCAGAGCCCATTCCTCCACGGCACCCAGGCCCGACCAGGAGGTCCCTCAGCAAGGAAGGAGGTCACGTCCCCCAGCTGCGAGGGGCCCGGGCGGCCGGGGTGGGGGGGCCGCTGCAGTGGCTGGGGCCTTGTGGGCGTGTCTCGTTGCCTCCCCCCCAGAGCCCGGTCCCTGTGTTCATCTCCTCCCCATTAGTGACTTTTACTGACTGTGTGTGTCATGTTAGGAGAGATTTATATTGCTCTGTTGGGTCATATAAGAGGAGTAGAAAGCTGTTCACCTCTATTTCTTGCCTTCTTAAAATCTTAGGATGAGAAAGTTTGGGGTTTTTTCCCCCCATTTCTTTCTGCCATTCCCACCGTCAGCTCCATCTCTTCCTTTGGTGACGGAGATAGCCCTTCATCCCTGCCAGCCCCCCAAAGGGTGTCTTTGTTCTCCATCTGTTCCACACTCGATCCACGAGGAGTCACCACCCAACAAGTAGGACGGGACTGATGTTCTCGGGCCCTGCATCGAGGAGGACGTTGTCCATGGCAGACATGTGAAGGCTCCCTCTGACCCCGGGTGGGCCCTGTGCGGCTGTGGTCTGCTTTCATCTCCAGGCCCAGCCTCAGACGCGGTCATGCCTGTGCCCTGAGCAGATGCAGCTCCGTGAGGAGGAGCTTTGTGGGCGGAGGAAGGGTGTGACCAGGGTGGTGCCATCTCCCTGGTGTGTCACCTGAGCTGACTTCCAGCCAGAAATAAGTTTGCCCTTCACCAGATGTCTTTGATTTGCACCCTTCTCTCCACGTGCTCTGTCTGAGGACAGGTGCCCCCCTGTGCGAGGTGGTGACCCCACAGGGAGGACTGAGATGGGTAGAGACAAGCAGACGTCCTGTCCCCGAGTGCAGTGCTCAGGAGGGTCACTGTGGTCATCATTTCCCTCTTCAAACAGTGTTTAAATTTGAGAAATAAAATTGGTGAGACTGAGAAGACCAACTGGGAATTTTCCCCGGAGCATCGATGGTTCGGTGTGTATTGGTATCTGTCTTCCAGATACCAGAAACAAGAATTTTTTTAAAACCAACGTCCTATTTGTGGCCTTAATGCTATTCTAGAAGGGTCATGTGTACCATTTTATAGGGGAGAGGATCAATAATGCAGTGTTCTGTTTCTGTTTTTGTTCTGTGCTCGTGCGTGTGCGTGCGTGCGTGTGCATGCCTGCGTGTGCACGTGCGTGTGTGTGCATGTGCGTGCGTGTGCAGTTCAGCCAGCCTCCTCAGCTAACGCCCTGTGGAAGACAAACTCTGTAAGTGTGGACAGTGTAAGCCGGCAGCGATCTTCGTCAGATCCGCCAGCTGTCCATCCACCGCTGCCCCCTCTCCGCGTGACATCTACCAGTACGTTTTTTTCCTTTTTCCTTTCTCGCTGTTGGGCTTTGTGCAGCTGGATGGCTGGGGGGTCTCTCGGCAGCCGCTGGCTGCCGGCTGCCGGCTGCCCGGCGCTGCCTGGGGGCCTGTGGCTCTGCTGTGGCCCCAGCCCTGCGGCCGCTGCCCCCCAGCGGCAGACTCCTGTCTGTCTCACACCCCACGGGGGCCCTTCACTCTCCTGCTCTGTCTCCCGAGCACTTCAGCAGCATTTCTGTCTCTCACACATTGGCCCCGGGGCTGCCTTTGGCCATTGGGTGGTTCTCGATGCTGGGGTGTGTTCCTGTGGATTATAATCTGGTCTGTGCTCTGCTCTTCAGTGTCACATGTCCGTGAGAGTCTCAGCACCCGGGGGAGGGGAGGGGCTTTTTTCCAGCTGCGAGGTTGGGGGCGGGGGTCGACTGGAGGGGGGGGCGGGGGCGAGGCCTGGGCGCTGTAGGAGGGAGGGGCCCTGGCATCGCGGGGTCGGGGGGTGCTTTGAGGGCGCTGAGGGTTTTCCCTGGTTCCCCCGGTTTCCTTACCCGGAGTTAAGGGGGCAGAAGCCCAGCCCTGGCCGCGGTCGGTGTCGTACGTGCGCTGGAGGCGGAGCGGGCACGGGGTCTTCTGGACGCCGGGGCGGGGGGCACCCTGCTCCGGCACACCCAAGTCAGATGGCACGGGACCGGGTCTTGGGGGGCACCCAGCGGGTCTCAGAAGCCCACTTTCACACTCGCAGTCTGGCGTCCCCGGGGCTGTAGATCTGCATGTAGAGTCTGCCTTTTGACTTTGCCTTTAAAGCACAAAAAGGAGAGAAGAATGACAAAAGGAAAGAAGGATTAAACCGATCCCTCCCTGGTCAGCCGGCTCCCCGCGGCCGCTGTCCTGGGAGAGAGGAGCTGCCAGGTCCTTGGGTACCAGCGTCCAGGCCCGGGCCAGGTCGCCGCCCCCGCAGCGACCGCGGGACGCGAACGCTGGTCGTTGAGGGGAGGGCTGCTGTTGGCCGGGGAAACGGGGAGGAGGCGTGGGCTCGAGGCCCGGCCCCCTGCCTCACCGGCCCGTGCGCTTGGGGGAGCAGCGGCGGCTCCTCGCCTGTAACACGTAGAAAACGATAGAGCCCGTCCCGCTGCGCCTCGCGGACGGGAGCCTCTCCAGCCAGTTCTTCGCAGCCTTTCCTCAGACTGACCGGCCAGCGGCATGGGTGGGGCCCCGGGGCGGGGCGGTGCCAGACCCAGGCCGGCCCTCCCGCTGCCTTCTCCGTCCCCGTGGAGGGCGGAAACCCACAGGGGCTCTAGCTGAGAAAGCACTCCCAGGCTCATAGAGGCATTTTAGTCCCACTCGAGGCTCGGAAAGACTCCCCGCCAGCACTGTTTTCTGAGAATCGTCAATGAAAGTAGGTTTTTTCCTTATGAGGCAGGGGAAGGAAAAAGGAAGCCCTTACCGCAAGAGCCTCGGGGGAGAAGGCTGGGAGGGGGCCGCCTGAAGTGTGACCCTCTGCGTTTCTGTCCTTTCCTCTCTCCACAGACCCCCTGGCTCCCACGCCGCCCCTTCCGGTAGCAAAAACGCCCAGCGTGCTGGAGGCCTTGAGCCAGCAGAGCAAGCCGGCGCAGCCCGGGCTCCCGGCCGGCAGAGCCCCGCCGCAGCCGCCCAGCCGCCTGCCCCAGAAGAGGCCTGCTCCCGGGTAACTGCAGCTCCTCTGCATCCCCCTCGGACCAGGACCGCTAGGCCATCCTTGCTTCCCGGGGGCACCAGCCCCGTCACTTCACCTGCTGAGATTTCTCTGAGCGTTTGAAATCTTCCATGTTTCTACTGCTGTGACCCCTAAGGTCAAGTGTTACATAACTAAGTGGTTATGCTTCAGGTGTCTAAAAAATAATCAAGAATGTTTAAACTGCAAAAATTTCATACCGATGTACATCTTATATCCACGTGATGAATTTAGGTTTCTGTTCAGTACAGACACCAGGATTTGGGGAGTTAAAGTCCTCAAGACACGAGGCCTCTAGGTCTTATTTGTTGGTCACTCACAGGGTTATCTCGACTACATGGACCCTCTGTAGTGCGGGGCATGTATTTCCTACAAACAGGGACATTCTCCTACATAAACACAATACAACCAGCAAAATCAGGAAATTAACATGGATGCTACCTTCCAAAACTCAGACTCCAAGTTTTCCCATGTGTCTAAATACCGTCCTTTACTACGGAGGGATCCAGTTCATGGCTCTCAGTCTGGATCTTTATGGTGGAAAAATGGTTCCTTTTTAGTGGAAATGATGTTTAGAAGCAAAGATCTGGGTGCTTAGTGTCTTCATTGCTGTTGGAGTGTCACTGCACCCAGGCAGGCCCTCTGAGTGGTCAGAACTAGGGACACACACACACACAAACACACACGTGTGTGTGTGGAGAGCCGTTCGTCCCTTGCTTGTCCCCATCCACCTCTTCTGCCCTCCATCCCTTCCCATCACATGTCAAGCCCCAGTTGTGTGCCTGGCTCTGTGCAGAGAACCGGAATAGGGTTCCTCTCTCGGCTCATCACAGACATTCTTGTCACTTGTCCTTACTTTGAGAGTTGACAGAACTGGTGTCACACCTTTTGCAGGTGGAAATGCCAACTCACAGAAACGCATTTATCCAGGCCCACCCGGCAAGCCTGAGTTAACAGACCGCTGTCTGCCAGCCCTGGGAGCCGGCTCTCTTACCTGCGTGTCCCTTCCTGTGGTGCTGGGACGTGCCGGGCCCGGGGTTCATGGGGCAGGGGGTGCTGAGCCATGTCAGTCACGGTGGTTAATAGGCAGCAGGGGTCACAGAGTACAGAGGCATGGATAACGCGGGCCAGTGGTGCTTGGACAGGTCCTGGTAGAGCCACCAGGGCCCTGGGGTTGATACTGCCCCACCTGACATAGGAAGAGACCCAGGCCGCGCAGGGAGGGGATGGAGCACCTCACGGCTAGAGCTGGTTGGTGGTGCCCAGTTTCCAGCCCAGACCCAGGGCATCGGCAATGGGCTCACGTGGGACAGGAGAGCTTCAGGAGGAGCCTGGTTTGGGAATCGGGAACCTTCGATCTAGCACTGCCCTCTGGACCTCTCATTCTTCCTTTTTCCAAAAAAAAAAAAAAAAAGAGGTAGTTGGATGGCAGTTGATAAAATCAGCTCAACCATTTTCAACTTGAACACAGGTCCTTTAGAAAAGGGAGTGAGGCGAGCGGTAACGTGCCTTGCAGGCCTCGGGCACCAGTGAATCTATTTTCCCCTTCTTTGTAGGCCTGACAAGTCAAGCCCACTGATCAACAAAGGCCAGCCAAGAGGACCTGGTAATTATTCCATGTGAAACTGGGTTACTTTCTGCTGGGTCTGGGGGGAAAAGGGGAGGGTGTTTCCAGCTGTGGTGAACCCCTGGGTCAGGCCCGCTGTCCTGCCCTGGCAGCCACCCTGCCCTCGCAGAACCTCTGGCACCCCTGCTCCTGGGCTGCTCTGTCCCATGCCCCGCATTCCTGTCCCCCTCTGCCGATGGGGACGGGGGTGTCGGGGAGCCCTGGCGGGGTCTGGGAGTCAGTGGAGGTGGTTATGGCATCTGCCTCACTCTGTGACACCTGCAGGCCGGCACACTCTAGGGAGGTTGCATGGAAGTCACAAGGTTCTTTGGCTTTTAGGGGACTTTCCCTCAACAGTTAGGAAATCTCAGGCAAGTTGTCTTGTGGCTATGACAGACGGCGTTTATGTCGTTTCTATCTCATGGTGTTGACTGAGGGGGCATATTGTGAAGTCCATTCATTTTGGCCCTAAAGCAGTGGATCTGTCTGGGACAGAAGCTCTGGGTCCTCTGTCCAACGCCATGGTCACGCAGCCCCCGGCGCCCATGCCCAGGAAGTCACAGGCGGTAAGCGGACGAGCCCCTTCCTTTCTGCCTCTGTGCCCTGGCCAGGAGCGGGTGGGTTATTGTCCAAGGGCTCAGAGGAAACTCTCCCTCTTCCCCTGGTTGGGGTGGGGGAGGCTTCTTCCTGGGTACCTGGTCCTTCGGATGGGAGCCGGATGCAAGCCAGAGCCCACAGCCAGTGGGCTGGGCCCTTCGCGGCCCCAGGACAGGCCCCCACGTGCCCACCCGGCACCAGGCCGCCTCGCTCCCTGCACTCTTCCCTTGGCTGGCCTCCTCCTGGAAGCCCCACTGAGCCGCCCATCTTGACACCCACGGGCTCCCAGGCCTGCGGGCGACCCTCGGGACCAGTTGGAAGCAAAGTGGCCCAGTTCTCTGGCCTGGAGCAGACGCTTCCCCGCACACTAAGCTGTGAGCCCTCTTCTCCTTGACGCAGACCAAGCTGAAGCCCAAGCGGGTCAAAGCCCTGTACAACTGCGTGGCCGACAACCCCGACGAGCTGACGTTCTGCGAGGGGGACGTGATCATCGTGGACGGGGAGGAGGACCAGGAGTGGTGGGTGAGTCGGGGCCTGGGGGGTGTGTCCCCGGGGGAGGCCGCCGTGCCCGACGAGCCTCAGCTGCCCTTTCCGTGGACCCACTTCTGAGCGGGGTCCTCCCTCGTCAGGGCGGACAGGCCATGTGGGCTGCAGTTTGCAGCGCGCACCTGAGGGTTTGAGACGAGGCCTTGGCTTTCTCGGTGGTGCCTCCTGCCCGGCGTCGCAGGTTTGGTGGAGTGGGGCGGGAGGGAGAGCCGACCCGGAGGGCAGAGACGCTGGGTGTCGGGCTGGTCCTGAAACCAGCTGTGGCATCCGGGTGGGAGCTGGAATGGGATGAGCGTGGCACTTCCCCTGATGTCCTGAGTGTCCAGCCCCGGCCAAGGTCAGGCTGGGTGACCCTGGGCAAGGTGGTTATGTTGCTAAGCCGCAGCCACCTCGTCTGAGAAGGGGCGGTGACACAGCACTGTTGCAGCGACGGCACGGCGGCCCCCAGGGAGAGGTGGCTGTCATAAACCGGACAGTCGCGTAAACAGCTCCCGCACGCCTGGCAGCGTCTGCCGCCTGGGGGCCACTAACGGCCCAGCTCTGGGGCTTGAGCTCAGATATCAGATGGGTCATGGGTGCCATCAGGACTAGCCGGGACTCACGGAGACGGCTCTGCTCTGTCAAGGGCGAGGGGTGTTGCTCAGAGTCCCTAGCCAGGCACCCTCCCGGGCGAGCTGTGTGTTCTCTCTCCAGGGCCTTTGTGAACCAACTCGGGGCCTGGCACCACCGCTGGCATGGCTGATTCAGGGGTCTTCTTGTGGCCTCCCCCCTTGAGGGGTTCACGTGCCGGTGGGTCCAGAGCCCCTCCTCCGTCAGCCTTGCTCCACGCAGCGCAGTCGATGCCGCGGGCGGCAGGGGGACAGCGGCTCCTGGTGCTCCTCGGTGCCAGTCCGGGGCTCTGCCCGCCCGCTGCCCGCCCGGCCCTGAGACCTGAGGCAGGTCTGGCCTTCACACTTGGGTACACCCACCACAAGGATGGGGCTCCAGCCTGACACCAGGCTTAGGCATCTGGAAAACACCTGTTCATTTCAAAAACTCTGGCAAAATCAGGAAGCTATAAAGAAAGTAAATGCCGTCTATAATCTCAGGGTGTCCCCCCTCACACACACAAAAATAATAATTTAAATTTTGGTGATTTTGTTTTAGATGTTTATTTAACTACTTAACTTACATCGTTGAGATCAGACTTGAGGTATAATTTATATAATTTTCCCAGAGCAAAAGTAAATGGATTTACTGAAGTCTTAAATGCTTTGACTACATTTAAATAGGGCCAACTCACATTTGCCACTTTCTGTGACTTGGCAGCGCACAGACTTCTGACATTCAGTTTCTTCATCCGTTTAAAAAGAACACACACAAAGGGAGGTCGGGGTGGTGGTCTGATCCTGTGCTGCCTGCCCCCGGAGACCACCAGGACCGCGGTGGGGCGTGTGTGCAGACACCGACTCCCCGCGGATAGTCCCTGCGGGTGGTAGGCCGGCACTATTTGAGACGGGAGCGAAAGGAGAAACAGTTAGATGTTGTACCCAAGTAATTCTTTCCCAGAAGAGATTCTTCCAAACACATCTTTATTTTTTTTCCTCCAAATGCTGTAATGCCCTTCAGAGTTTCCAACATTTGGAATTTCTGTAACAACATAACCTTTTATTCATTTCAGATCGGCCACATCGATGGAGATCCCAGTCGCAAAGGAGCATTTCCCGTGTCATTTGTGCACTTTATTGCTGACTAAATTGCTACTGAACAAAAACACTTTTTAAAGTTATGTCGTCTCATTATTGGTACCAAAACTCTTGCCAGACAACCTGTTTCATGAATTGTATTGTACGGTAGCCCACTTTCTCTAAGGCCACTGTTCTGCTTTAAAAACTCAAAGGCAATTTATATATATCAATGAATTGTTTTTATAATTCGTGTTTTTCATGAAACATTGCTATACTTTTATTAGGAAAAACTGAATTTCCAAAAGGTGAACTGAAAAGTTATTTTAACTAAATAATGAAGATTCTGAATCTACAGCATTAGTTGAACCTAAAAATGTTTTGAGTGTGGGAAAGAAATTCGTCCTGTTTTTCTTGGCCCACTTCTGAGGTTGGTGACCTTTAGCACAATTATTCTTTTTAGGAAGCCAGGAAATTGTTGCTTTCAAAGTCCATAGCCAGCCTGCACTTTCTACATAAAATGTTCACCTTTAAAGACTTTTTTTTCTTTAAAGATACCTTTAAAGATTTCCTTCCTTTAAAGATTTCCTTTCCTCCACCCAGTGTTTATTGGAAATGTATTCATAAGCGTTGTACTTTCCAGCCCTGGTGTGTGAGGTTGCAACTATCAGTGTATCCTGCATGTGTGTGTAACCTGTTGTGAACAAGCCTGCTTGACCCGACTACAGATGGTTTATTATGGCATATGTCACAGCAGTTAATTCAGTTCCAGGTTATATTAACTGCATTTCCTGAATCTGGTTAAAAACTAAGGATGATGGACTGCGAAACATTTCTTTAAACTAGTTTCTATGCTTTAGGTGTTTGGGATTTGCCTTCCTGAGCCTCCCTCGTCACACAGCTAGAGCACCGCGGTGCAGACCAACCACCCCCCATATTACCGCAGACTTGCTGTTTCCTAGCGAGTGTACCGCCGCCTTCCCTTTCTAGCCCGAGAGAATGTTCACTCAGTTTAGTGTCTTGTATTTATATACTATACCAACAGGAATGGTAGTTACACTGTCTTGAAATTTAATGTCCATTTGTTCGTAATCAAGAGCATATCAGAAATCTGTAGGTCCCAGGTAATAAAATACTCTCAAACGTCCCGGTTTTACTATGAAGTCCATCGTATCATTCTTAAGCTACTGGGGGTGGGGGGATTAGGTTGTATATGATAAAATCAAAATTCATTAGTTTAATGAACTTGACTATCATACCTCTATTTAATAATTGTGTAAGATTCATGGTAGGTATATTGGAAATTTTGGCACTCTGAGAATAAATAGGCGTATGATGACCACTTAGATTTTTACCAAAAGCGAAGGAGTAAATTTAAGAAGAGGCTTGGAAAGCAAGGAGACAATGCTGTTAGTGCATTTGTTATGATGGTACATTTGATTGAAGCAGCCTGTCTTTATTATGCAAGACTCTTGTAAGTATAGAGCTTTTTTTTTTTAATTGCATTTTATTTTTTCATTGTTATTATAAAGGGAGACAGAGTAAACTGGAATGTTTTATGATGTTGTATGGCAATTTGCCTTTCAAAGTTCTGAGAAAAAATGTGTTAGATCTGTAATTAAAGTCTTTTTTAAAAGCACTACATCTGTTTTCACTAATTGTTAATTTCTGTTTTGAACCCTTCATTTAGTTAATTCTCTCACAGATGTAAGAAAGTAAACAGATGTTTTGCACAGTGCACTTCATATGTATATTTTAATACAGTGCTCCCACATCTGTATCTTAGAATCAGCCTTTTGACTACTTGGTGCCAGCTGTATAAGGAATTAAAGTTGATTGGTATCAACATTTGAACACCGGTCCCAAACTAATATATCAGGTTCACTGGTACATAAATATCTAGGAAATATTTTTCCAGTCTACAATTTGGTGGTGCTATTGTGCAGTAATTAATACTGCTCTTGCCAGAGGAGAAATTATATTAACTTCCCTACTAATATCCTTTCCTAGTTATTTGCTCTTTGCAAATTAAAAAAAAAAAGCAACTGAGAGAAAGGAAAACATTGTAGATATCTATTTATATTGAAAGTTTACATGTCATGAACTTAGCTGCGGGATTCTGGCATTTGGCATGCCGTTCTCCATCAGATCTGACTTCTAGGGATGACGACTCAGAAATCTGTCCACAGACTAATGGTTACTGTGTGATCTGTGAAGGGGTGGGCGGGTACCACGGTCCACAGCGTGGATACTGTCTGAGATGTATGATATTCAGTTCATTCACTTGATTACTTTGGTCTAGTTGCAGCGCAACTGTATATATATTGTATAACCTAAATCAGTTCTTATTTTCATTGTCCTAATTAGAGCATGTTTAATAAGTTTTCTTGTTAGCTAGTCCTTTGACTGGAAAAAATAAAATACTTTTAAATGGACATGGTGCTTTTCATGTTTTTAATCTTTAGTAAAGCCCTGTATATAAAAACAGTCCTTTAAAAAATACACTAGCCTACTGACGCGCAGGCTCAGCGGCCGCGGCTCACGGGCCCAGCCGCCCCGCGGCATGTAAAATAAAATACTTTTAAATGGACATGGTGCTTTTCATGTTTTTAATCTTTAGTAAAGCCCTGTATATAAAAACAGTCCTTTAAAAAATACACTAGCCTACTGACGCGCAGGCTCAGCGGCCGCGGCTCACGGGCCCAGCCGCCCCGCGGCATGTGGGACCCTCCCGGACCGGGGCACGAACCCGTGTCCCCTGCGTCGGCAGGCGGACTCTCAACCACCGCGCCACCAGGGAAGCCCTGAACTTGAGATTCTTTACAGTGTGTGACTTTTAACGTGAGCAGTAATCTTTGAAGGTTTTACGATTTCTAATTACCCTGAAGATGATTACTGTGTTTTACCAGCATGTTATCCTGACAGTACACTTTTATTAAAGTTTTACTCTTTGTGACTTGAGTTGGCAGTGTCACCGTTTGAAACCAGCACGTCCCGGCCAGTGCTGCAGGACAGACGGCGTTGGTCGTCCTCAGAAAGTTCTCCATGTTCATTCATCACCGAGGGCACTTCTGTGACACATAAAGGTTATTAAGCTTATTTGTGTTTAAAAGCGACAAATGACGTTGCTTTTTTAGTCCCAGTAGGTAGGTAACTTCATTAAGACTTAACTCACTGTTTTTTTTTGTTTTTTTGTTTTTTTGTTTTTTTTTTGTGGTATGCGGGCCTCCCTCTGTTGCGGCCTCTCCCGTTGCGGAGCACAGGCTCCGGACGCGCAGGCCCAGCGGCCATGGCTCACGGGCCCAGCCGCTCCGCGGCATGTGGGATCCTCCCAGACCGGGGCGCGAACCCGGTTGCCCTACATCGGCAGGCGGACGCGCAACAACTGCGCCACCAGGGAAGCCCAACTCACTGTTAAATAAGACACATTTTAATAGAAAAACAAACGACTGATATTTTATATATTGCGTTTCTTCAGAAAATCTAGAGCAAAGGATCGCTCATATTTCCAAAATAGTTCAACAACACCGCAGATTGAAAACAGCTGAACTTGCACATGAGGTCTACTTCCCCTTGATTGCAGAATTCAGGGTTTCTCCGATGTCAATACAGAGTCAAATGCGGTGGATAAAACTTTGCAGATTGCTTGTGCTTGTTCCTACGTTAAGTGAAAAGATACAGTAAGAGAGTTCATAAATCTCTTCCCGAAGTAAACGTGACCCTCCTAACGCCTCTCCTAAACCTACACGTTACCAGTTTTGGAAAGCCCCGGACACGGCCTGCCTGGGTCACCATGTTCCTGTGCCCGTTCAGGAACTGCACGCGGTAACAGGACCCCGTGGACTTTGGCGGGGACCCTCACGAGTCAGAACAACAAGGTACGGAAAGGCAGGGCTCTGCCCTGGAGGACACACGCTTTCCCTCACCAGCTTTACATCTGCTCCTGGCCTAACAAACAGCTCACAGCCTGCAGGAGGTCTGGCCCGGCTGACCTGGGGCCTGACTGATTGATAAACTCATTTCTCCTGTTCTGCCAGGTGTTTGCTAGGCACATGGCAGAGAGCATCTCTTCAGCCTCTGAAAAGACTAAACAGTCTCTGGTTTTGCCACTTTGTTTGATGACTTACTAGACTGACAACCAAGGAGACTGAAAACCTCACCAGGCTGTGGCACTGGTAAACCCACAGGCTGTATTCTTCGTGGCTCGCATCTGTGGTCTTCAGAGCCAATAAGCTTTTTCCTGCCCCCAGACCGTCATCATAACACACCATCCGGATGATTAAATATAGAGCATGCCGATGCAAAACATCCTGCAGAAATCAGAGAAAAGAAAGACCACGCTATTTTACATGTTTCTCTATCCTTATAACGCATTTTCCTGTGCAGAATTTATCATGAGGTTTTAAACCGAGCCTATCCATCCATGGATCGGGCAGAAAGTCGTTTTACAGGTTTTTCACCCAGAGGGACATCCTAGGATGCTCAGTTATGGGCCAATTTGCCTTTAGGATCATACCTTCCTACTTAAGTTCTAGGAAGAAGGAGTGAGATGATCTAAGTTCACGATGTCATCCTCTATGCCCAGCTTCCAAGCTGATGCCTGCTCTGAACTGGCATGGGGTCCTAAGCTGAAAATGCATTAGGGACCAGCCGGGGGAGGGGAGGGGATTGGCTTGGGCCCTACACACACAGAAGCGAAAGCCCCTATTCATTTACCCTAGGAAGTTGGTCACTTTTAAGACCAGGTGCCAGAAATGTTTACAAAGCAACCACTCTGCAAACAGAAGCAGCCCTAACTATAAGAGGGCCCTTCCCGGCCTGAACCCCCCAACACCTAAAACACATTTTCCCCCTTAATTAAATTACTTACATACTGATCTGACGTGGATACTTTTATACCATACTTGGAAACTCCCATAATAAATTCTTCCTCCAGAGGAACAAAAGGCAACTTTCCATCTTGCTTTAAAGTAAAAATAAATTACATAATACACGTTTTTAAAAATTATGTTTCATTCCTAATTCTGATTAGTCAGTTTTAGCATCTGGCCATCACAAACCCAAACCCTTTAAAGAATGTGGGGCATACACAGCCCAGCAGGAATTTCTCTCCAAAGAGGCAGAAGAAATATCCCCCCACCTGTTTTACAGTCTGCAAATTTGACCAAAACTCAGATCCATGTATCCCATGCTTACCATTAACCCCAGTTACAAACTGATACTCCTCACAGATCCCAGCGAGGCTTAAATAAATATTTACATTAGAAACATTAGAAAAATTAAGGCCCTTTACTCCAAGTTTATACTCATGTCAGCACATTAAATGATAGGTAACATGCCGCAAGAGCCATTTTTCTCAGCTGCTTTACATCTTACCCGGGTGTTGGATATGTCTGGTATTCCCAGCGCCCCAGGGCTTTGGACAAGTAAACGCTGCTTGAAGAATGGTTACTCGGCTCTCAAAAATATCAACCAGTATTTTGAGCTATTCAGAAACAAGTAAAACAGCAGATAATGCCGGATGGTTTCCCTAGCAGATGGTCCAGTTTTATCTGTTAAGTATGCCTAACTTGCCTTCTCTAAAATAAATACGATATTGCTGGCAATCAGTAGATATTCCATACGGTCAATGTTTCTGTGGAACCATTTGCCTGCGCTAAAGAGATTATGGTAAATGAGCCATGTCCACCTACCTTAATTCTTGGGTCCTCACATGCAAGAGTCAACTCTTGCCAATCATTTCTCACAGCAGGTTAAATCAATTCCAAGAATCAACAGATGGGATAATACCAATGCTATCGTCAATAATGGAATTGATAAGCCCCATTTCTACAGTGATGTGAGAAAATGAGCAGTCCTTGTCAGAATGAAAATCCTAGTGTACTTTTGGGAGAAAACATTATTAGCAATCTTTCAGTAGAATATTTTACTTAGATTAGTTGTTGCTTGCACGTTGGAATGACTTTATATTTCAAACTAAAGGCTGGGATAATTGTGTTTGCCCAGACTACCAACAGTTGTCTGTTAAATGGCAGATTAGATCAGCTGATTTCCCCTGAGACACCGGAGACTTCCTTCACTTTCATGAGGACAGGAAACAGTATACTTAAGGATCCCATCTCCATGAGTTAAGAGACTACATACTCTTAATAGTAACCAGCACTCTATAAATTGATAAGGGAGTCTTTCCATTGCAGTAATATCCCTTTGTTAATGAACACAGACAAGCAATTCCATCTTCTAGAAACTTGGGAAGCAAGTTACTAACTGTTGACAGTATTAAGTCAGTCTTCTGGCTCATCCACTCCCATCACTGGTAAGGGTACGGACCTTACAATACTTTAGGCACAAACCTCACACCTTGATTTGTCTTAATTGTCACACTAAATTTTCCTTCGTGGTGATTTATTTTTTTATCTTCTTGACCAGAATATATTTTTGAAACTTACCTCAGTTCTTGTTGGAAACAGGGTATGAATAAGTAGATATGGTAGGTCAACACCACTATGAATTAGATTATTCAAAGAGCTGAACCTAGTTCAACGGAGATACAGTACGACTGGCCAGACTGTTTTAGAGATAAGCTTGTGGTGTGTACCCAGCCACCGTACTCGGCTCCCCATTTAAACAAGGGGACTTTTTCAGTCAGCCCCAGAAAAAGTGAAAAGCACTGTCTGAAGGAAGGGACTGTGTCCCCGTGTTCCTCTTCGACCCGGTATACAAGGTGCCCTGTACCTCCTCTGACCCCAGCCCTCAGTAACAACGTAACAGTGATAAAAGCACGGCTTCAGGAGAAGCAGTGAGGAGACCTGGAGGAGTGCTGTCTTTCTCCAAAGCCATGAGTTCACTCTGGAATCTGAGAAAATTGAACTTTTTTTTTTTTTTTTTTTTTTTACCTGGGCGACATCTATATAATTTATCAGGTCTAGTGGCCCTTCGAGACTTTTTCCCTCGGAGAGTTTCAGTTTCTCAATGGCACCAACATATTTTATTCGAAATTCTGCACAGGTATCTGAATTACTGTTGCTTTGTCCTAAAGGTGAAAGGAAAAATTGTAAGAGTAAGACTTCAAAAGAAATAGCTGCATTACAGGGTATGCTCAACCTCTCCCCAGCCAGGAAACAGACGGTGTCATCAGAAGTCAACCTTTAATAAAAATTAAAAAATTTTAAATGCAAACTTTTTGATGTCATGGGAAAGAACTAAACATTTCACTAACCTTTTCCTCAGTGACTCACAATGTACTAAGTATATAAAAATCTCAAAAGGAATAAATTATTACTATGCTTCATTTCTTCTTCAAAAAGAAGAAAACTAAATTGTCAACTTGGCAATGATTGAGTACCTTCGTAATGCATATGACATTTAATTATTTTTTTGGTTTCTTCTCCTTTTTACCTTTCACTTTTAGCTTTCTTTCCTGATTCAGGAAACCTGATCTACCTCTCCCATTCAGTCAGAAAAGACCAGAAATTTTTTTTTTTTTCAATGTAGATGGAATAACGCCAGACAGGAAGTCCCTTACAAAACACATGGTAATAGGTGAAGAACTGTGTGTGCCATAAAATCCAGCCAGTACAAAAGTACCACAAAGGATTTTACAACGTCTGCAATAGTAAAGGAACACTCCGTGGTCACTTTTAGATTATGTGTATGTAATAAAAAGATGCCCACATTTTTAATGTTTTAAAGCATCTGGAAGTAAAGACCATAGACCTTATGCTACTATATTCCCTTTTACATCTTCTCTCCCACTCCTACCACCTTTTATGGATCGAGTCGCCTATGATTGCGAAAGGAAAAGTGGAAGGACTTTATACAAGAAAATGACTGTAGTAGGTTTCCAATCAGACCCCAGCTAGCACGTGGGTCAACAACCACCTTTTGATTTCTGAAGAGCTGCTCCTTTTGGAAGGCGCATAAATGTTTTCAAGGGCCTGTGACAGATGCTCCCCTCATTACCGCATATGCTCCTGATGTTAACGAGCTGTAAGCAGCTCTTTAATCTCTTTAATCAGCAGGACGTTGTCTTACCCCCCCGCGAACAATGTCATTCCAAAATAATTCACAATCGGCCAGCCCATTTCTTACAAAGCTATTCTGACACTTCTGAACCGTCACCACGAAGTCTTCCACAAGTTTTTGCTCCGCGACCATTAAGAGCAGTTTGCTCCAAGGCAGCAGCTCTCACCCCCCGCCCCACCCCAACCCGCGTTCCACCAGATCTTGGACCATCTCTGGCAGAGCAGAGGAAGGAAACCCCAAACGCTCAAGGACTCCTTGTGCTACTCTGGCAAACCTCCACAAGCATCAGTTAGAAGCCTTCGCCAAAATGATCCGCCCTCCGTACCTGAGCTCTTGGTGGAATCGGTATCGAGGCTCGCCACGGTGCTGGATCGAGAAAGCCCCCCAAGGCTGGAGTCTACAGACTGAGAAATAACAAACCAACAGAAGAATTGTGAACGCGATTAGAAGCACTATCTTCTCTCAAGTTCTCTACCAAACGTTGAAATGACTTATTTATTATAGTTGAATTAACACATATAAAATCAGGTCAATTATTCAGGTAGGTGGACGGTGACAGACTTTTCTAAAGACAGATTCCTTAGCAAACTTCCAAAAGAAAAGACAGCCCCAACTGCTCTCCCCGTCACACAATACTGGATAAACGTGAGGCCAACGCTCCCGGTTTAAATCAGAGCCACTACCTGTGTCTCCTTATAAGATACCTGTTATTTATGTCATATGTGAAAACCTACACCTTGCTTTTGTAATAGTTCCAAAGAACCCCAAAAGAACCCTGTGCAGAAAGCAGGCAGGGAGTTAATGTTATCCTGTTTAGTAAAGGAGCGGAGAGACACAGAGAGGTGAAGTGATTTACCCAAGGTTACATCTAGTAAATACCCCAGATCTCTAATCTACGTCTCCAGCATCTGCAATGACTCCAACTACTACCTGGCCTACAACAGGTAAACACAGGCCGACTGGCGGACCAGAGCATAACTGCAATGTGAATTACAAAGAAAAACCAACAAATCTGTTAAGCAAAATTAAGCAAAAAGAATCATACATGTTAATATAGTTTGTTCTACAGCATCATACTCTCGATGTGCTTCATTTTTTAGAAATAACAGTAAAAACTTTTGATTAAACAAATCACTTATTGGGAATTCTCTGGCGGTCCAGTGGTTTGAACTTGGCACTTTCACTGACGGGGCCCAGATTCAATCCCTGGTCAGGGTACTAAGATCCCGCAAGCCGCACAGCTCGGCCAAAAAAGACAAAAAAAAAAAATCACTTTTTTACACTTCAAATCAAAATTAAATTTTAAAAGTACACTCAAATTTTTAAATGTTTAAGAAGTGAATCAAGGCGAATGCAAAAATGTATCAAGCCTTATTTCTTCCCTTTCTTAATAATGGCACTTCTTGGAATATAAAATAAGAGCAGAGCTGTATGCACACAGAAGTTCAACATCAGTTTGTGTGGTACTGACAAACTGGAAATATTTGTCAGGGTGGGGGAAGGGGAGTTGGAATTAAGATGCCGTTACAAAGTCAGGCTGGCTTCTGGGAAGTGTGTCACAGAGTGAGGTTCTGTGCCTCAAATTACCCCTCCGCACAGGAAAACCTAACAGGTTGTCAGAGCCTAACCACCCTCAGAACAGAAGAACGGGAAGGGAGAGACTGGCCTATTTTTCTGAGGCTCCGAATTATAACAGCAGAAGCTTACATCATCCTAGGACACAAATCTGAGTCACAGCGCCCTGCTTAGGCACCGCACGAGGCTGGCCATCACTTGGGGGTAAGACCTCCCTCCGGGCCCGCGGCCCTCCTGCACCTCTCTGGCCCCGCCTCCGCCACCTGCCCGCGGGCAGCAGCTCCTTCAGGAATCAGAAACCGCGCTCTGGTCTTACCCCTCCGCACAGGAAAACCTAACAGGTTGTCAGAGCCTAACCACCCTCAGAACAGAAGAACGGGAAGGGAGAGACTGGCCTATTTTTCTGAGGCTCCGAATTATAACAGCAGAAGCTTACATCATCCTAGGACACAAATCTGAGTCACAGCGCCCTGCTTAGGCACCGCACGAGGCTGGCCATCACTTGGGGGTAAGACCTCCCTCCGGGCCCGCGGCCCTCCTGCACCTCTCTGGCCCCGCCTCCGCCACCTGCCCGCGGGCAGCAGCTCCTTCAGGAATCAGAAACCGCGGCGCGCTCTGGTCCTACTCTGCGAGCCGCAGGTCAGTACGTCTCCCTTTATGCACTTTCTGATCTAGAAAACAGGAAACTGGGCCTGATTCCCAGGCTGAGGTCCTCACGCTTAGGTAACAGCGGGGTGGGTCTCAACTAGCTTCCGGAGTTCCGAAACCTGACAGGAAAACGGTTAATTTTCCCATTTGAGACTGCACAGGGCTCCTAAAATGTCAGGTTTGGGTGCCTTTGGCGAGGTGCTGACAGCTCAGTGCGACACCGCTCCCCTTGTCTGCTGGAAACTCCCGAAGGGCAGTGGTGCGTGTGTCCGTCCCTGAGCGTGGCCGTCGTCACCCAGGGCGCCGCCCCCCGGAGATGGGCACCCGTGCGTGTGGGCCGAGGGCTCCTCTCCTGCCTCACCCAGTCCTGGCACTGGGCACCGAGAGCTCACAGGGGTGGAGAACGACTTTAAAAGGCTCTCTAGCCCTAGCCCAGTGGACCCAGTGGACCGGCACCTGGGACTCGAAGGGCCCCGCACCCTCAAATCAGGGCATTCGCCTCACCGTGACAAAACAGAATTATAATTTGCACACACACCTCAAATCCTAGAATTCAAGACATCCAGCTCCCCGACTGCCTGCAATTCCTGTCATATAAACAATTTAAAAATCAGCGTTTCAATGAGACCATTCGTAAGTCCTGACCTCTCTAGGTTAGCGGAGTTAAGAACTCCAGAAAATCTACCAAAACAAAATAAAATTAAATCAAGCGCACAATGTGTCTCGAGTGCAAACAAATGAATGTGAAAAACCTCTAGTTTGAAGAACATCAGCAGGTCTGCTGTGGTTAGTACCCTTCACGCAGCATCGGTCAGAAGAAACAAAATTCTCACCCCTTAATGACTGTGGCCTCCACACCATCACCCCTACCTTGCTCTTAGTACTGATTTCACTACTCTGGGAGCTGCTACTGCTGTGTCGCTTTTTCCCTTTCCGAAACATCTTCCACCATAGCTCGATCCAGAGGCACGCCCCCTGCAAGAACAAGCGTTGGTTAGATACATTGAGAAAAGCAACTTTAAATCCCTTTACACATAATAGGAATAAAAATAAATAAAAACCATCAATTCCTCCCAGTTCCACGGCGTATTCCTTTTACTTAAAACAGAAATATTTTCCGTTGACCACAAAATGTGGGTATTATTCTTTTTCATTCTTATTCTCTTTTTGAATCACAAAATTCTAACCCAATAAGTCAGAAAGGGAGGAACCTTCTTGTCATCTCTGGAGGTGTGAAAAGCACCGTTCAGAAGTAACATCTAGTTCCCAGTATATTCAAGTGCCTTCCTTCTCTTTAATCAAGTCAAGACGTTAGTAAAATATGTGACATATTAGTTTATCAACCAAGTCACTGTCCCCGGTTCCTGTTCTGTAAATGGCAGGGCTAAGAACTGAAGGCACTGATACACCTCGGAAACGTGCGTTTTTCTTCAAGTCTCCAACTCTCTTTAAGTAAAGGCTGGCGAGAAAGCATTGCCAGGTGCTGCCTCTCATCTCGTCCAGTAAGGCCACAGGGAAGGAGGTGACCTTAAGTTTCCCAGAGGCAGGCTTATGTATCTCTTTTTTAAAATTTTCCATTTCTCCTTGCACATTTCATAGGCGCACATATATTACACTTGGAAAATTACGAACTAGCCTGCATAATGTTTCAGAGTTCAAGTACTTCCAAACACACTGTCTCACTTTATCCTCACAGCAACCTGGTGACACAGATGTTCTCTGAGGGTCCCTGCTGGAGCTCTAGGCCCCCCGTCAGGGGGCTTACAGAAGATAGGTTAGAACCTGCATTCTGTAGACAAGGGGACTGTGACCCATCTCTCAGGAGGATTTATGAATACAAGAACCTAACAAATGTTTCCTAAAGGTTGGTTCTACAGAGGGAACAAGGGAACCTGCTCACTACAGAATTGAACACTATCTTATCGTCTTCAAACGTTCAACAGACAGCAGTCTGCACAGATAGCTTCCTTTCGTTCCGACATGGTCAATTCTTGTTAGAAAAACAAGGGACCTGATGAAGGAAAAGAATGAGTAAATCACGGGGTGGTCAATGAATGCCCCTCTCCAACACACAGTTTCTCCCACTGAATTTGGAGGGGCCCCCCCTCCCCGCCGCCAAGTCCACTCACTATCATCTGACCTTAGGCCACTGACCCAAAACTTGACTCCTGAGCCCAAGCTTTTTAATCAGCCCCATCAGCCAACTTATTTCTATATTTCTGCTTCATCTGTGGAGTAACGAGAACATGTGATTCATTCATTCGTTCCTGAGTAACCACAGAGCACCTACCAGGTGCTGGGGATACACCAGTGAATAAGACAGAAAAAGCCCCTGACCTCAGGGAGCTCATTTTTAGAGGGAGTAGACAGACCAACAGGAAAACCAAGTATAAAACACATTATTTGGAAACAATAATTGCGACGAGGGGAACTAAAGCAACTTAAGGAGATAGTGATCAAAGGAAGGGGGGAGGATTTTAGACAGAAAAAGATGTTCTGAGGAAGGGGGAGTTCAGCCCTGAGAGAAGGGGGGGTAGCCATGAACGTGGAGGAGAAGCACCGAGAGTGGAGGGCACAGCAAGCGCCAAGGTGCAAGCGCCAAGGTCCTGAGGGATGTCCTCTGACGCACAGACCGTGAGAGGCCAACAGACTAAGAATAGGAGGAGGAGGGAGAGTGACAGGAGGGAAAGATCCACAGGAGACCTTGCAGGCCACAACGAAAGGTGGGGTTTTGTTTTGGGTTTCACAGGAAGACTCAGAGGGTTTTAAAAAAGCAGTCAGGTGATATGGTCAGATTTCTGTTTTAGAAAGATGACTGGCTGCTGGGTAGGGAACTAGTTGCACAGGATAAGAGTAAAAAGAGGGGGCCTACTTAGAAGGCTTCCGTGGATAATTCGTTGCAAACGATAGCCCTGCCATCACAGGATACTTCTCAGTTAGAAAGAGAAGGCAAGAGGGCCTTATTCCAAGGTCTGCACAAAACAGGGTTAACCTGGCAGCATAAAATACCATAATCTGATGGGTTAGAATGTCGGTGTATAGCATATTTAAGCACATTATGTTTTAAGTATATATAAGTACTATATATATATATAACAATTTTAAATATGATTTTTAAAAATTTGATAGTATTGTTATGAAATCCTGAAGCAGCTCTTCAAATCCCTGGAATACCAGAACGATTCGAAAATCACTACATAACAAGGCCTTTGCAACTCCTTAAGACTTTCTCTCCATCATCAATCTA
Source organism: Physeter macrocephalus (assembly GCF_002837175.3). Taxonomy (NCBI): domain Eukaryota; kingdom Metazoa; phylum Chordata; class Mammalia; order Artiodactyla; family Physeteridae; genus Physeter; species Physeter macrocephalus. The sequence continues at coordinate 31,987,991 of NC_041225.1, forward strand.
GGAGCTGAAGGGGAAATGAATTTATGAAAACCTTTGATATCTGCCACTATTTTGATGCATGTTCTTAATTAAGCAAACCATTCTTGTCTCTAAATTATTCGTGCATAAAAATGAGAGCGAAGATACTGTCATTTGTTCCACAGCCTCAGCAAAGGCCAAAAGGCCGAAAGCAGAACCCATCCTCTTCCTCTCCACAGCTGCTCCTCTCCCTCCCTTTCAGTAAATTCCTTTATTTCTGGTAGAAACCAGGAAATCGCCGACTCCTCTCTGTCCTCCAGCCCTCACATCCAGTCAAGTCCAAGACGCACTGATTATACCACCTGAAGAGTTCCCTCATCCACGTCTCTGAACAGGGCCTCCTGCATCATCCTAGACTATGGCTACATAGAAATACTTTTTCATTATGTGATGAAAGCAATGGACCCTTAACCCATAAAAATGCACAAAAATGCAGTTTAAGGAATTCACAAGCCATCAGGAGATATTTCAAGGGTGAGGGACCTTGTCCTGAGACAGGCTGGGACCTGGGACCCTTTGCTGCAGTGACTGCACGTGGACAAACGTCTTCTCGAGTAACAGATGCAAAGAAACTATAAAGGAACTAAAAATAACTCCGTGCATGCACGTGCAGTTGGGGCAAATTCTGGACGACAAAACACAAAAAGACCAAAAAAACCCCAACTACCACTTCTGAAGAGCCAAAGCAGGGTGTCTGTCGGGAGCCAAAGCAGGGTCCTGCGCGTGCCCCCTGCGCTCAACACCGCCAGGGGGTGGGCGAAACACCTCAGCCGCCCCTCCGCCCGACCCCTGGACACACCCTTACCCTCACTCCATGTAAGGGACGAGCTCGCCCCCCTCCGCTCAGCCCCTCTTGGGCGGGGGTAGCGAGCAAGGGAACCTGTTACTTGTTTTCGCTCCAGGAGCCCCAGTCAAGCCCGGCCTGAATTTCTGGCCCGGCCTCTTATCCATTTCTACTGATTGGGAAGGCCAAGAACCCTGGTCGGTATCAGTCCCAGCTGGACTCCTTGCCGCTTCAAATCTGTCACCAAGCTCCAGCTGAAATGATTTCTTTAAAACTCAAGTCAGATGCCATTTAACCTGCTTACAATCTTTTGCTGGCTCCTCAAAGTTAGAGGCTGAAGTCAGGCTCTTTGCCAGGACACACAAGGTCCTCCACGACCGGGCTCGTGTGGACCTCTAGTCTCATGGTCCACAACCAGTTTCACACTCAATTAATCTGTAAGGAATGCAAACTGGCTTGCGGTTCTCGGCATGCGCTCTGCTCCCTGTTCCCACGCTTTGCTCCTGCCGTTCCCTCTGCCTAGAATGCCCTTCCACCTTCTATTTATTCGGCTAATCCGTCACCTTCCAAGACTCAGTTCAGGCTTCTCTTCTAGAAAGCCTCCAGGTTGGGCTACGGGATGGGTCTTCCACAGCTTGAGTTTATACCCTGACCTTAGCATTAGTCGGCTACTGTCTACTTGTAACTATCTCACTCAGAACTGAGCTCATCGAAGACCAGGGCTGGGTCAGCTCTGTATATCCGATGCCTGCTACAGCCTGGCAGAGGCCATGCTTAGTGAACTGGAGAACCTTCTTGTGAGATAACATCCAGATGACAACTCCCAGGTCCTGAGCACCTACCATCTGCCACCCAGTGCTAGGTGATATGTTTTATACACTCACACACACACACACCCTTATGCCATCTGTACATACCTCTGACCCTCTCCACTGACCAGCAAGGTTGCAGTATTACAGCCCCTTTCCAATGAGGCAGCCAAAGCGCAAAGTTGATGAAGCAGCTTGCCCGAGGCCACCAGGCTGGTAATGCATGGGGCCAAGTCTGGAACCTTGGTAGAGTTGTGGCTCCAAAGCTCTTTCCAGACCCCTCCCAGCTCCTGTCGGGAGCGCCTGCCACGTGCCGGTGCTCAGGATGACAGTAAACAAAACAGACGCAACCCCGGCCCCGCGCTGCGGGGAAACAGCCACGACGCGTGGAGGAACCAACAGGATCCCGCACAAAAAGTGAACGCTCTCCACCGCCCCTCAAATCAGAGCCTGACGTGAGGAGCGTGGGGAGCAGCCCCGCGGATGCTCTCACTCCATCACCCTTCCGACCGGACCCAGACACACGCCACACGCCACACCCGTCGTCAGCGGAGCTGCAGTCCCACCCCAGACAGGAATCGGCATCGGGGCACTGCCTCCTCCCGCAGGCCCGGGCCCGCTCCTCGGCTCCCGCCGCCGGCCCCGCGCCGCCTCGGTGCCTGGGTCCCCCACCCAGGGAAGGCGGGTCCCGGTGGAGACCGCGGCCCCCGCGGCCCCACCCATCCTCCCCGCCGCGGGCCTCCCAGCCGGCGCCGCCCTCGGCACCCGCGTTCCCCGCCAGGCTCAGCCCGAGCGCGGCGAGGGCCGGGCTCTCACCTCAACGCCGACTGCGGTCGGGGGTCAGACACCCACAGCCTAGGCAGCCCGAGCCGCAGCAGCCACTCCGGGTCAAGGGCCACCGCCTGCTTTTCCAGCCCCGTGGCACCGCCCGCCGCGCCCCGCCGCGCCCGGCCCCGCCTCCGAAGCCTCGCGCAGGCGCAGCCCTGACCCCGCCCCCGGTGCCCGGACCCACCTCTTGTTCTACGACCGGAAGTCAGAGGGAGGAGCCTAGGATGGCGGACGCCCAGGCGCCGGAAGTTGTGCTCTCGGTGGATGGAGACCTTCCTTTTGGATTCCCTGTGGCTGCTCTTCCAACTTAGAAAGCCTCCTGCAACCTGTTCCTCGTCCCCGTTTGCAGATGTCTGCGATTCCCGCAGAGGAGAGTGACCAGCTGCTGATCCGACCCCTGTAAGGGACCAGCGAGAGGGAATGAAGCCACGGGTTGTGAGGCGAGGAGGGTACCGGGTGGTTGGCCTCCTCAGTCGGCCGCAGCCGGCGCGCCTCTGCAGTCGGCCCTTGGTCCGCAGTTGCGGGCCAGGCCTCCGGATGCAGGGCTTTGGAGAACTGTGGATCGGAAGGGGCCTGCTTGGTTTAGTGGGATTTTGCTTTTTCCAAGGGAGGAGAGTATGTGGAGTTGGGGCGCGGGGAAAGAAGGTCTGTGGGGCCGCTGGGCGCTTTCTTGTTCGCCAAAGAGTGGCAAGCTCTGAGGGAACCGGTGACGCCGAGGATGGCAGGATGAGAGGAGGACCTGGATAAGGCTGTGGCAGTGCGAGGAAGAACTAACCTGTTACCTCCAGAACTTGGTATTTGCCGAGATGGGAAAGGAAGTAAATTAGGGACTCGCTGTGAGCTCCATTCAGAGCTCCAACTCTGGGTGAATAAGGAGGGTAGAAAGTGGGAGGGAAGAAAAAGCCGAGGTGTTAAGGACAAAATCTCAGCCCCTGACTGACCAGGAGAGGGCTGGCCTTTCACTGGAAGTGGCCTTCTGTCAGAGAAGCACCTTACAGATCTGGAATGCTGCTTAGAAAGGGAAATATAAATGTGGAGGAACTTATTCTGTAAATGAGCAGCTAAAATCCACAAACATGCTCACTGTTAGACATGAGTCAGCACCACATGAAAACGTGCCTTTTCCAAAAGGCAGAAAGTATTTCCTTTACATGTTCATTTCGTAAGGACTCCTTGAGCACCTACTGGGGACGTAACCCAAGTTGCCGCTGCTCAGTTCACACCTGTCCTCTCTTCCTGTGCTCAGCAAACACTGAGCAAGTGTCAAGGCCACACCGGGCACTAGGGATACAAATAAGACAGAGGGCTGAGTTAACTGGATTCACCCTTTTGGAGGGAGCTGCAGCGCCTCATGAAAAGTACTGGAAAGATAGTTTGGAGGAATAGCAGACCGTCACTTTGGAGTCAGACCTGAAGTCCTATCTGTACACTATCGATTGCTAGGACAGCAACCTCACTGAACCCATTTCCTCATGTGGAAATAGTACAGCAGTACTTAACTGTGCAGAGTAAAGCTCACGGTAGGTGCTCAGTCAATGGTGACTGCTGTAAGAGTACAGATAGGCATTGCACTAAGGCCGTGAGAGTGCAAAAGTGATTTCCAGCAGAGAGGAGAATGCCACCTCATGCATCCTGGAAATTATGATACGAGCTGAGGCCTAAAGAATGAGTAGGAATTAAAGACTGCTGAAGTGGGGGCAAGGATGCTCCAGGCCGAGGAAGTGGCGCGTGTGAAAATGAGAGGGCTCTGTTTGTGGCCAGTCTCCCCATGGCTGCGGCTAGAAGATTAGCAGGTGAGATGGTAGAGGCTGTCAGGGTCCAGCTTATGAAGGACATTGTGTAAGGATTTGGGATCTTTATCGCCAGTTATAGAAAGCCAAGGAAGGGATCTTAAGCAAGGATGGGATGTGGTGGAAATTATGTTTTAGGAAGATCGAAGATGCTCCTGGCAGCAGTGTAGCAAATGAATAAAAGGGTGGATCAGGGGACTTCCCTGGCAGTCCAGCGGTTAAGACTCCGAGCTTCCACGGCAGGGGACACAGGCTCCAACCCTGGTTGGAGGAGCTAAGATCCCTCATGCCGCGTGGTATGGCCAAAAAAAAAAAAAAAAGGGTGGATTAAGTGGAGAGAATCCAGTGGGATGATTCTGAAATAAACCAAGTGATGAAGCAGTGAGAGCTGGGAATGAGTGAAATGAGCAGCAGTGGATTGGACAGAGAGAGGTTTGAGAGAGTAAAGAAGTGAAATCTTTAGAACTTTGTAACCGGTCAGATGTATTGTAAGGGGCCGTTGTTGGGGAAAAGGCGGTGCAGAGAGGAGTGTTAGGATGACACGGACTCCCAGGTAGGACAGCTGGTAAGTGGTGTGTTATTCACTCCAGGAGTACAGGAGATGGGGCAGGTCTGGGGTAAATTTGGGAGTTTTATTGTTTTATAACAACCTTATTGAGATTGAATTTACATCAGCACACTCATTTAAAGTGTACAGTTCAATGGGTTTTAATATATACAGAGTTTTACAGCTATCACCCCCGTCTAATTCCAGAACATTTTCATCATTCCGAAAAGAAGCCCTTATATATCCATTTACCTCCAACTTCCCCAGCCCTAGGCCACCACTAATCTACTTTCCATTTCTACAGATTATCTTGTTTTGGACATTTCATATAAATGGGTTACAATATGTAACCTTTTGTTACCAGCTTCTTTCACTTAGCATAACGTTTCCAAGGTTCATAATTTGGGAGTTTTTACTCATTCAATAGGTATTTCTTTAATTCTTCTTTTTTTTTTTTCCTGGCCTCGCTGCGGCTTGTGGGATGTTAGTTCCCCGACCTGAGATTGCACCTGTGCCCTCCGTAGTGAAAGCACAGAGTCCTAACCACTGGACCACCAGGGAATTCCCACAATAGGTATTTCTTGAGGTTTACTGCATGTCAGGCAGTGTAGCTAGCTATACATCGGTGAATGAAATAGACAACGTCTCTGCTGTTATGGAACTCTCATTTTAATAGTTAGAAAAGCCATAGAGAAGTAGATACAATAACTTCATGTAGTTTTAAGTGTTATTATAGAATGTTGTGAACGGCAGATGAGGGGGTGACATTTGAACTGAGACCCAAATGATACACAGGAGCCAATTATGTCAATATCTGAGGGCAGAGCATTCCAGAAAGAAAGAAGAGCAAGGGCAAGGGACCTGAGGTGCAAACTTGTTTGGCATATTTGAGTATAAGTTGCCTGTGAGATGTCCCAGGAGAGATACCAACGCCAGGTGTTAGAGGTCTGGAATTCAGGAGGACAATCTGGCTATAAATACAAATGTGGAAGTCCTCAGCATGTTAAAAATGTGAGAATGAAGATCAGGAAGACTGAGAAGACGACCAAGGAGAGAACCCTTGGAATAACAGCATTTGACGCATGGGCAGAGGCAGCTCAGCAAAGGGAGCTAAGGCGGAAAACCCGTAGGACAGGATGAAAAGCGTGAAGTCGGAGAGGGACGGAGCAGGAGAGATGACGTGCTGCCGGGATAACAGTGAGATAAGAACGGAAAGGGGCTGTTTGCACTTAGCAACAAAGAGCTGTTCTGCAGGGAGAGTTTCAGAAGAACGGTTGGTAAAAAGCCAGATTGCGGTGAGTTGAGTGAGTGGAGGTGAGGAAATAGAGGCAGAGAGTGTACGCAGCTTTTAGGAAGCGGGCGGGGAGACTAAAGGAGATTAGAATTAAGGGATTTTCATTTGGGTATTAGCGTGACTGTGGTATGTTTAAATGCGGCTGGTGAGGGAAAAGTCAATGATGTAGCAGGCAGGGGTCGGTTTCTCAGAAGGAGAGAGTGTGCAGAGTGTAGAGCCATGGTGAAAGGATTAGCCTTAGAGAGAGAGGTCTGTTCTCTGTTGCAGGAGAACTGGAAGGAGAGAAAGATGTGGGTGGGTTGGTAAGTTGAGGAAATTGACAGCTGAACTGTACAATTTTTTGATGCAGAGAAAGCCATGCCTCGAGTGAAGAGTTAGGATAGAGGGCTGGAAAATTTAGGAACGGGGAGAAAGGTTGAAATAGTTACCACACTAACTGAGAGAAAACTGAGCTAGGGACACTTAAGAGGGAGCGCAGAGGGCCAGTTAAAGTGGAAGGCCAGGAATTCACAGTAGCACTGTGGTGGTCTGATTTTCTTTGTCCTGCTCTGAAGTAGGATCTCAGTTTGAGGATGCATCCATCTCATGTCTGTCTCCTAGTAGCCTATGCGTTCCTTGAGCTCAGGGTCTTGGTATTAGGCCTTTCCATATTCTAGGCACTTAATACAGTGCTTGGCAAATAGAAGCTGCCAGTGGTTAGGACTCTGTGCTTCCACTGCCGTGACCCCGGGTTCAATCCCTGGTCAGGGAACTAAGATCCCGAAAGCCTCACGGTGCAGCCACACACACACACAAAAAGCTGCTTGGTCTTGAATGAGTGGGTGAATCATGAGCTAGAATGGTTGGGGAGAGGCAGTCAGAGAAGGGGAGGGATTGGAAAAGCAGGCAAAGTTTAACTTCAAGTCTTACGGGAATTGGAAAGTAAGGCTGTTTCATTAATTTAAGAAGAAAGGAAATTAGTTTGAAGTACTTGGTATCAAATATACTGAAACAACAGAAAGTAGAAGGAAAAGGGAATGAGATTCACAGGTATGAATAAGATAAGTCTATTTAAATTTAAGCTCTTTGGTAACTGCATATTATCATCTTAAAGAAAATGAAAGAATTTTTAAGTGCTTATGGGTTTTTACTTAAGTGCTAATTCAAAAGTCTTATTAAATAGGGCTTCTCTGGTGGCGCAGTGGTTGGGAGTCCGCCTGCCGATGCAGGGGACACGGGTTCGTGCCCCGGTCCGGGAGGATCCCACATGCCGCGGAGCGGCTGGGCGCGTGAGCCATGGCCGCTGAGCCTGCGCGTCCGGAGCCTGTGCTCTGCAACGGGAGAGGCCACAACAGTGAGAGGCCCGCGTACCGCAAAAAAAAAAAAAAGTCTTTTTAAATAATCTGAATCACTGCTAGTTTACATGTTGAATACATCACAATTTAACCTGACATTCAGAAGGTTGGATTTAACCTTTGGACTTCTCAGATCTATACCAGCTTCTCTCACAATTTTAACAACTGAAAGATCCCTGAACTCCCAAAGGTCACTTTTCATCTTTTCCCACATTGACGCTGTTCTTTGCTATCTTTGTAATTTTGTGGAACTTTTATCTGCCTCAAGTGACTGGTGGCATCAGATGGAACATAGTTTAAGTTGTAAAAACTTTTGAATTTATTGGGCTTTATTTTGATTGTTTTTCAGTCATTTTTATTTCTTCCCTTGAATGTTTACAGTGGAGCTGGGCAAGAAGTGGGAAGATCATGTATTATTCTGGAGTTCAAAGGAAGAAAAATAATGGTAATTATTATTTTGTAGTCCGGTTAACAGTATGTTCCTGTCTGCCTCGGGTGTTAGGTCTTTTCTAGTTCGGTAGTTTTTTCTAGTTCAGTAGTTATCTGTTTAGCTCCCAGAATAATGTCATAGTTGGTATAGGTCATCTGTGTAAAACGTTAATGTGGAAAACTAGTACACCTTCCACTTAGTAATTTGACAAAACATTAAGTAAACTGAGAAAATATATTCTAAGACTGTAAAATTGTCACTGGATCTCCGATCTTTTATATCTTCAAAGTCCCTCCTCCGTTCCTGAAGGTCTGGCCAACCTAACTGCCCCACCCCCAGTGGGAGAGCCCAAGAAACTGGCCACCTGAACACATGCAGAGCTCCAGCCAGCCCCGTGCAGTGTGACAGTAGGGCCCTGGTCTGGCAGCTTAGGTACCTAAGTTAGCACTAGGACACCTGGCCTTGGGCAAGTCAGTCTCTCCTCTCAGCCCATTTCCTTGACTGAGAGGTGGAGGGACCAGAAGAGATGGTCTCTGTGGTCCTCGTTAGGAAGGCGGTGCAGTGGCTTATCATGGTCTTTTGGTCCCATTCCTCTGTTTCTCGCACTCTTAAAAGAACGGGCGTATGGCAGACACGGTCGTCTCTTTAGTCATTTATTGTATTAATTGATAGGATATGACCAAAATGAGGATATAACCCATTCATGACTCTTCAGATTTTGCCTTCTAATACTTAAATTGCCCTGATCAGGGAAGTTTCCAGTTTCTAATCATTGTCTTCTCACAATAGTCGCATCTGGTAGTAGTGAATCTATAAACTTTAAAAATGTTCACCATCTCTGATATTAAAGTTCTTGAAAAAGAGTTCATTCGTTGTTATAGTGCCTACAAAAAGTAGCTGGAAAGAAGATGTCTTGTATTTGTGTCCTGTGACTCTAAATGCGAGCTACAGTTAAATTTGTTTGGAAAGTTAAAGTTAATGGTGTATTTGCCCATTTAATAAGAATTGCATTCCAAACGCTTCCCACATGTATAGAGTCCATCCTGATTATGTATGATGTGATGGATCAGTTGTAATTATTGTCTGTTTGTTGAATGAATTTTAATATAATGTGGAGGAGATGATGATCTTTTTTTCCATTTCTTTCAGTTGGACTGTGGGATCCACCCAGGCCTAGAAGGAATGGATGCTCTTCCTTACATCGATTTAATTGACCCAGCTGAGATTGATCTCCTACTAATTAGTCAGTAAGGTTTTTTTCTTTATTAAGGACACTGTTTTTCAAGGACTTTTACTGTAAAGATCATTCTTTGCCAGATTTTAAGATTCTGGTGTTTTAAGAGTATTTTCTACTAGGAATTATATTGCAGACATCTAAGTCTAAGACAACACACCATATCATCCTCAAAGGTGAGAGAAGGTTACTATGAAAAACTTACTTTCCCATCTCTAGAGTGAGAAGAAGGTAACATGTGCCTTGGATCCTTGTGAAACTTAAGACCAAGAAAGCTCTTTTGCAGAATATCTCCTGAGGCCACTGTGTTGTCACATTGTTCTGTGGGAACTTCACATATAAACAGTGACATGTTTCAACTTTATACGACTAAAGCGCTTGTTATAATTTTAGCTGTTGAGAATAGGTTTGGCTACATTTTGATGCTTAAAAAATACTTTTAATATCTTTTTCTTACACTAGAACTAGATGCCTTATCCCTTCCTTCTGCACATACCTATCCTTGGTGTTCTGAAAGTATCAGTATGTAATTGTTACATAGAATTTTGCTGTACAGTGAGTTTCATTACATAAGGTACATGATGGATAATATTTTAAGAACTGACAGAAGCCCTTTGTTTCTTTTTAAGTTTCCACTTGGATCACTGTGGAGCTTTGCCCTGGTTTCTACAGAAGACGAGTTTCAAAGGAAGAACATTTATGACTCATGCCACAAAAGCTATTTATAGATGGCTTCTTTCAGATTATGTCAAAGTTAGGTAAATTACTTTTTTAGATTTATACATGCCCTTGGTTCTACATAAAACATACGATTCAAGATATAGACCATTTTGTGTTTTGAAATGAGATGTTTTCTTTCTGTTCACAAGGATGTCATTAATTGAGTCATTCATCATAACATCTCATCAGATACCTGTTGTGTCCCCAACACCTCCTTGGCCTTAAAGTCTTCATGTAGTTTTTGCATCCTTTTAAATCTTTGTAATGTAGGTGAGTTATAAAGTATGATAGCAGTATTCTATAAATAGAATTTCATAATTTTATTAAAATTTAAAATACATTTTACAATGCTGTATACTGAAATCTTTTTTTGGATGATTTGATCTAAGCAAATTGACTATCTTCAGTGAAAAAGTTCTCTGGGGAAGTTTTTTCCAGTTGCAAGAGGAAAATCTACGCCTTTACCAGAAAGTTTGAAGCATTTTTATGATACCTATAGCACAAATGATTAGCCTTCAGAAGTTTACTGTTTAATACGTATATTCCAAGGGTAGCTAAGATGCAATTTGTTATTCTTCTATATAAATACAGAAGAATGGAACAGTTATCCTTAGTAATAATTATACTGGTTAGCACTTAAAAATGCTTACCACGTGCCAGGCACAGCCCTCAGTTCTTAATATATGTTAACTCATTTAATCTTCATATCAACCTCATGATGTAGGTTCTGTCGTGAATCCTATTTTACAGATGATGAGATTGAGGCACAGAGAGGTTAGGTAATTTACCTGTGATGGTCACAGTAAGAGACAAAGCTGGGATTTGGACCCAAGCAATCTGGCTCCAGAGTGTGTGTTCTTAACCCCTACTCTCTCTTGCTTTTTTGGAAATACGTTAGCATAATTTTCAAGAGAACACTTATGTTAGACTTTCTAGAGAAATCTTTTCACATCCCAGAGAAAAATTCTGCATGGTTCAATGTATGTGAGTGAGTTTATCTTGCAAGAGTGTTGGGGCAGGAAGAAAGGTTGAGAAGTACTAGCCTAAAGAGTACTTTGCCTTAATTTACTGTTTGTGCTTTGCTTAAAATCATGCTTTATAGCTACACGCACTGAACGTTTTTATTATAATAGCAGAGTAAAAAAATACACAAAAGGTCCGAGAGATTCTAAATAGCATAATATGTACAATATAATTTTAAGAAATACGTGGATATGTCATCCACAGATAATTTCTTTGAGTTCAAAGACTTGTAAAATCTTACCGTTAATTTTTGTTGTTGTTGGCATCTTTAAAAATTTAGTAATATATCAGCAGACGACATGCTGTATACTGAGACAGATTTGGAAGAGAGCATGGACAAAATTGAAACCATCAACTTTCATGAAGTGAAGGAAGTTGCAGGAATCAAGTTTTGGTGTTACCACGCAGGCCATGTCCTGGGAGCTGCCATGTTCATGATTGAGATCGCGGGCGTGAAGGTACGCTCTAGCTGGGGAATTTCCTGCTCACAAGAAATCAGTGCAGGGCTTTAAAGAATATTCCCTAAGACTAGCAAAGTGTCAAAACACTGAAACATAAGATAAAATTAAGTTGATACTTTTTCCTTGTAAATATCATAGTTCATACCCCCATGATAATACTTCTCTAATCATGATTAAGAAAAGGGAATGATAAGCATCTCAGTAAAGTCCCCTCATGTTACCGTAGGATTAATTCCTTTTCAGTGTCCCTTAGAAAACTGAAAGGTCTTTAGGGAAGAGCCTTCTTTGTGGCTGCGTCCATTTAACATGGAAATAACGTTTTGGCATTCATGTCCTCTTGATGTTCTGGGATTCACATATAAACCCCTAAAGAGGGTAGACTGCATGAGTGAAAGAGGTTAATCAGAAAGGATCTTTCCAGCCATCTTTGATGAAAAAGATTGATGGAAGTCTTGAAAAACTTGAGAAAAATGTAGGTGGACTAATGGATTTCAGGACTCACTTGTGCACCAGTTCTCAACTCTGGCTGCGCATTAGAATCTCTTAGGGAGCTTTCTAAAATACCGGTGAAGGACTTCGCTGGTGGCTCAGTGGTTAAGAATCCGCCTGCCAATGCAGGGGACACGGGTTCCATCCCTGGTCCGTGAAGATCCCACGTGCCGCGTTTTTTGGAAATACGTTAGCATAATTTTCAAGAGAACACTTATGTTAGACTTTCTAGAGAAATCTTTTCACATCCCAGAGAAAAATTCTGCATGGTTCAATGTATGTGAGTGAGTTTATCTTGCAAGAGTGTTGGGGCAGGAAGAAAGGTTGAGAAGTACTAGCCTAAAGAGTACTTTGCCTTAATTTACTGTTTGTGCTTTGCTTAAAATCATGCTTTATAGCTACACGCACTGAACGTTTTTATTATAATAGCAGAGTAAAAAAATACACAAAAGGTCCGAGAGATTCTAAATAGCATAATATGTACAATATAATTTTAAGAAATACGTGGATATGTCATCCACAGATAATTTCTTTGAGTTCAAAGACTTGTAAAATCTTACCGTTAATTTTTGTTGTTGTTGGCATCTTTAAAAATTTAGTAATATATCAGCAGACGACATGCTGTATACTGAGACAGATTTGGAAGAGAGCATGGACAAAATTGAAACCATCAACTTTCATGAAGTGAAGGAAGTTGCAGGAATCAAGTTTTGGTGTTACCACGCAGGCCATGTCCTGGGAGCTGCCATGTTCATGATTGAGATCGCGGGCGTGAAGGTACGCTCTAGCTGGGGAATTTCCTGCTCACAAGAAATCAGTGCAGGGCTTTAAAGAATATTCCCTAAGACTAGCAAAGTGTCAAAACACTGAAACATAAGATAAAATTAAGTTGATACTTTTTCCTTGTAAATATCATAGTTCATACCCCCATGATAATACTTCTCTAATCATGATTAAGAAAAGGGAATGATAAGCATCTCAGTAAAGTCCCCTCATGTTACCGTAGGATTAATTCCTTTTCAGTGTCCCTTAGAAAACTGAAAGGTCTTTAGGGAAGAGCCTTCTTTGTGGCTGCGTCCATTTAACATGGAAATAACGTTTTGGCATTCATGTCCTCTTGATGTTCTGGGATTCACATATAAACCCCTAAAGAGGGTAGACTGCATGAGTGAAAGAGGTTAATCAGAAAGGATCTTTCCAGCCATCTTTGATGAAAAAGATTGATGGAAGTCTTGAAAAACTTGAGAAAAATGTAGGTGGACTAATGGATTTCAGGACTCACTTGTGCACCAGTTCTCAACTCTGGCTGCGCATTAGAATCTCTTAGGGAGCTTTCTAAAATACCGGTGAAGGACTTCGCTGGTGGCTCAGTGGTTAAGAATCCGCCTGCCAATGCAGGGGACACGGGTTCCATCCCTGGTCCGTGAAGATCCCACGTGCCGCGGAGCAACTAAGCCCATGTGCCACAACTACTGAGCCTGCGCTCTAGATCCTGTGAGCTACAACTACTGAGTCCACATGCCGCAGCTACTGAAGCCCGTCCACCTAGAGCCCATGCTCCGCAACAAGAGAAGCCACCGCAATGAGAAGCCCGCACACCACAACGAAGAGTAGCCCCTGCTCGCCGCAACTACAGAAAGCCCACACGCAGCAACGAAGATCCAGCGCAGCCAAAAATAAATAAAATTTTACAGAAATAAAATTAAAAAATAAAATACCAGTGAGTCTGAGAGAGTGACCTTGGCCTTTTATTTTTAAGTTCTCTGGGTGATTTTTTTTTTTGGCTGCATGGCAAGGCTTGTGGGATCTTAGTTCCCTGACCAGGGATTGAACCCAGGCCCTCAGCAGTGAAAGCGTGCAGTTCTAACCACTGGACTGCCAGGGAATTCCCACTAGGTGATTCTTATGTGCAGCCAGAGTTGGGAACCAGTGCTATAGTGTAATAGTGTTCTTAATTTTTTGTAGCTGCTCGCTGTTTGAAATTTTTACACAAAGACTTGTACTGTGTACTGCTAAACCATTTATTCTTGCCGCTTGCTCCAAAGCACATAAAGTAAGCAGAAAATAGCATGAATGCAAATCTAAAGTCGCATTTCAAATTTGATGAAATTTGTTGCAAATAGGATTTTATCTCCTATCTAGATAGGTTTTCCGTGTACCTCAGTAGATTTCCTTCCTCATCATCATGACCTTTTTCTCTAAGACACTGAGAATATGTCTCAAGTTCATTAATAGAGAGGTTATCTTTGTGGGCTGATTCTTGGAATATATTATTCCCATTAGTTAGATTTAATAATTGAAACACTGGATGGTTTATGACTGAATTACTTAACACATTTTGAATTAGACACAAACACTGCATCTAAATTCATCAGTTATAGGCCTTTTTTTTCTATTGAACCTCACTTTCAAGAATTTATGAGCTGAACTATTTACAATAGGCAGGACATGGAAGCAACCTAAGTGTCCCATCGACAGATGACTGGATAAAGAAGATGTGGCACATATATACAATGGAATATTACTCAGCCATAAAAAGCGAAATTGAGTTATCTGTAGTGAGGTAGATGTATCTAGACTCTGTCATACAGAGTGAAGTAAGAGAAAAACAAAAACCATATGCTAACATATATGTGGAATCTAAAAAAAAAAATGGTTCCGATGAACCTAGGGACAGGACAGGAATAAAGACACAGACATAGAGAATGGACTTGAGGACATGGGGAGGGGGAACGGTAAGCTGGGACGAAGTGAGAGAGTAGCATGGACATATATACACTACCAAATGTAAAATAGTGGGTCCTAAGAGATGAACCTGGACATCCCTCTCAAATCCTATGAGATGTATTTCCATAGTCACCACCAGGGGCAAAGGAGAGGATGGTGGCAACAGCCTTCTCTTGGGGAGAAGAGCGGTGGATAAGAGGCGACACCACCTTGAGCCTCCTTATCCTTCTGGGGCTCCACCCCAAGCCTCCAACCTCTCCTGACCAACGTCAGGGGCCCACAACACCCTGCACTCTCATCCCATCCTAACTTCTCGGGGTTATCCAGGGATGGTAAACAGGCGAAAGAGGGGGATGGGTAGGCATAGGGAGTAATAAGTCAATCACCACAACCGCCTCCCTGAGAATCTCTTTAAAGTTTACTTGCAACTTTTGAGAAGCCGAACAAAACACCTTGCTCAGGCTGACTCCACAGAAACGTCATTTTTGTTTTCAGAAATCAAGCCAGCGGCCAAGCAACTACTTCTTCAACCAATGAAGCACCTTCTTACAAGTGTCTTATTTTTAAAGGGAACAAAAACGGTTTTGATCACACACAGAAAGGAGTGTGCAGCTGGTAATACATGCCCCTTGGGAACACAGGGCTTTTAAAATCATTACTCTTATGGCTTTTCCCATTATTATTTCAGATTTATTAAGCCTCCGCTGTCTAGATGTACCTGTAGAAAGGTAATTTGGGTTGGGTATCATTTTAGGAAGCATATGGAAATTGCCAGCAAAGAGTAATTATTTTATATTTTCACTCCTCCCAGTTCTCCTTCTGGACTTAGAGACAGGCACTATTTTAAGACAGATGGGAGGGGCTTCCCTGGTGGCGCAGTGGTTGCGCGTCCGCCTGCCGATGCAGGGGAACCGGGTTCGCGCCCCGGTCTGGGAGGATCCCACGTGCCGCGGAGCGGCTGGGCCCGTGAGCCATGGCCGCTGGGCCTGCGCGTCCGGAGCCTGTGCTCCACAACGGGAGAGGCCGCAGCAGAGGGAGGCCCGCGTACCACCAAAAAAAAAAAATAAATAAAAAAAAAAAAAAACAAAATAAAGTGATCAGGGAAGCTGGTAGACTTATGAGTAATTTTATAATTGGATTTACTTGAATGATCTGTTAGAAATGACATGAAACTCCCATTACTTTCAGAATGTAAAGACTAGGGGTAGAAGTGTAACACGGAGAGGATCTGAAGATATTGAAAGTAAAATGGAACTCAGTAATTGTCCTTTTAGATATTAATGGAGTATAAAATCTTTTGACCAATAAAAAAAAATACTGCTGAGAGAAATTAAAGAAGACCTAAATAAATAGGTCTCTGAATTGGATGATCTCTACCTTCCTGTTCAGTGGATTGAAGCTACTCAGGAAGTACTTAGCCATTGCTTTTAAAAGATATCAGTTTGGGACTTCCCTGGTGGTCCAGTGGTAAAGAATCTGCCTTACAATGCAAGGGACACGGGTTTGAGCCCTGGTCTGGGAAGATCCCACATGCCACAGAGCAACTAAGCCCGTGTGCCACAACTACTGAGCCTGTGCTCTGGAGCCCATGAGCCACAACTACTGAGCCCACGTGCTGCAACTACTGAAGCCTGTGCTCCTAGAGCACGTGCTCCGCAACAAGAGAAGCCACCGCAGTGCGAAGCCTGCGCACCGCAAAGAAGAGTAGCCCCCCCTCGCTGCAACTAGCCTGCGCACTGCAAAGAAGAGTAGCCCCCGCGAAGCCTGTGCTCCTAGAGAACGTGCTCCGCAACAAGAGAAGCCACCGCAGTGCGAAGCCTGCGCACCGCAAAGAAGAGTAGCCCCCCCTCGCTGCAACTAGAGAAAGCCCGTGCGCAGCAACAGAGACCCAACAAGGCCAAAAATAAATAAAAGAATTTATGAGCTAAAGATAGTAGTAAAACGAAGCCTTCCAAAATCCTAACTTTCTGGCTTTATCTTTTTCACAGCTTTTGTACACAGGTGATTTCTCAAGACAAGAAGATAGACACTTAATGGCAGCTGAAATTCCTAATATTAAACCTGATATTCTTATCATTGTAAGTATTAGTGCCCTGTATTGTAATTAGTGTAATGTAAGCAGAATTTTTCTAATGGTAAAAAATATCATGATCTCATTTTCATAATATGTGATCAGATATAAATGTGTCTGGTTTTTTAGTATAAAAATTCATTTTGGGGCCTCTCTTTGTAGTGCAGCTCCACTTTCTTGCTGTTAAATATATTAACTCTAGTCTAATATCAGAGATGATATGCTGTCTCCTGAATATTCTTGTCTAGGTTGATTACCTCAAATTTCTCGAGTATCTTAAAGGTTGTGTAGAATGGCACGGCCCCACTGTCTTTGCCATGGTAACTGTCTTTTGGCCTGTAGCACCTGCTGACTTTATGTGTATGCTCTGCCTGCCTACTAGGTTACAAGTCTCAGAAAAATTTAAAAAATATTAACTGTACACGGAAGCTTTGGTGGGGAGGGGGTGATTGGTGAGGAGCAAATTAATAAATGTGCATTGGGCCTATGGTTTATATAAGAATATCAAGGATAGTTAGTTCAAGGTAGAAGAGCTGTCTGTTTCTCCCTCACCACCTACGGCATCCCCCAACTGCCCAAGAGTGAGGGACTGGTGCGTATTGCTGTCCATGTGCAGTGTGTCATGAGCAAATTCAGTTGGCTCAGCTCACAGTATACTTGGCATATAAACTGACCTTAAATTAAAGGAAGTTTTTTTTAAACCCTCAGGAATAAGAGTTATTTTCATTATATCTGGTACTGTAGAGCAGTGCTTCTCAAATTTTATTGTGCTTATGAATCATCTGGTGATGCTGTTAAAATACAGATTCTGATTATGGCTGGGCTGGGGCCTGAGATTCAGCACTTCCAATAAGCTCTTGGGGATGCCAGCACTGCTGGTCAGTGCACCACACAGAGTAAGGTCTAGGGGATATTCTTAAACAAAACTATAAGAAACAGTGTCTACTTCTGATTTATAAGCTTTGACTTATCAGAGGTGGGAGAAATATCCTTTTCCCCAGCCATGGAAAGCAAAACGCTTTAAAAGAAAAAGAAGGCATCGCAAAATTATCTTGAGCAGGGAACATACATTTTTGGACTATTTCCTGATTCCATTTTCTAAAAAGTTCTTATTACTTAGAGGTGAATTCTAACTTTTGTATCTGTTCTTTCCAACTAGTGTTCTAACAATATATGTTCAAGTAAATGGGATATTAATAGAGAAATAGGTCACTTTGCTTCTGCATTTCATTGATGTTTAACTTTTGTATTCTTTGAGAATTATCAACCTTGGTCTCAACCCTTCTGATATGTTCTTTAGGAATCTACTTACGGAACCCATATCCATGAGAAGCGAGAAGAGCGAGAGGCAAGGTTCTGTAACACTGTTCACGATATTGTGAACCGAGGGGGCAGAGGTCTCATTCCTGTCTTTGCTCTTGGAAGGGCTCAGGAGCTTCTCTTGATTTTAGGTATGCCTTTTCCTTTTTATTTGGGAGATTCTCAAAATCTTACAGTGCAGTTATATCAAGATAGTTGCATGTCCTTGGATAGGTCATTCTACCCTTTTGGGCTGCAGTTTCTGTATTTAAGAATAGGGACTTGGTGCCAGAAAGAGCCCAGAGCAATAGTGAGTCTCATACAGTGCTACTGGAATATGAATGGTGTACCATCAGCATCAGAAGTCTTAAAAATATGCTACCCTTTGACCCAGCAGTTCAACTTCTGGGAAATAAATACACAGAAAATTTTGTAAGTAAAATTCAAAATTCTAAATATTTTTAAGTAAATATTATGTTAGTAAATATATTGTAGGAGAAAATCATGTTTTAGATGAGTCATTACGTATTTTTACATAATATATTAAGTGGACCAAAAGAATAGGGTCCAAAACTGTGAACGCTGATCCTAGTTAGGTAAAAAACACACAAATGACTGGAAGGACATTTAAAGATACCCAGATGTTAAATCTGGATAGTGAGAAAGTGGATGATTTCCTTTTCATTTTCTGCTTTTCTCCATTTTCCAAATACTTCAATGAGCATGTGTAACTTTTTGTAATAAGAGGAACAGTGGGTGTCGCTTTTTGCCTATATTTGTATTTAATGATCCTTTTTAACATTCTGTGATTATTTTCTGGGGAACACACTCTTCTTAAAGAATAACTGATAAGTGCCTCGTACGTATATAGCTTCAATGTGAGAACTAGAAATGATCTTGAGCTCTTACTCTCAGTTCTTCTATCTGTACAATGACAGGAATAAATAGTATCCCTGTTACACTGAAAAGGGAAACAAGGGAAAAAGAATAAATGACCTCAGATCAAAAGCAAATCTGAGAGAGACAGGACTTAGTAGAAGCTAAATTTTCTAAGGCCTAAGCCAGTCCGTTTTCTCTTGGTTCTTCTTTCAAATTGCAAGTCACATTTGTCCTTATAGAAGTCTTGAAATGAAAAGTCTCCATAGCAAAGTAGTCTGAGGAGCAGAAGAAATTGAGAGTGAAACCATGTTGTCACCGTCAAACTGGGTCTCCAGATCTAGCAAATAAACATGCAGGGCGCCAGTTGAATTTTAATTTCAGATAAATAATAATATTTTAGCCGAGGTATGTCAGATATTTAATATATATTGTTATACTAAAAATCTTTTGTCTGAAATTCAAGTTTAATTGGGTGTTTGCTGTTTTTGTCTGACAACCCTACTACCAAGTATACTATGTTTCCTTTTATGAACCAGGACTGCTCTATGCACTTGGTTTCTCCTTGTCCCTTAAATTCTCCTTGTAATGTGCTACAGTAGAAAGAGCATAACTGTGCGAACCACTGGTTTCAGATCTCACCTGTGATCTAACCATATGACCCTGGGCAAGTTATTCAACTTTCTTTAACATTTAAAATTTTTTCTTAAAAATACACCAAAAGGGCTTCCCTGGTGGCGCAGTGGTTGAGAATCTGCCTGCTAATGCAGGGGACACGGGTTCGAGCCCTGGTCTGGGAGGATCCCACATGCCGCGGAGCATCTAGGCCCGTGAGCCACAGCTACTGAGCCTGCGCGTCTGGAGCCTGTGCTCCACAACAAGAGAGGCCACAATAGTGAGAGGCCCGCGCACCGCGATGAAGAGTGGCCCCTGCTTGCCACAACTAGAGAAAGCCCTCGCACAGAAACGAAGACCCAGCACAGCCAAAAATAAATAAATAAACAAATGTGGGGTTTAAAAAAAAAAAATTATTTAAAAAAAAAATACACCAAAAAAATAGGAGACTGTGATGTGATCATGGGATGTAACATACTTTGCAAGGTATTTGAGAACTCATGAGAGTATATATGAAAACATTCGACACCATTAAAAATTTTAATTACATCTAAAAGAACATGAACAATTAAACCAGAGGGCAAAGCAGGAAATATATTTGTAATATGCATGACAGGAAAAGTCGCTGTCCTTATATAGAGTTTTCACTTATAAATCAAGTGGAAAAAGAACATTCCCACACTTTACAACCTTTCTTAGCCTCAGCTTCCTAATCTATAAGACGGAAATAAATCTTCATAAATTTGTTTTGAAAATAGGAATAATATGTGTAAATTGCATACTAGACATTTAATAAATTTCCTAAATGCAGGTGTACCTAGTAGAATGAATGATGTCTTGGCCATACTACCTTCATAATATTTTGGGATTTAATGAGGATTTTCAATGAAAACAAGCCTTCTTTTGAAGGTATGTTGCCCACTGTTTTCAATAATTATCAGAAACTGGTTAGCAGTTTTCTAAAAATATAGTCACACAGTAATGTGACTTTTTTGTGTTCAAAATCGGTTTTAACTCCTTTGGTGGTCCTGTCTTGTAATTAGTAAAGTCTAATTACAAAGTGTCTAATATCAATAAGTCTATATGAAATATTAATAAAACATTTTTATTTAAAACCATCACAGAATTTAGTGTCTCTCTGGAGTAATAAGTTATGGTCTATTATTCAGCGTAAACTTCTACTGAATTATTTTTAAAAGCCTCCGCGTTTGGGGCTATGATCACAACATTCTTTTTAGGTCATGCGTTAATACTTAGAAATAGGTTTTGTGAGAGGACTACCTACGGACTGGGAGAAAATCTTTGCAAATGATGCGACCGACAAGGGCTTAATTTCCAAAATATACAAACAGCTCATGCAAATCAATATCAAAAAAACCAACAACCCAACCCGATCAAAAAATGGGCAGAAGACCTAAATAGACATTTCTCCAAAGAAGACATACAGATGGCCAATAGGCATATGAAAAGATGCTCAACATTGCTAAATTATTAGAGAAATGCAAATCAAAACTACAGTGAGGTATCAACTCACACAGGTCAGAATGGCCATCATCAAAAAGTCTACAAATAAATGCTGGAGAGGATGTGGAGAAAAGGGAACCCTCCTACACTGTTGGTGGGAATGTAAATTGATGCAGCCACTATGGAGAACAGTATGGAAGTTCCTTAAAAAACTAAAAATAGAGTTACCATATGATCCAGCAATCCCACTTCTGGACATACGTCTGGAGAAAACTCTAATTCTAAAAGATACATGCGCCCCAGTGTTCATAGAAGCACTATTTATAATAGGCAAGACATGGAAGCAACCTAAATGTCCATTGACAGATGAATGGATAAAGAAGATGTGTATACACACAGCCATAAAAAAAGAATGAAATATTGCCATTTTCAGCAACATGGATGGACCTAGAGATTATCATACTAAGTGAAGTCAGTCAGACAGAAAGACAAATATCATATGATATCACTTACATGTGGAATCTGAAATATACAAATGAACTTATTTCCGAAACAGAAACAGAAAACAGACTTATAGTTACCAAAGGGGAAGAGTGGAGCGGGGGGATATTTTGGGAGTTTGGGACTAGCAGATACAAACTACTATATGTAGAATAGATAAACAACAAGGTTCTACTGTATAGCATAGGGAACTGTATTCAATATCTTGTGATAAACTAGAATGGAAAAGAATATGTATATATATGTATAACTGAAGCACTTTGCTATACACCAGAAACTAATACAACATTCTAAATTAACTATACTCCAATTTAAAAAAACAGAAGGAAAGAAAGAAGTTCTTGTTTTATAAGTTTGAGTTAAGACCAGGCTAATTTTTCTTAACGTCTTTAAAATATAGTTATGTGCTTTATTTCTTGTCTGAATTTTAAAAAACTAATTGTACATGTCATTTATTATTTGAACTATTTACTCCACATAACAAAATATTTGTTTCTTGTAAAATCTCTCTAGATGAGTACTGGCAGAATCACCCAGAACTCCATGATATTCCAATATACTATGCATCGTCTTTGGCCAAGAAGTGTATGGCAGTGTACCAGACGTATGTAAACGCCATGAATGACAAAATCCGCAAACAGATCAACATCAACAATCCCTTTGTTTTCAAACATATTAGTAACCTTAAGGTGAGTGCTTGTAGAAGAAAGAAGGACAGCTAGTACTCAAGTAAGTCATTAGTCGTAGGAGATGCCTGACTTTGATTCTGTGGCTGAATCCTTGCTGATGTCTTACCTTTTCTGAAGCAGGCATCACTTTTCTGAGGGAAATCAAAAATTTAGCAACTCACATTCTTTTTTGCTTAAACAAATATTGCCACTTGTTCCAAGTCTCTGCATGTTCTCAATATTTACTATTGCTAAATAACTTGGATTTCTCTGCCATAGAAATAAGAAGCCCTGATGAGAAAAATATCTGTTACATATTTTTTCTGTTCCTACTCAAACCTAATCATTTTTTTGATTAGCACTGCAGATTCCATATATGAAAATTTTCATGTTTATATTTCTAGAGCATTCAGTAAAATCTGATTTCCTTTAATTTAAAAAACGTTTCATTCGAACTAATCCTCTAATCATAATAAACATAATACCCCAAATAATTCAAGTAATAAGTGGTCTTCCAGTTATCAATAGGCTCTGTTCATAAAGTATTATTTTTTAAGTTAATTGCTTAGGAATTAGAGCCAAGTTTTCCCTCAAAACAATGTTAAACTTTTTAGTTAGATTTTCTGGCCAGCTCAAAATATTGATGAAGTGTGCAAAGCCATTGTGAGTCTTTGGGGAAATTCTCTCAGAGTTCTCTCTTGGGTGGATAGAAACCCATTTGACTCATCCTTTTATTTCTGCCTGCCTGCCTGCCTGCTAGGCACTGAAAATGGTCCTAATTGTCTTTTAGCTACCGTAGAAGGTTTTGAAGTCAATGTGAACTAATTGGTTTTTATCATTTTGTTTTCATTTCATTCCCAGCCTAAATAAACTGTTTCGGGACTTGGAAATTAGACTTAAAATGTTTTCTAGTCTTGTCAAGGCCCTTCCAGTCGTGTGATTAACCTTTTTACCTCACTTTTCGGTATTCTTTACACCTAAGGAATGCTTTGTCAAACCTTTGTATTTAACTTGCTTTTACCATTCCCTTTTCTTTCTCAGAGCATGGATCATTTTGATGACATTGGTCCCAGCGTTGTAATGGCCTCCCCAGGCATGATGCAGAGTGGCTTATCCAGAGAGCTCTTTGAAAGCTGGTGTACTGATAAGAGGAATGGCGTCATTATAGCAGGATACTGTGTAGAAGGGACGCTTGCCAAGGTCAGTCAGAGCCTGAGACCATCGTGTTCTTCCTAATCAAGGCTGCAGAGGTGGCAGTATCCTCCCAGGTTTTTCCATTGAAGTAGTTCTTTAAATAGTGCAGGTTTTGATTTTTAAAAATGAGGATGGCAGTAGGCAGCTGGAGATGTTCTTAAGGTTGAAGAATGAGGTCCTCAGGTGAGTGGTTGGCACAAGAAAGTTTGAGATGCACTCATCTGGTTGCAGTAAGAAAAAAAAAATGGAAGGGAATCTATTTGAGACAAACACATGGATACCCTCATCTGATGAGAAAGAGGTTTACTAATAAGTGTTCTCTTGAAAAGCTGGAGAATGTGTTTGGGTTGACTGCCTATCTTACTCTTGATATAAGATGGTTGATATTAATTCTGAGGTATATAGACATTGATGTGCAAAACTGTAGAGAAAGTTTATGAATATTCTTGCATCACATTCTCTTATCTTTTATCGATAACTTCAATTTTATTTTTTTAAATACATTATGATTCCCTGCTTTGATCATTTTTATTACGTTACCTTACTCTGTAAGTCACTTAGACAGTGTTGGCTGTGTATCTAAAATAGATTTCCAGAATAGAAATACATCTGTCCTTTATACAAATCCTCTTACCTGGAAAGTGACTTTTTAGGGCAGATAGTTCGGGATACAAGTGTACCTTTCTGATCATACGTTATAATTTTCACTTCGAGGACCCCAGGTATATCAAATTGTTGTTAATCTGCTTACTTTCCTGATTAAATGTTTGCTTGATCGAGAAAAGAAGTATTTGATATTTGCTAAGTCAATAGTGTTAGAATGCTTTTTGTGGTAAAGGTCCTAAATTAGTGTAAGACTTTATGACTGGGTGAAAAAGTAGAAAATGTACCTTTTCTTTTCTAATTAGAGAGTTTATGTGTTTTGTTTTGTTTACTTTTCTTTGTTTTTTAACAGCATATCATGTCTGAACCTGAAGAAATCACTACCATGTCCGGACAGAAGCTACCACTGAAAATGTCTGTTGATTACATTTCTTTCTCTGCTCACACAGATTACCAGCAAACCAGTGAATTTATTCGTGCTTTGAAACCGCCTCATGTGGTTAGTCTGTGAATTTGATTTTCAGCATTAAAGGCTGGAAGAGGCATGCCCAGCAGCAGCTGGTTCTCAGAGCAGACACTGCCTTCCTTACAGCAGCCGTTAGCGCTCTCAGCAGTGCCTTCACATGCGCTTGCATCTGACCTTTGCCACTCCCCTTGAGTTAGGCAGGCTGTGCACTTCAGTCTTCTCCATTTTACATGGCATCTCTTACTCATTTAAGAGCCCTGGCTTTGCAATGTGACTGTTTTCTGCTGCGTTCTTTCTGTTTTTTTTCTGCTGCCTCCCCAATAATTTAAGAGCCCTGGCTTTGCAATGTGACTGTTTTGAGTCCCAGCTCCATCCCTTACTTGCTCTGTAGCCTTGGGCAAGTTACTTAACCTCTCCTTAGCTCATGTGTAAATAGGGATGATAATACCTCATAAAGTTATTGTGAGGACCAAATAAGAGCACATATCTCTAAAGCACGTAATAGGGTGCCTGGCAAATGGGAAATACCTATAACTGTGGAGAGAGGAGAAAGGCAAGTCATAATAGTAAAAGCTAAAGATGCAGTTAGATATGAAATACATTACACACCTCCTTACTAATGTGATTTGTTTATATTTTTAAGTTTTATGTAATTATTACAGTAACAGTTATATTATGGGGGGACTGGAGAGAGTTAAGCTAAAAAGAAAAGTATCTTAAATTAGAGGAACACTTATGGAACATGAGTCTAGAAAACAGATGAAGCAATGAAGTACCCTTTCTGATTGTAGCATGTATCAAAACTTCATTCCTTTTTATGGTTGAATAATATTCCATTGTCTGTATAGACCACGTTTTGTTTATTCATCTGTTGATGGACACTTGGGTAGTTTCCACCTTTTGGCCATTGTAAATAATGCTGCCTTGCACATTGGCATGTGACTATCTGTTTGAGTCCATTTTCAGTTCTTTTGGGTATATACCTAGGAGTGGAATTGCTGGATCATGGGCTAATTCTGTGTTTAACTCTTTGAGGAATCACCAAACTGTTTTCCATAGCAGTTACAGCATTTTACATTCCCACCAGCAATGCACAAGGGTTCCAGTTCTCCATTTTCTTGTCAGCTTGTTATTTTCCCTTTTTAAAATTGTCACCATACCAGTAAGGGTGAAGTAGTACCTCTTTGTAGTTTTGATTTTCATTTCCCTGGTGACTAACGATGCTGAGCATTTTGTGGACCCTTTTGTTCGTTTTTTAGTTCTTTCTAGCATATAGTCCTCACAGGTAGTTACCATTGGCCCTTAATGAGCAGATTCTTTGGTGGAGAAAATTATAGCACGTCAAGTTTAGTTACAGTGCAGGCAGTTCATGGGTGCCTTCTGGTGTGTGTTGTTTATGGATATCCTCCCAGATTTTAAAGCTGGGGAGGAAAAGCTGTACTGCTCTTTCTCTCTGGAATCACCACCTCGTCCTCGGTCCCATTTTGTTGCTCTCCAGACTCTGTCTCTGCCATCAGTTTAAATTCCTGGATTGAATTTGATGTTTACCTTCCTCCAATAACCAAGTCAGCGAGTCTGTCCACACGATAAAATAATAGTAGTGTTGGTGGTAGTGGTAAATAATAGCTAGCATTTATCGAGTATTTACTGTGCGCCAGGCACTGTACTGGTGTTTTACATGGATCAAGTTGCTTACTCCTCACAACCAACAACTGTTTTGTAGATGAGAAAACAGAGATGTTAAATAACTTGCCTAGAGTTACCCAGCTAGTAAGTGGCAACGCCAAGATTTGTGTTACAGCAGCCAGGCCCCAGAGCTGGGGCTCATCATGTCTAGGCCATATGCCTCTGCCTGGTGGTGACACTGGACAAGCTTCTGTTAGTCCAGGCAGGAAATCATCTACCAGTAGTCTATAGGTTAAGAATGACCTGTCTTATAAAAAATAAGTTATGAAAGTGAATTAGAAAGACTGGTAGCTAATGCAATCTTTGTAAACACCTCTCTAAAACATGGTTTCATTTGGTTCTGGAATATTTTATATGATATTACTTTAACAAATGAAGTATCAGAAGTCATTTTTTTTCACATAAAAAGCTTATTTTGTTAGTCTTATATTAAGAAACCTGAAGAAAACTGTGAGCGTTTTCTGAGATAGTAGGAGTAGCAATAGTCACGTACAAGAACCATATGAATTTAAAGCTGGTAGGGACTACAGAAGTCACCTGGTCCAGCCCTTTTCTAGTGTGAGCGCAGAAGCCTAGAAAAAGTATGGCTTTCACAAAGTTGTGTATCTCGGTAGTGGCAAAAACTGGAACAGAAAAGAAGTTTCTTTACTCTCTCTTGAAATAGTTCCACTTAAGGATCTTTTAAAGCCAAATAGAATGAAAATGTCACACAAGTTTGATTGACTGGAGAGCCTTAAAAGTAGTAAAGTTTAATAACTTCAAGTATATCTCCATTTTATATAATTAACTAATTCAGATAACAGTCATCATTAATCTGAACTATGGATGCTTCCCTATGCTCTTTTGCAATTTACACTTTGTAGATTTTAGTCCATGGAGAACAAAACGAAATGGCCAGATTGAAAGCAGCCCTGATTCGAGAATATGAAGATAATGATGAAGTTCACATAGAGGTTCATAATCCTCGGAATACAGAAGCAGTGACCTTGAACTTCAGGCAGGCTTCGGACGCGCAGGCTCAGCGGCCATGGCTCACGGGCCCAGCCGCTCCGCGGCATGTGGGATCTTCCCCGACCGGGGCGCGAACCCGGTTCCCCTGCATCGGCAGGCGGACGCACAACCACTGTGCCACCAGGGAAGCCCCAGGTTATGGTTTTTAATCCTGTCCATTCCAAATAGTTCCTAATCCCTTTAGGGAAATGTATACTTCAGAATATCCAGCTTTTAATTAATAAAATAATGTGCTCAACGATGACTTCTGTCTACTCAGTATGCTGTAAGACCTTGATCCTTGTGCTTTTAGGCTTTTTCGGGTTCCACTAATTTGTTTTTCACATGGAAAATTTTCAAATAAATTAGATCTTAAGTCTGATGGCTTATAATCCACATTCCCACTTACTTTTCATACCCATGTTAGAGAGTAAACAAATGTCCATTACTGTTTTGTTTTTTTCCATTACTGTTTTTCACTACATCTAATACAGTATTCTGTCCACCTCTTGGCATTCTCCCTAAGAATCTAAAACTAGGCCCATATCTAAACATAATGTCTGTGGATATGATGGAATTTATAAAGATTTGTCTTTTCAAGAGTTAATCATTTTTGATGATGAAATATAAGGTTTTCAGAATTTAAAAAAGAAATGGTTACCAAAAAAACCCTTACCTGGGATTTTAGAGGGATGCTGTAAGAAGTATGCATTTCTACCTCCTGTTCATCAAAAATCTTTTTAAGATACCTCTAAAGGAAACTTTTTAATTATCTGTCTGAAGTTTTATTTATTTACTATTTTTTAAAATATTTATTTATTTGGTTGCGTTGGGTCTTAGTTGCGGCACGTGTGCTCTTTGTTGTGGCGCACGGGCTTCTCTCTAGTTGTGGTGCACAGGCTCAGTAGTTGCGGCACACAGGATTAGTTGTCCTGCAGCATGTGGGATCTTAGTTCCCCTACCAGGGATCAAACCCGCGTCCCCTGCATTGAAAGGCAGATTCTTAACCACTGGACCACCAGGGAAGCCCTGTCTGAAGTTTTAAATATCAAACATGGTAATGAGCAACTTTACAGAATTCTTTTAGTACATAATGAGCCAAATATGAGGAAGCTAATTGATGAATATCCTTTCTTACAGTTGAATTTGAGGAAAATTTGCAAAAATTAGGATGTGAGGCTCTTCTTGCCAAAGAAGAG
This sequence comes from Physeter macrocephalus, assembly GCF_002837175.3. NCBI lineage: Eukaryota > Metazoa > Chordata > Mammalia > Artiodactyla > Physeteridae > Physeter > Physeter macrocephalus. Next base: position 32,016,111 of record NC_041225.1, read on the forward strand.
CAAATGGTTGTATTTACTACTGAATCTTACTGTTCACAAAACTTTCCAGGGGCCAGTTTAATGGAAGAGATCTTATACCTGTAGAAAAATATATTCTATAGGTATAAGAATATTTACAGTTGGGAATCTAGAACAGTACTTCCCAAACTCTACTGGTTGCAGTGTGGGGAGAAAAAGAAAGTTTTTCGGTCAATTGAGGAGAAGCCGAGTTGAACAAAATTAAGCTGAGTTTATAGCGAGACTTTCCAGAGGTTTTATTAGGCCATTGTGCATTATAAATTCTCAAGAAATACAGTATACAGCATTAAAAAAATTTTTTTTCACATCTTTATTGGAGTATAAATGCTTTACAATGTTGTGTTAGTTTCTGCTGTACAACAGAGTGAATCAACTATACGTATACATATATCCCTATATCCCCTCCCTCCTGCGTCTCCCTCCCACCTTTCCTATCCCACCCCTCTAGGTGATCACAAAGCACCTAGCTGATCTCCCTGTGCTATGTGGCTGCTTCCAACTAGCTATGTATTTTACATTTGGTAGTGTATCTATATCAATGCTACCCTCTCACTTCATCCCAGCTTCCCCTTCCCCCGCCCCATTTGCTCAAGTCCATTCTCTACATCTTTGTCTTTATTCCTGCCCTGCCACTAGGTTCATCAGTGCCCCTTTTTAAAATTCCATATATATGCATTAGCATATGGTATTTGTTTTTCTCTTTCTGACTTACTTCACTCTGTATGACAGATTCTCGGTCCATCCACCTCACTACAAATAATTCAATTTCTTTCCTTTTTATGGCTGAGCAATATTTCATAGTATATATGTGCCACATCTTCCTTATCCGTTCATCTGTCAATGGACACTTAGGTTGCTTCCATGTCCTGGCGATTGTAAATAGCGCTGCAGTGAACATTGTGGTACATATATCTTTTTTTTTTTAACATCTTTATTGGAGTATAATTGCTTTACAATGGTGTGTTAGTTTCTACTTTACAACAAAGTGAATCAGCTATACATATATATACGTCCCCATATCTCCTCCCTCTTGCGTCTCCCTCCCTCTCACCCTCCCTATCCCACCCCTATAGGTGGTCACAAACCACCTAGCTGATCTCCCTGTGCTATGCGGCTGCTTCCCACTAGCTATCCACGCTACGTTTGGTAATGTATATATGTCCATGCCACTCTCTCAAGTAATGGGATTGCTGGGTCATATGGTAGTTCTATTTTTAGTTTTTTAAGGAACCTCCATACTGTTCTCCATAGTGGCTATATCAATTTACATTCCCACCAACAATGCAGGAGAGTTCCTTTTTCTCTACACCCTCTCCAGCATTTATTGTTTGTAGATTTTTTGATGATGGCCATTCTGACCAGTGTGAGGTGATACCTCATTGTGGTTTTGATTTGCATTTCTCTAATGATTAGGATGTTCAGCATCTTTTCATGTATTTGTTGGCCGTCTGTATATCTTCTTTGGAGAAATGTCTGTTTAGGTCTTCTGCTCATTTTTGGATTGGATTGTTTGTTTTGTTGGCAATCTGTATATCTTCTTTGGAGAAATGTCTATTTAGGTCTTTGGTCCATTTTTGGACTGAGTTGTTTGTTTTTCTGATATTGAGCTGCATGAGCTGCTTGTAAATTTTGGAGATTAATCCTTTGTCAGTTGCTTCGTTTGCAGATATTTTTCCCATTCTGAGGGTTGTCTTTTCATCTTGTTTATGGTTTCCTTTGCGGTGCAAAAGCTTTTAAGTTTCATTAGGTCCCATTTGTTTATTTTTGTTTTTATTTCCCTTACTCTAGGAGGTGGGTCAAAAAGGATCTTGCTATGATTTATGTCATAGAGTGTTCTCCCTATGTTTTTTTCTAAGAGTTTTATAGTGCCTGGCCTTAGGTCTTTAATCCATTTTGAATTTATTTTTGTGTATGGGGTTAGGGTGTGTTCTAATTTCATTCTTTTACATGTAGCTGTCCATTTTTCCCAGCACCACTTATTGAAGAGACTATCTTTTCTCCGTTGTATATTCTTGCCTCCTTTGTCAAAGATAAGGCAACCATACGTGCGTCGGTTTATCTCTGGGCTTTCTATCCTGTTCCATTGATCTATATTTCAGTTTTTTTGCCAGTACCATGCTGTCTTGATTACTGTAGCTTTGTTGTATAGTCTGAAGTCAGGGAGCCTGATTCCTTCGGCTCCATTTTTCTTTCTTAAGATTGCTTTGGCTATTTGGGGTCTTTTGTGTTTCCATACAAATTGTAAAATTTCTTGTTCTAGTTCTGTGAAAAATGCCATTGGCAATTTGATAGGGATTGCACTGAACCTGTAGATTGCTTTGGGTAATATAGTCATTTTCACAATATTGATTCTTCCAATCCAGGAGCATGGTATATCTCTCCATCTGTTCATGTTCTCTTTGATTTCTTTCATCAGTGTTTTATAGCTTTCTGAGTACAGGTCTTTTGCATCCTTAGGTAGCTTTATTCCTAGGTATGTTATTCTTTCTGTTGTGATGGTAAATGGGATTGTTTCCTTAATTTCTCTTTCTGATCTTTTGTTGTTAGTGTATAGGAATGCAAGAGATTTCTGTGCATTAATTTTGTATCCTGCCACCTTACCACATTCCTTGATTAGTTCTAGTAGTTTTCGGGTGATATCTTTAGGATTTTCTATGTATAATATCGTGTCTTCGGCAAACAGTGACAGTTTTACTTCTTCTTTTCCAATTTGGATTCCTTTTATTTCTTTTTCTTCTCTGATTGCTGTGGCTAGGACTTCCAATACTATGTTGAATAATAGTGGCGAGAGTGGACATCCTTGTCTTGTTCCTGATCTAGAGGAAATGTTTTCAGTTTTTCACCATTGAGAACAATGTTTGCTGTGGGTTTGTCATATATGGCTTTTATTATGTTGAGGTAGGTTCCCTCTATGCCTGCTTTCTGGAGAGTTTTGTTTTTGTTTTTGCGGTACGCGGGCCTCTCACTGCCGTGGCCTCTCCCATTGCAGAGCACAGGGCCCGGACGCGCAGGCCCAGCGGCCATGGCTCACGGGCCTAGCCCCTCCGCAGCATGTGGGATCTACCCGGACCGGGGCACGAACCCACGTCCCCTGCATCGGCAGGCGGACTCCCAACCACTGCGCCACCAGGGAAGCCCTCTGGAGAGTTTTTATCATAAATGGGTGTTGAATTTTGTCAAAAGCTTTTTCTGCATCTGTTGAGATGATCATATGGTTTTTCTCCTTCAATTTGTTAATATGGTGTATCACATTGATTGATTCGCATATATTGAAGAATCC
>NC_041225.1:32019707-32022742 GCF_002837175.3 Physeter macrocephalus
TCTTCTCTAAATGTTTGATAGAATTCGCCTGTGAAGCCATCTGGTCCTGCACTTTATTTTGTTGGAAGATTTTAAATTACAGTTTCAATTTCATTACCTGTGACTGGTCTATTTATATTTTCTAATTCTTCCTGGTTCAATCCTGGAAGGTTGTACTTTTCCAAGAATTTGTCCATTTCTTCCAGGTTGTCCATTTTATTGGCCTATAGTTGCTTGTAGTAGTCTCTTATGATCTTTTATATTTCTGCAGTGTCAGTTATAATCTCTCCTTTTTCATTTCTAATTTTATTGATTTGAGTCCTCTCCCTATTTTTCTTGATGAGTCTGGCTAAAGGTTTGTCAATTTTGTTTATGAAAGAACCAGCTTTTAGTTTCATTGATCTTTGCTATTGTTTTCTTTGTTTCTATTTCATTTATTTTTGCTCTGATCTTTATGCTTTCTTTCCTTCTACTAACTTTGGGTTTTCTGTGTCTAGTTTCTTTAGGTGTAAGGTTAGATTGTTTATTTGAGATTTTTCTTGTTTCTTGAGGTGAGCTTGAATTGCTATGAACTTCCCTCTTAGAACTGCTTTTGCTGTAAAAAAAAAATTTTTGACTCTAGAACTGAAAACACACTTTAGGTATATGTATCATTTTTATATTTAACTTTATACAGGCATAGAGAAACTGTTGTCAATGTCTGTTTCCCCAAATGTAGTTTTGTATTAGAGTGTTGTTCTGTTATTTTAGCCATAATTTTATTTAAAATCATTAGCTTTAGTTATTTTTTTTCCTCAAGTGTAATAACCTTACTTCGGGAGAAGTCAGATTTATGGCAGCCATCCTCAGGCATGTAAAACAGAAACTAAGAAGGAGGTAAATCAGATCCACAAAAACTATGAAGAACCCCATGCAGTCTACTGTCGAGAATTGTCAGGCCAAGCAATTGTGTGTGTGGTAAGAAATCAGCATGTTGGGAACTAGCACACAGCTGAATAAAGAAAGAGACCGAGGCTGGCAGCAGCGGGTGAAGCCAGAAGAACCACTCAGTCTTGTTCTCCAAGGTACTTGGTTCTGCCGGCAGACACCTCATCAGCATCCGGAATGTCACTGCACTGAAATCAGCCTCCTTAAGTCACCAGCATTTAAGGAGAAAATAAAGCCGACAAACCATGTGAAACAGAGCTAGGTCCCATTATAGTTACAAGAGCAAATGTTACCACTGCCTCACTGCCATCTGCCCTTAACTGATGAAAGGTAAACAAATATGAAATATGGGGTCTTTGTCCCCTTTGAGTTCATTTATTTGTAGCTGAGAAAGTTATATTTAAGAATGTCAGATTTCGTGTTTGTAAGAGTTTTGTTTGTTTGTTTGTTTGGTGTTATTGTTAGTTTTTGAACAGTCAGTACTCTCTTCTCTTAAAAAATGTTCCCCCTCAGTTGTATGAGCTCATCCATACCTGTCTTTGCAGACCTTTTTATTCAGAGATGCTGCTGCTTTTTGGGTCTGGCATGGCCTTGCATCTGTTTATTATGGGGCTACCTCCATGTACAGGGTTGAGAGCCAGCCTGAGGGAGCTACGCACATCTGGCCCTCGGTTGCTGTCCTTCCCACCATGCTGTCTCTGTTGAGAGCTTTTTTAAGCCCCAGCACCCTGTAGGTTTACTTGGTTGCTGAACTGATTGGAACTGACAGAACCTAACCATTCTTGCCAGATCTGCCCCCGTGAGTCTTGCCTTTGGTCTCTTGGTAACCTTGTTACTGCCCTGGTCATAGAGATACATAACATTTTATATTTTTCATGTTTAGATTCATGGGTTGTTTTCATGGTTCAAATGGTCATCATTATGATTGAGTCCCTGAATAATTAATTTCATTTTACAAGATTCTGTTCTCTTCAAATTGTTTTGGTTTTTTTTTCTTTTTAATAGGTCATGGGCTTTTTAGCAGACAGAAAACCAGAACAAGGCCAGCGGGTCTCAGGAATACTTGTTAAAAGAAACTTTAATTATCACATACTTTCTCCTTGTGACCTCTCCAGTAAGTATACTATTAAATGTCAAATGTAATTTGATTTTAGCATTTAAAGAAAATCTTCAAAAACTTCTCTTACCCAGTGTCCAAATCTTAAGTAACAGCCAAATAACAAAGTATAAATAGTTGAAACTTAATAATCTAGTTAGCTTTATTTGAAAAAAAAAATCTTCCTTGAACTATTACAATATTTAAATAACTTTTTTCTTAATTGGAAACATAAGTTCCCCTGTAAGACAGATTGACTACTGCCTTCTGAAGCCTGTCTTCTACCTTTCACCATGGAATACTGCTACTTTTATTTCCTGAAGTAATTTTGGACTCCCCACACAAGCTTTTTGATTTTTATGACCTGTAGTGTTAAGTTGCTTGCTGGGCCTTGTGTTTTATGCACATGTAAATGCTAAGCTGTCATTACTTTTGCAGTAACTATGATATTATCTTTAAGTAAATAACTGTGCTCAATTTTATTTATATGGCACTAATAAATTAAAAGTGCTTTATCAAGGAATAAGAAATAGCAGCAGTGTTTAGGTGTTCAACTGTGAGATAAGCCAACTGTCAGCTTTCAGACTATCACACAGTAGAATATAACTTGTTCCATTAACAGTTGTTGAGGTCTTACTGTATGCCAGGCATTGTGCTAGGTGCTGGAGGACTAGAGATGTACTAAGAAGCACAGTCCCAGCCCTTGAAACACTGTCTGTTGAGAGAAACCATCCTGTGAAGAGCTAATCACAGTATTGACCTGGGACATACAGAAGTGCAGGATAACATGTAAGGAGAGAATGGGCCTAGAAGGGTTGGGAAAAGCATTGCATACCAGGTAGCTCTCGTGCCAGGTGGTGAAGGATAGCTAACCAGAAGAGATGGCAGAAGACAGCTGGCTTACTGGCTTGGAGATGTTAGGGACCAGATACGTTTTGGAGAATGAGAGTGCGTTCTTTTTTTTTTTTTTTGCGGTACGCGGGCCTCTCGCTGTTGTGACCTCTCCCTTTGTGGGGCACAGGCTCCAGGCGCG
>NC_041225.1:32022973-32088938 GCF_002837175.3 Physeter macrocephalus
GGAGCACAGGCTCCAGACGCGCAGGCTCAGCTGCCATAGCTCACGGGCCCAGCCGCTCCGCAGCATGTGGGATCTTCCCAGACCGGGGCACGAACCCGTGTCCCCTGCATCGGCAGGCGGACTCTCAACCACTGCGCCACCAGGGAAGCCCGGGAGTGCCTTCTTATGGCTGAAGCACAAGTTAACTATTGGCCAGAGTAGGGGTGGCGGGGGGGAGTTTAGGATGGAAGCCAACTGTGGAGCACTTTGTTAGCTTGACAAGCATGTTCTCACATAGTTTGCTTTTACTTCTCTTTTCTTTACTCCTGGTATGTGTTTGCAAATTGTATTTTGTGAGACTAGTATTGTTTCCTAAAGTATATTTATTCTAATTTCCTCTCCAGATTATACCGACTTGGCCATGAGCACTGTAAAGCAGACCCAAGCCATTCCATATACTGGTCCTTTTAATTTGCTTTATTACCAGCTACAGAAATTGACAGGTGTGTATATTTATTGACATTCACTTAACTGTTTTCTAGTTTTGAGTAAGATAATTATATATCTAGGAAAGAATGTTAATTTTGGTATTTGTGTCAGAATGCACAAATTTTCTTTGTACTTTACTTGGTCATGTTATTACCACCTTTAGGTGAAAATTTTGAAAATACACTGATAAACAATTTTTAAATCTCATAACACTTCTTATGATCCACTTAAAAGTCTAAAATTGTCAGTAGTCTTTTTTTTTTTTTTTTTTGCGATACGTGGGCCTCTCACTGTCATGGCCTCTCCTGTTGCGGAGCACAGGCTCCGGAGGCGCAGGCTCAGCGGCCATGGCTCACGGGCCCAGCCGCTCCGCGGCATGCGGGATCCTCCCGGACCGGGGCACGAACCCGTGTCCCCTGCACCGGCAGGCGGACCCCCAACCACTGCACCACCAGGGAAGCCTGTCAGTAGTCTTTGCTTCTTGTGTTTAAAATCTACTTTAGCTGGTATACCTAGATTTTATCATAATTTCTTTATTCAGTGAAAATAATTTTTCGTGTTCCATCAGTACAAACCTTTACAGCAGGTTATATAAGAGTGCATGACCACTGGCCAAAGGCCAGTAAAAAGTAAACCTATTCTGTTTTTATATTAGACCATTTTGAATTAGAGATTTTTGTGTATTAACATCATGAGAGGTGAGGAGTTAAGTTAAAAGGCGTGGGCTCTCTGATAAGAAAGAACACTTCAGATCACAAAGTTACGCTTTCTATGAATATGCTCTTTGTAATTCATACAGTGAAGTACTGCCATAAAATAAACCAGTAGAATATATCTTTTTTTTACTTCAGAACCTCATGTTAGAATTATAGGTTATAACACAGGAAGTTAATAAAATACATCTTAATTAATCCTTAACTAAGAAGTTACTACTGGGAAGACCAGAAAAGCCTTGTCTTAGACAACGGAATTTCCCTGTAGAACCTTTAAACTTATGAAGACAGACGGTAGACGTGACGTAGTTGATGAGGTTTGTGTTAAATTTTAAGATGCTAGTCACTAAATCCCTTGTACAAATATAGGTGTTTGACAGTCACCAAAGTTTGCAACTGATAAGATGTTTAATGTCCAAGGTAAATCCTATCTAGTTATATGAATATTTATAATACATGTTGAGATCTTTTAGTTGTTATAAGCAATTAATATAAAACTTTGTTACTTAAAATCTGCCTATACACAAGTTATTAAATTTTTTTCATTGTTTATCACCTTATTTCAGCTCTCTATAAACAAATGAATAATTATACTCTAGAAGATTATTTAAAAATTTTTTTTTATGCTGGCTTTCTCAAAAAATTTTTTTATTTATATACAATTTTGAAAGGTTACTTTCCATTTACAGTTATCACAAAATATTGGCTGTGTTCCCTGTGTTGTACGTACATCCTGGAGCCTGTCTTACACCCAGTAGTCTGTACCTCCCACTCCCCACCCTTATATTGCCACCCCCCCCAAAAAATTATGTACATTTTCCAATTTCTTTTTTTCAGGTGATGTAGAAGAATTAGAAATTCAAGAAAAACCCGCTTTGAAAGTGTTCAAAAATATTACTGTAATACAGGAACCAGGAATGGTGGTATTAGAAGTAAGATCATTTACCTAAACAAGGAGGGGAAAAAAGTTTTGAGTTCACATGTAAATGTAGAGAAAATTGGGTTCTTCCCAATCAGAAAAAAATTGTTGGAAAATAGATATGTGTATATTTTTCTTTCCAAGATCAACATTAAATATAACATAACTAAGCATTTTCTATATAGTTACAGTAGCATAGAAACTAATAATAAATTAAGACAATATTTAGTATGTGAAATGAGCAGAGATCTCTCATCTGAGTGAGTCTTAACAGATTTTGTGGTACCACAGGTGTCTTCAGTTATATCAAAAGGTCTTAAAATTATCAAGATAAAAATATAATTCTATTACTTTAAAGCAAACAAACTTGTCATGCAACACTTCTTAAGAGAGTGGAATTCTGAAGATTCAAATAAGCAACATTAAAATGACCCAAATCCACAAAGGCTAGAAATAATTAATTTAAGATAAATGTGGTTACCACTGTTAGAATTTTAAATCCATACTGGTAGAATTTAGAACCCAGACACCAAATGACTTTGATGGTTGATTTTAATAGATTAGCATCTGTTAAGTTTAAAGAAGGACTTTCAAAGTGAATCCTGGAACCGAATGATACAGGGAGGTACTTTGTCTCTCTGCCTCAAGGTTGAATGTAAATTTCCCAGCTATATGGTCAACTATTCTGTCATACATATTATTTTTTAAAACAAAAAAAGATCTGTCAGCTCTGGTTCCACTGCAGTTCACTTATTTAAGTCTGAATTTGATGTATAAGGCTAAAGGTAACTGGAGAAATTATCAAGAGGAATAGTTATCTATAACATGAAGTTACATATAATAATATACAAAGTGTTATCTGAGAAAGGGGGAGAGTTGTTAGAGACATTAGTTTGGTTCTTGCTACCACATACTGTTAGAGAACGCATTTTTTATTCCCCAGAATTAACAGATCAAAGAAGATCTTACAGGAAGTTTTTCAAGTGACTCGTGTTGCTCGTAAAAGTACTCTTTGGAAAGAGAATTAAAAGAAGGGGGTTACTCATTCCTGAAGTAATTCAGCTGGTCTCACCCTAACCTGGTAGACATGGAAAACTTTCTTAGAGCAGCGGGTACATGGCATAGTGTCAGGGGATCTTAGGCTTCATGTGAGAAACAAAAGTAAATCTTTAAAAATATTACTGTCTATGCTACTAAAATATAGTGACTAGGAATTTGAGTTTGAGTCACAGAACCAGCAATTAATTACTGCTTATGTTATCTTGCGCAAGTTACTTTAGAGTCAGTTTACTCCTTTATGATGAAGATGTGAGAGTTAAATGAGATAATGCATATAAGACACTTGCCACAAAGGACATGCTCCATACATTTTAGTGTTGTTTAAAAAAAAAAATTAGAGAACTCCAGCATTACTAATTAATTTCAGTAAACAATGGGTTTACTGAAATTAATTAGTAATGCTAATCAATTTCAGAAAACAATTGATTTCAGTGAAATGCTAGAAGCAATAATCCTACAGGTACAGTCCGTGGATGGGTGGTAGTGATTGCAGCTTTGGGGGTTGGCTGGGTTGTACCTCCCTAATTCTGCCTCTTGTTTTTCAGTGGCTGGCAAACCCTTCCAATGATATGTATGCAGATACAGTAACAACCGTGATATTAGAAGTCCAATCAAACCCGAAAATAAGGAAAGGTACAGAATTACTTCATTTTTATCACTTCTTTCATTTCTCCTATGGTTCTTTGAAATAAAAAGCAGAAAACAAGAGTCCTAAAGAACTTAAAATATCCTGATTTTTTCATTCCTGTAAGTTTTAAGATATGATATATGCATAACAATGTGTATTACTAACATTTTACTTTTTGTCCTGAATCTTCATTCATGCTGTAAAAACGTGGCTGCAGTTAACACGAAGATAAAAATCTCTTAGTAACAGTCCTCTTAAAAACAATTTAATCGGAAATTCCAAAATATTACTGATTGAGCCAGAATGTCTAATAGGAAAATATGTTGCTATATTTGTGTTGAATAAAACTTGTTGAATAGAATGGAATTTCCACATGGGACAATTTTGCAGTAACTTGGAAGCAATTTTCAATCAAAGAAAACACCAAGCAATTTTCCTTTTCTAAGAAGCAATTTTCCATCAAAGAAAATACCAATGAAAATATTTTTGTGTCATTTCTTTATAGTTTGATTCTGTTTTATACATAATTCATATAACACATTACGGTGCACATATACGGTAGCCCTTTGTGTTCCTGTGGGAAGAAGCCACCCTTGAAATATTCCGGGAAGCCTCACGTGGCAACAGATCTCTGATAGAATATGTTTGTTTCTTAAAATTTTTTTTAAAAGTAAGCAAATAGTTAGTTCTTTGATTTCAGGAGAAGAAAAGCTGGGGTAACCACTTCATAATCCATCTGCTTGTAATCGGTCACATCTACAGCATGAATCTAATGAATGCCGAGACAAATCTAAATTATTCATCTAAGTTACTAGTAAGTTTTTGAATATGAGTAATAGTCATTGTAAAATTACAATTTGGACACCATTTGATAATTTGTTTTAGTTGAATTAATTAGTGGGTAATGGATACCCCTGTGTGCCTGTAACATAAGAGATGCAGCTGTGCATTCAGACAAGCCACAGAAGAACATCACACCTCGGATTCTCACATGATGTTCAGTATCACAGTCTTTGCCCGGGGGTACAAATACGTTCATGCCAGAACAGTTTTAAAGGCAGTTGTAGGTTTTCTCTTATTATTTTACATTTTTCATATCTTAGGTGGTAAAAATATTAAAATGGGGGGGGCTATGTGGGAAAGGGGACCTTTTACCAAGGTCATAACTAATTCGTGGTGCAAAGTTAGGAGCAGCGAAGTGGGGGACAGGATTAAGTGCAGAGACCAGGAGTGAGAGATCAAGGCTGGAGCGCTCAAGCCGGCCCACCTCCCCGTGCTGACACCCAGCTCTCCAGGAGCACGGCCCCTTCACTTCGTAGCATGGCCTTGGTCACTTGGAATCAAACATTTCTGAACTGAATTGTGTTTTAACCTCTAAGGTTGCTTTCTGTTCATTAAATTCTGATAACTCTTTTGTAAAATGAAGTCAGATATTTATACTTAAAAATGAAATTTCTATGCAGAAATGACACTTTTCCAAGGCCAGTTAGGATGTTGTGTGGTCTTCGGGGATGTTAAGTAGCTGAGCTCCTCTAAGCCCATTTCCGCGCTGGGTGGCAGAAGAGGGGACCCAGCGCGTGTTGGTGTGAGATTGTCAGCTATGTTGTCAGGATGTCATCTGCTGTTCCAGTGAAGACTCCACCTAATGATTGTGCTGAAAAACCGAAAAGATGCTGTGGTTTAACAGATAATCATCAAATATTTAATGTCTGTTGTACAGGAAGGAACACATGAGCTATCGTTGCTTGGTTTGACTTTATCTTGGGTATTTCTCTTAGTGCTCTGGTCCAAAGTGAAAATACACCTTTACTCTGATCTGCTCTAGTGGAACTAAAAATAATCATCCTACTATTAGTGATCCATCTTAATCTAATTATAAAAACATTTGTTCAGGGCTTCCCTGGTGGCGCAGTGGTTGAGAATCCACCTGCCGATGCAGGGGACACGGGTTCGTGCCCCGGTCCCGGAGCCTGTGCTCCGCAACGGGAGAGGCCCACATACCACAAAAAAAAAAAAAAATTTGTTCACTAAGTTACACCTCTGGGCATTTCGGAAGAGGTTCATTGCTGAGAAGTCAGAACAGGCATTTTCCATGAGGGATTGTAAAAGCTAACTGGCTGCCTCATATTTCCTGGTTTCTCCCCACTTTGTGGTGTATCGAGAGTGGGATTTTATACTCTTCTGGGTAATGAGGTGCTTCCTTGTTTTCTTTTAACAGTCATTTGACAGATACTTACTGAGCACCTGCTATTTAGTGGGTATTATTCTAGGTGCTTAGGGTACATCCATGAACAAAGCAAACGGATGCTGGCCCTGTAGGAGCTGATGCTCTAATGAGGGCTGGGCAGCTTGATAGGTTCTGGGGTGGGCACAGATGCGTAGGGCTTTGTCAGCCATTTTAAGGCTCTGGACTTGTAGTCGGAGTGAAATGGGTTACGTTGTAGGGTTTTTTAATTACTCTGGCGTTGATCGAGAGGAGACTGTTAGGAGGGCAAGTATGAAAGCTGACAGGTTCCAGTGAGGAGCTTTTGTGGTCATGCAGGTGGGAGATAGAGGCTCAGGCCAGGGTGGAAGTGGTGGAGGTAGCAGAAAGTGGTTGGATTCTGGAGAAAGTAAAGCCAGCAGTATTTCCTGACCGATTAAATATGGAGCGAGAAAGGAAACAGACAAGATGAGTTTTAAAGAGATAAGACAGTGACCCGAGGCGAGTATGTGATACATCAGTATGGAAAGTTGTCCCCCGTGGGGCTAAGTTATTAAACAGGGGTTTAATAAGTAGTACTTGCTCCTTCAGAAGATGAAAAAGTATCACAAGGACTAGCACATACCCTCTCTTCAAAGTTGAGGGTGTTCATTCTATATATTTATCATTTAAATTAATTGGCTTTATCCTATCCAAATTTGATATTTTAACATTTTAGAGCAGAGTCAGCCCTGATTTTTGTAAATAAACTTTTATTGAAACACAGCTATGGGACTTCCCTGGCGGTCCAGTGGTTAAGACAACATGCTTCCACCTGCAGGGGGTGGAGGTTCGATCCCTTGTCAAGAAACTAAGATTCCACATGCCCCACGGCATGGCCAAAATGTTTTAAAAAAAAAAAAAGAAAGAAACAGCCAGGCCCATTTGTTTATATGCCATCTAATGCTGCTGTCTGAGCTACCACCGCAGGGTTGAGTAGTTGCAGCAGAGACCATGTGGTCCACAAAGCTTAAGATACGATCTGGCCATGTACGGAAAAAGTTGGCCAGCTCTATTCTAGAAACACTCACTTCTGTGAAACACTCTGATTCTTCTTTGATAGCATTTGCTCCCTTTTCATTTCTTAGCCTGCTGACACTTTGGTCCAGATTCTGGAAATACAATTATATCTGTATCTGTGTGTGTGTTTAGCCCCAACTTCCATTTATATATAGTCCCCCTGTTCTCACTGAGGACACATGAGAAATCTTATACATTTTCAAAATGTATTCTTTAATGTCCTTATATTCCTTTACATTCTTCTGTTTCACACTGTACCTGTTTTCAGCATGTCTGTGCCCTGTTTTGACACATAGACCTAAGGGCAGATAGATGTATGTGTATGAGTGTATGACTTCACATTTAGTATAATCTCATGTATCTGAGGAGTTTGTCATAAACCTTAGTAATAAACATATACACACACTTTGGAAAATTTCTTTTAATAGACAGTTTCATAGCTTAGATGTTTGCTTTTTAATAATGTGTTTTATGAGATTGTTTTTACATGTCAGCTAAGTGCTTAATACTTAACAGAATTGATTATAATTAAAGTATAAAAGTTTTATTATATAGTTTTCTTGGCTGGCATTTAGTTACTTGTATATTCAATTAAAACCAATGAATTTAAAATTAGAGTGCCTATGGTCTGAACTTTAGAACAATTTAGGAGAAATGACAACTTGGCTTCTTTCTGTATAGAGTAGATTCACCACAGTCAACTTGAGAACATACACATTACTCCAAAAAGAAACATTGTATCTTTTAGCTCTAATTCCCCACATTCCCCACTCTCCCCAACTCAAGGCAACCACTAATCTACTTCTGTCTCTCTGGATTTACCTGTTCTGGACATGTCATATAAATGGAATCCTACAAAAGGTAGTCTTTTGCGTCTGGCTTCTTTGACTTAGCATAATGTTTTCAAGGTTCATCCATGTCTTTCATAAACAACCTCTCCTGGCCATGTGTTGTGTTTTTATTGACACTCTAAGGTTAAAACCTGAAACTATGACATTTGAATTTACTAATGAACAGCCGGTGAGCTTTTCATGCCCGGGGATTGTAAAAATATAGAATTGTGTGGCCGAATTCAACTACATAAACAACAAGCATAAAGACTTTAAAAATAAAAAAAGAAGGTTCATCCACGTCGTAGCATGAATCAGTACTTCATCCCTTTTTATGGCCACATAATCTTCCATTGTGTAGATAAAGCACATTTGGTTTATCCATTCATTTGATGATGAACATTTGGATTGTTTCTACTGTTTGGCTATTGTGAATAATCCTGCCCTAAATCTTCATGTACAAGTTTCTGTATAGACATGTTTTCACTTCTCGGGTCTATGGCGTAAAATTATTGGGTCATATGTTAACTCTCTGTTTAACTTTTTGAGAAACTACCAGTTAATTCACTGTTTTGTTGCTGGTGATGAACTGGGAGGTACTTAGTGATATTCCCCGGGCAATACTGAAACTTCAGATCAAGTATGGCTCATCTTCCTGAACTGTCAGATTACTTTGTTTTAGGGGAAAAGCTAAGTAATCTAACTGGCAAGTGATTTTAAATATTTTATTAAAACTACTGTAAGTGCATTATATGTAGTAGAATTGCTAAATTTACTTAATATTTTAGATAAAACAAAAACTTCAGAGCTCTCTGAGGATGGATGTGCTCCTAGACCTCTTGGAGTACTCATTTCACTCACTTCTGCTCATAAATATGGAAAAGACGGAGAAACATTGGAAATAAATTTTTAAATAATCTTAAATGTCACTTGTGGTTCCTTAACAAGAACATGAAATAAAGTGATGAAAATATCAATTTGACTCAGCAGGGAGATGCTCTGTATACATTTGTCACTTGAAGGATTCTACAATTAACCACTTTGGTTTCTCAGCAACTGCATTCTAATTATTGATTTGGAAATTATTCTAAACAGGAATTTGGAAATTGAACCCTCTGTTGCTTTTTTTCCCCAGGTGCAGTACAGAAGGTTTCTAAAAAATTAGAAATGCACGTTTATAGCAAGAGGTTGGAGATCATGCTCCAGTAAGTGTTGCGTATGTTACCGCTCAACAGGGTGCCGGGGGTGGGGTCAGACGAGGTCACTTAACTGGTCTGGGTGCCTCTGTTTCTATCAGTGAAGGAGTTTGAACCACTTCCTTCTAGCTACACACTCTAGCCAGTTCTGAGAGCATGTGACCTGCTTGGTCAGCCACTTCCCTGTGAAATACGTTTCACTTAATATAGAGCCTCAGGATGCTTTTCTGTGGTTGGCGTAGCTGAATAAAGCATTGTTATCAAGGACATGTGCTAAAATCTTAACCTAGTGTTACTATACCTTTAAGAATTATTAAACATACTTACTTCCCCTTAAATGTGAATTCCACGTTAAGAATGTTTTTTTAGACTCTTCTCAGTAAATCTGTAAACTATGAATTACCTCTAAACTCATATTTTTCTTACATGCCAGATATTAGGTCTTTCCCCTTTCCTCCCGTACATGTTAAGCCTGATTTCAGAATTTTTTTTCCAAATAAAATAATCATATAATACTGTTTCTTTGGACTTCCCTGGTGGCACAGTGGTTAAGAATACACCTGCCAGTGCAGGGGACATGGGTTCGAGCCCTGGTCCGGGAAGATCCCACATGCCGCAGAGCAACTAAGCCCATGTGCAACAACTCCTGAAGCCCAGGCGCCTAGAGCCCCTGCTCTGCAACAAGAGAAGCCACCGCAGTGAGAAGCCCGCGCGCCGCAACGAAGAGTAGCCCCCGCTTGCCGCAACTAGAGAAAGCCCGCGCGCAGCAACGAAGACCAAACGCAGCCAAAAATAAATAATAAATAAATAAATTTATTTTTTTTAAAAACTGTTTCTTAGTGGACAACTACCACTTAAGCTTATGTATTGTACCCCAAAAAGGAAAAATAAAAAGATTGAATTTAGTTTTATAATTTCAGCATCTAGCACAGTGCCTTGAACACATAGCAGATCTCTCAAATACTTGTTGAATAAATGCTTCCATTTTTAAATTTTTTATTTATTTTTGGCTGCATTGGGTCTTTGTTGCTGCGTGCGGGCTTTTCTCTAGTTGCAGCGAACGGGGGCTACTCTTCGTTGCAGCACGCAGGCTTCTCATTGCGGTGGCTTCTCTTGCTGTGGAGCACGGGCTCTAGGCGCGTGTGCCTCAGCAGTTGTGGCACGCGGGCTCTAGAGCGTAGGCTCAGTAGTTGTGGCTTGT
This sequence comes from Physeter macrocephalus, assembly GCF_002837175.3. Classification (NCBI taxonomy): domain Eukaryota; kingdom Metazoa; phylum Chordata; class Mammalia; order Artiodactyla; family Physeteridae; genus Physeter; species Physeter macrocephalus. Next base: position 32,033,250 of record NC_041225.1, read on the forward strand.
GGGCTCTAGAGCACAGGCTCAATAGTTGTGGTGCACGGGCTTAGTTGCTCCGCGGCATGTGGGATCTTCCCGGACCAGGGTTCGAACCCGTGTCCCTTGCATTGGCAGGCGGATTCTTAATCACTGCACCACCAGGGAAGTCCCAATGCTTCTATTTTTAAATTGAAAGTTACTTAACTAGACGTTTTGAGGTGCTCTGCATGTTTGGAGATTTTTATGTTAACACTTCTGTTCCTTTCCTCAAAATTCCACACTGATAATCTTTTAAAGCAGCCATTTAGTGGCTTTTCAAAAATGGATGCTAGGCTTTAAATGGTGACTTTGCCTACAGAAGCCGTCACACATCTTCAGAAGTGTTCTTGGTGTTGTCATTTTGATTTTAAAAAGCATCCCTGTCATACAAACTAAAAAGCAGGCAACGATGCAGGAGCGCTGATTTCCATTGCTGGTAAAAAGGCAGCGGGTTCTGTGTTTGTTGGTTTCCAACCCTGTGGCTATAGCAGTCCCAGGTCTGGGTAAAAAGGGCTCCTTACCAAAATTAATATAGGTTAAGATAATGTATATAAAGTGCCTAGTGCAATGCCTGCTGAATGGAGCATTCTTAATGAACGACAGCTGTGTATTTCACCTGTATTATAAAATGAACAAAGTATGTGAAAGTAAATAAGAAGTACATCTCAGGGGTAGATACAGTCAGTACTCTACTTCAGAACTAGGGCCTATCTTCAATATTATTTCTCCCCAAATATATAAAATTGTACTTTATATATTTGTAAAGCATTGTCCACTAATACTGCATCTTTGTTTATCTTAAGGGACATATTTGGAGAAGACTGTGTTAGCGTAAAAGATGGTTCTATTCTTAGCGTCACAGTGGACGGAAAAACTGCTAACATAAACTTGGAGACACGGGTATGTAGCTGTTCGTTCCTACATTTTAAGACACTTGGGAGATAAAGTGAAAACAAAAATCTATTTTGCCGTTTACTTTTGCATTTTGGCATTTTCTTCCAGTTGTTTTCCTACATTTTTTTAATAGATTGTGTTTACGCTAGCATATGTCAGGTTTTACATCCTTTTTATTTCTCTTGCATAAGTGTTTTTCCATTTGCTGCATAGTACACATTTCCCTTGTCTTTATTACGCCACTGTTTTCCATTTTCATAATATGCCTTAATCCACCTCAGCATTTCTCTACTTTGGCATCCAGTTGATCCCAGACTTTCAGGGAAGCTGCTCTGCTCTTTGCAGCAAGATCCAAGTGGCTTTTCCAAACGATAGAACTTGAGAGTGTGAGGCCCACGCCCACCGCACCCAGCAGACATTTCATAATTATTTCCCAAGCATAAATGAATAAGTATCATCTTCCTTGTGGGGTTGTTTTTGAAGATTACAACAGTTCTACTAAACAAATAACATGTTTGGGGTTACTTCTGTATATTCTTTTGAGAAAACACTAGATTTATTTTACCTCCGTAGAAAAATAAGCTAAGAACATAAACAAGTAATTCACTAGAGAAGAAATATAGAGAGCCAGTAAACATGAAACAAATGTTCAGATCAGATCCACTAATAATTAAAGGAAATACGAATTGAAAGTATGAAATATCACTGTTTCTGAGCTTATACTGGCACAGATACGACCCAGTGATGGTGAAAGAAGAGGGAAGCAGTTATTTTCAAGTGCCACATAGGACAGGGAGAAGGTTGTACGTTAGGTGGTATGTTCTTTCTGCAGGGCGGTTTGGTGATCTGCATCAAAAGCCTTAAAAAAGTAAATACCTTTATCCACAATTCCACTTGCTGGATTTAACGAAGAAAATAATTAGGCAAGTGAGCAAAGATATATATATATACACAAGGATGTCTATTTTAGTATTAAGTAGCAAAACTGCAAGAGACCTAAATTTCCAAGAGTAGGATCTAATAAAATGACTGACTAAATAATGTGTATGGTGTGCCCTCATAGCTGGGAGACTAGGTACACAGCCACTGGAAGTGGTTTACCCGGGTGCGGACTTGTCCACCTACAATACTGAGTGGGGGGCGTTACAAGACAGTCAGTGTGCTGAATTATCCCATTTTTGTTTTAAAGAAATACACACGTATAGCTAGAAGTCTAGAAGGTTATACACTGAAATGTTAAGTGATTTATCATTAGGTCATAGAATTAAGGGTATTTTTTTTTTCTTTCCTAAATTTTTACATGAGGGATATTTATTGTGTGATAAAAATTGTTTTAAACAGCATAGTGTTTTGTAGTTAAGGAATAACTGGAAGATGATTAGTGAATCTAAACCAAATTTAATACCAAATGTTGAGTAGATGAGCACATCCATTGCTTGCTAAGTAATTTGTGTTGCACAGACTAGATTCCTTGGAGTATTATTTACTAGATCCAAACATGGGCTTCGAAGTAAACATAGTTCACTTGACTTTCCCTTTATTCTTTTTTTTTCCAAAGTTAATTTCTAACAAAGTCATCGTGCTCTCGGGAACGTCACTGCATCCAGGTGCAGACCCACAGGTGTGCAGTGATTCTGGCTCTTAATAATCAAGACCCCCCACCCCTATGGGAAACAGTTGTTCTTAAAGAGCATTAGTTTATCTTCCATATAATAATTCTAGACACTGCCGTTGAAAGGCATGTTTGTGCTCTCACTTTCAGACTGTAGAATGTGAAGAAGGAAGTGAAGATGACGAGTCCCTCCGAGAAATGGTGGAACTGGCGGCCCAGAGACTATATGAGGCCCTCACGCCAGTTCACTAATAACCTTATGTCTCTGCAGATGTTAAAACTTTTTTGTAATGCTTGACTCCACTTCTGTTACTTAAAATAAAGTACATTAATTTCTCTGGGGTAGCCTGTTTACTTTTGATAGCAAATGGCCTTTATTCCAGCACCTATTTGAATACTGCTAAATTACCAACTAATTTGTCCATTATTCTAGCACTGCTAAATAAACTGCCGTTACGGATTCTGCTTCTAGGCTTGTACGCAGCTCCCACTGAAACCTTTAAGACCTGCTCATAGCAGCTGAAACAGAATGTCTTATTGTCCGTTTTCAGGAAGGAAATGAGTGATGGTTTGAATTTTCATATCCATTTTCTGAATTTGAATTAATAATTACACATTATCACTTAAAGTTTTAAGCCCTTTTTCTATTTCTTCCCTCCCATTATTCTTGACAAATTCCTTAATTTATATGTCTGTAAAATTGGGACTTTTGAGATTCAATAATATTTTCTTTGTATAATGTCTACATTCAATTCAGAGATATTCAAAATGTAATTTTTATGACTCAGGTTCAAGGGTTCGTCATGTGTGTTGACTCGTTTCATGTATAACTTAATCATTAATCCATTTTCTTCCAAGTACGAGCAGTTCAGACTTGCAAGTAACTAGACACAGGAGTGTCGGGCGCCGGGTGCTGAGGGAGCAGGTGGGCTGCCCGGGGCGGCTTTTGGCCTCTACTTCAGTGAAGGGTCTGGCTGCTACCTCAGCAGCGGGGGTGGGAACAAGCACGGGAGGGGGCAGCGAAAGAGCTGTTACGCTCACTGTCAAACCTAAAGCCACCGGTCAGCCACAGTCACTAGTTTGCACTGACATTGCTTAGTCCTTCCCTGTGCTTTGGTGACACACTTCGGTGCCTGAATCTGAATTTTTACTTGAAACCAAATACATTTATTTCTATAAGATACCCTACTTTGTCTTTGGCCCAAACCAAAGGCCTAAGGGTCACCTTTTATAAGTGTCATATAAGAGTGTGTTATGATAGATGTTAAAACATTTTTAAGTTAGAAAAACTACACACTTGTGATATCTTTACCACACAGGTTATACACAGCAAAAATGGCAAGTCCCTCTCCCTGAGGTAACCGATTTCAGTTAAGGATTCTAAATTGCTCTTGAATCTGTCCTCGTCTTACCGCCACTGTGGCTCGGAGTCCAAGTCATCTTTTCCCCTCTGGTTCCTGCCCCAGCCTCCCTTCCTCCTCTCCCTGTAGCTGATTCCTAAAATGACAGATCTGCTGAAAGCCTCCCTGCTGAAAATCCTTCAGGGCTTCTTTACTGTGATTAATTAAGATGAATCCAAACACCTTAGCTTGGCCTAATAGGGGTTCTCTACCCTGGCTGCATATTGGAATCACCTGGGGAGCATTAACGATGTACTGATGCCCACCACCTAGCATCAGAAGTGTTAGTTGGTCTAGAGTGGTGGTCCTTTATCAGCACATTCTTAAAGCTCCCAGTTGATTCTAGTTGAAGCCAGGGAAATCCGGCCTGAAGACGGGGTCCCGCTCTGTATCACCCTACCTGCCTCTCCAGCTCCAGCCACTCTCCCCGCAACACCCTACGTCCAAGCCACGGAAACGGCAGCTATTCTAACACACGCTGCTCCCCTTCCGGTTTTCACCTGAAGCTCAGTGGTTTCAAGACACCCTTCTGGCTCGATTTTATCACAGCTGTCACACTTCATTGCGTGCTTGAGCAAACCGGAGCCAGGCTCTTCTGTCTTCTCTCTGACTAAGCCCCCCACTTGGGTCCTGTCCTTGGCCCCTTCAGCCCAGTTGTAGCAAGAATCCCGCTGAGTCGGTTTAGCAAAAATCCCTCCCTCTTGGTCTGATCCCCCTGGGTAGCTGCTCAAATTCCTCATCCTGATGTCACCCTGCCCTGCCTTCAGCAAGAACCCTGTCAGGGCAGTTTTGCAAAGATTTACCCTGCCTCTTAGTATTTTTACATTCACCTGACCCCTCACCCTGCTCCCTGGCTATAAATCCCTTTTCTTTCTTGTATTTAGGGTTTAGCCTAATCTCCCCTACTGCGAAAGCCCACCATCGTTGTCCTTCCTGGATAGTCGGCCTTACTGTCTTTAGCTAATGTCGTCAGCTTCTCTGAGGTCAAAACGCTGGACAAATGCTTGCCTAATTTTACTTAACAAGAGAGGGCTGCGTGATGAACGAGCCCCTTGGAAGTGCTTGCGACTCGCTCAAACAACTGAACCCACCTTCGCGGGGTGGGTGATAATGGATCTGGTGGCAGCGCCAAATCACTCTCCTTTCGGGGTTGGTTTCCGCCTGGGGAACTGACAGGCGACAATGGCCAGAGGGCGGGTGGGCTCCCCGAGGGCAGGGTAGCCACGCGCGCCCCGCATCTAACGACTCGGATAAGTGAACAAAAAGCGAATGCATGCAGGAGGCCAAGCTTTTGTAAACAGACAAAAATGAGCTTTCCAAGAAGCAACAGCTACCGCACGTCTTAAAAGTGACCGGTTGGTCGCCGAAGGAGCCCTGCTAGTGGAGCCCCTACAAGGCGACCCGGGAAAGAACGCCAGCGGCCGAAGATAGCCTATGAGCGAAGGCGTCGGACTGCGCAGGCGCCTCCGCCTCCCCGCCCCCGGGGAGCCCCTCTTCCCGGCCGCTCGCCCCGCACGGATATCCGGCCTTGCCCCGCCCCCCCGCCATTCGCCTCGCCGGGATATCCGCCGTGGCCCCGCTTCCCGGCTACCGGGACGATGGCGGTGTGCGAGGCGGTGGTGTGTGGAAGCTCTCTGCTCTGGCCTCGGGTGTTGCTCTTCGGCGACTCCATCACCCAGGTACCGCCGCTGGGCGCCGTCCATTCCGCGGAACCCGGCTCGGCCCCCACGTGGCCCGGTCTCTTGGGCGTCCTCGCCGCGCCCTCGGGGGGGGCGGCACCCCGGCCGAGAGCCGCGGGCCAGGCTTCTTCGGTGATTCCTGGCTCTGCTTTCCGCGCGGGAGGGGCCCATTCCTCCCGATTGTTACGAGGTTGTCGGGGCCGCCTCCCTGCACCCCGCTTCCCCCAGCAGATGCTGCCCCAAGGTCTGGACGCTTACAGAGCGTCGTGTCCCCGCCGCCTCCGGGGCCCCTTCGTGACAGCCTGGCAGTGGTTCATATCTCGGTGTTGGTAGCTTCAGGGAGGGTGACATCTTCAGGAGGGTAGCGTGGCTTCGCAGAACTGGACACACGTTCCGTTTAGTCTTAGGGGGCCTGTTTGACGGATGAGACGAAGTGCAGGGAAGTTCAGGGACTTGTCCATGCCACGCGCTGGGAGTGACAGGGCCTGGGCTGGCCGCTCTTTCCTTTCTGTGTCATTTTTCATAGGGATTTTGGGAAGACCTGGCGCGTTGTTTTCATCGTAGTGTCTTCCTGGTCAGTGGCTGTTGTCCTTTTCCCTGAAAGGTACTTTGAATTTGCTCACAGCGGGAACAGTGCTCTGTGTCCCACGCGGAGCTTCCTGGGGCGTCACCTTGCACAGATCACGGCGGCGCCGGAAACACTTCCTGAAGTTTCGTACCTCCCATTCCATGCGGAAAACACTCTCAACCCCCGTGCTTCCTCTGATGGAACATCTCGCCGCTGTCTTGAATGAGATGCCGCCAAGTGATACCGACCAGGGTTCTTGGCCTTCCCAATCAGTAGAAATGGATAAGAGGCCGGGCCAGAAATTCAGGCAGGGCTTGACTGGGGCTCCTGGAGCGAAAACAAGTAACAGGTTCCCTTGCTCGCTACCCGCCGCCTAAGAGGGGCCGAGCGGAGGGGGGGCGAGCTCGTCCCTTACATGGAGTGAGGGTAGGGGTGTGTCCAGGGGTCGGGCGGAGGGGCGGCTGAGGTGTTTCGCCCACCCCCTGGCGGTGTTGAGCGCAGGGGGCACGCGCAGGACCCTGCTTTGGCTCCCGACAGACACCCTGCTTTGGCTCTTCAGAAGTGGTAGTTGGGGTTTTTGGCCTTTTTTGTGTCTTGTCCATAATTTGCCCCAGCTGCGCAGGGACGCAGTTATTTTTAGTCCCTTAGCGTTTCTTTGTATTCTGTTGCTGAAGGAGGAGATGTAGGTCCAGGGGCAAGCGCTGCAGCTGAGGGCCCCAGGTCCCAGATCACCTTTTCACCCAAGATTACTTCAACTTTCATCCAAGGAAAAATAGGTGTTCTTACTTCAGGGAGGGAGTACATTTTAAAAATTACCTTCCCGTGGTGTTTTTCGTTTTGTTTTGTTTTATCTTCTTCTTACATTCAGACGTGACTTCCTAAACCAGTTTTCTGTGTGTATGCCAATAATTGGTAACATTATTTTTAGGCATCTAGGGCAGTAAGGACTCTCCAAGTTCAATGGGAATGTATATCAAAAAATAATCACCCTGAGTTCTGTAATTAATTTCTTTATTCTTTCAGCTATGAAGAGGTAGTGTGTGGATTTCACTTCCTAACAACATACAGTTGATTTCATCTCTTGTACCTAGATTTAAGCAGCTTTTCTAGATAACAGTGAGTCTAATATAGGTCTCAGTAAAATGCAGGTGATTGGCTCAAGTCCAATTGACAGGGAAGAAAACTACCTCTTGCTTCCAGAGTGCTGCGGAGGCGTACGGCATAGTGATCCCTAAAACGACCTCAGAGCACAGCAGATGGTGAAGGCCAAGAAGTCGGGGAGTGCAAAGAGAAAACAAGAGGGGAGGTGCTGAGCAATATGTCCTAATTACATTGATAAAGAGTAATGGCTTTTCTTTCTTCAGTTTTCTTTCCAGCAGGGTGGATGGGGAGCGTCACTGGCTGACAAGCTGGTCAGGTGAGAATAGTTTCTAGATTCCTCCTTGAGTGTTTATTGATGGAGAAGAGAGTGAATGATGCAGTTTGAAACAGTAAGTTCCTCCTTTTTTTTGTCTTTGCAGGCCTTTCCTAGTTAGTGTATATAAGGGGTTGGGGGAGAGAAGGGCAGCACTCAGGTTCAGTTAAAACTTTGCCACCTCATGAAACCAAACCCTAAAAGTTGTAAAATATATTAGGGGCTTGGATCCAAAAATACAGCTATTCACTACCTAAACAAGACAAGTTCTTTTTCAGTTATGGTGGGTACGATTTAAATAATTAGCAAGGAGTTCAACTGAAAGGATACAAAATATATTCTAAAACCAAAGTTGGATTCATTTTTGGATAGAGATTTTCCCCCCAGATTCTCTTTATAAAAGATATCAGATATATAAAATAAATAATAAAAGATATCAGATATATAAAAAATATTTTAAAGTATATCAGATTAATAAAAAGTGATGATTTTGGTATTCCATTTGCTAAATGGAAATCATTAAAAGGGAAACAGTGTTCCAGTTCAGGTGCCAGAGACTTTAAAATACTTCATGTTTACTGTCTCATTTAATTTCTACAACTGCCCAGTAATACAACGATTTATCATCCTCCTATCCATCTTATAGCTGAGAAAAATAAGGTGGAGAGAGGTAGATAACAGTCACACCACTAAGAAGTGTCAGGTGGCCTGGCCCCAGAGCCCAGGATCCTCCGGCCCTGGGGATGACAGGGGCCCTGCTCTCCTGTCGGAGGGTGGGTCAGCTGCTGTGCGCTGCTTAGCCCGTGAGAAGTGCTCGATAAGTACTGGCTCTTTTTTTTTTTAAATAATTCAGTACCTGTTTAATTAGTCCATTAACCTTTTCTGATCAAATAGAAGATACGGAAAAGCTAAATAATTATTCAAATGGCCTGAAAAACTGCAGGCATTGCAAATGTTTCTCCAGTACATAATAATGTTAGTACTAAAATCTTGTCAGAATTGATTGTTTACAGGTGTGATTGCTAGAAGACCATTTAATTAGCACGTAGTTATTTGAGAGTAATTATAGGAAAAGATGAAGCTGTAGACAGTGTGTGGTCTGTTAGGCCTTATCTGTGTCACTCTTACAAGCATCTTGTGACAGCAGGCGCAGAACCGAGCGGCCACCGGGAGGCCTCAGCGGGGTGAGTCCGGCTCCCCTCTCCTGGGCTCACTGCCCTCGGCCAAGCCCGCGAGAGCCCGCTGTGAACCAGAGGGGCACCGCGGCCCGGGAGCTAGAACCCAGGCAGAGCGGGCTCCTCCCGTCCACCAGGCAGGCCCACGGGACAAAGCAGGAGGCCGTGGCGGGAGGGGTGCGCGGCACAGGGACCGCGGCTCCGGCCCAGCCTCCCTTTCTGTGCCGGTAGCGCCGCCCTTTGTCCCACACCGACCGCTGCCCTTCGGAGGAACGCGGTCTTAAGCCACGTTGACGCTTGGGGTGAATCTTTTGCAGACCCAGACCCCCCAGTCTGCTTCAGCCACGTGCAAGGCCCAGAGCTGACTTGATTCAGTGTTTTAATTTCACCTGACTTCCAAGTTTGAAGGTTATTAAGAGTCACCTTACTGTGACTGCCCTTCTGTACTGCCTACGTGGATAGCAATAAATTTAAAATATGTAATTGTGTCCCATAGTGACGTCCTTAAGTTTTAGCTTTAAATAAGATCTTTGTATACTCAGTACAAAAAGCATTTTAACCATTCTTAAATCCACTTAAATGCTTTTAATTTACTGATACAGTTTCATCAATCTTTTTTTAGCTTTACCCAAGTATTTCTTTAACCAAAAATACTTGGTTTGAAAGGTTAGAAAAAACTCACCTTTTTCAGTTTTTAAAAGCTTCTGCTGTTTGCTTTTAAAGATATGCTCTTGCCTGTTGTCATTTATAAAAACCTAACTTACATTTTTTCTGGAAGGCAATCAATCTTACAGAGCCTGGATGTTTTGGAAGGAATCTTTTAGTTAATTCCTATCCCTTTCCCAACTTCATCTGAACTTAAATACCTGTTATTAGCCAAGAATTCGTGTAAAAACCTTTCTTAATTTTCCAGTTTCTTCCAGCCTTTTGAATAACTTGGGCACTATTGATTATGTTATTCGATCCAGAGAAATTCAGATATTCTTCCCCTTTCAGAAGGGAAACTGTAACAGTTCCAACCATCGGCCTCACTAGCAGTTTTTTTGGTTCACGGCCTTATAATAATGATATATATATATTTTTTTTTTTAAATCTATAATGGCTGGCATTTATTGAGCTCCTTGTACGTATCTGGCCACTACTTTACTTTTAATCTTCACATATCCTAGCAGATTGGGTATCAGTGTTCATCTCTCACAGCTGGGAAGACTGAGGCACGGAGAAATTAAGTTGTCACGGCCTCCTTGCCAGTCGAGGGCGTCGAGATCCAGGCCCCGGCTGCTCTGCGTCACTGACACAGCATACAGGCCTCAGGGAGGGAGCTGTTCTGCCTCTTGCTTTTTAAAGTGCTGCCGTGCGTGACTGAACCACTGGATGGATGTAAGGCAGACCTGTCAAAGTTCTAGAGTGTTCCATTTTAAAGCATTCTAAGTGGAGGCTTTAAAATGGCTAGTCAGCATTTTGTAATCATTACATACTAAAAACACAAGAACGGCACTTAGACATAAATGTGGCTGAAGTATTCTCCTGCTCCCAAGGCTTGTAAACGCTGAGAGCTTTCCGGGCAGCGTCACACCAGAGTCCCTTCCTGCCGCTCTTTGGCCTCTGGTGCTTGGCCTTTGGCCTGCAGTTATTTACTGGTGCCCTAGCTTCTCTGCTTAGTTGCTTATATGTAGGAATTTGAACCGTACACCAGAATTAACCACATCAATTTGCTAACCATCAACTGAAGTCTGAGATTCATTGGGAGAAAAATGTTTTTTAGTGGACAACTTGAAACATCTACAAACCTACCCAAAGTCGCAGCTACTCAGCGCTGGAGCTGGGATTCTAATGCAGGCAGCCAGCTCAATTTCCGTGGTTTGTTTTTTTCAGTATACCGTGCAGTACTGTGAATCAAAGCATATATTTTTAAGCAGGAATAAAATGCCCGTTAACAAACTGGTTTAAACTGAAACGCAACTGATACATATTTACTAAAACTACGGAATCAGAACCACCGGGAAATAATGAGAACCGTGTGTCAGTGTCGTTTGTCACCTGTGACAAATGCACCCACTGCTGGGTGGTGTACGGCGTCGGGGGGTGGGGCTGGGGGTATCGGGGAAATCTGTACCTTCTGCTTGGTTTCTCCCTAACCCTAAATCTCCCCTTAAAAACAGCCTGTAAAATAAGTCCCAGGAATTCCGTGTACACTTATCCCGTTAGAGTTCCAGCCTATTCGTGCCTTTCTCCCTTTGATACCTGTCTGCTGTAAACTCCATTTGAAAAGTACCCCACTGACCATGCATGAAATCAGCTAGTCTGCATGGCCCCTTTGTTCATTATTATTCATAGCCTCTCTCATCGAGGAATGGGATGGATTCGCTACATCTTGGAACCATGAAGGAGACGAACATGCCTCAACTCTGCTGCTGCTCTGATCTTACCAAAGTGACACCTGGGCAGCGGCAGGGCCGTGGCATACCCTCCCACACGGAAGGTTGGCTACAGGCGACCAGAAATAGTTCTTTGCATCTTTTTTTTTTTTAATTTTTTTAAAATTTATTTTTTAATTAATTTATTTTTTTGGCCGCGTCGGGTCTTCGTTGCTGCGCGCGGGCTTTCTCTAGTTGCGGCGAGCGGGGGCTGCTCTTCGTTGTGGTGCACGGGCCTATCATTGCAGTGGATTCTCTTGTTGCGGAGCACGGGCTCTAGGTGCGCGGGCTTCAGTAGTTGTGGCACATGGGCTCAGTAGTTGTGGCTCTCGGGCCCTAGGGCACAGGCTCAGTAGTTGTGGAGCACGGGCTTAGTTGCTCCGCGGCATGTGGGATCTTCCCGGGCCAGGGCTCGAACTCGTGTCTCCTGCATTGGCGGGCGGATTCTTAACCACTGCACCACCAGGGAAGTCCCTACAATTCATCTTTAAAAATTTTTCATTTCAGAAAATGCGATGTTCTGAATCGTGGATTTTCGGGTTACAATACCAGATGGGCGAAAATTATCCTCCCGAGGCTAATCAGGAAGGGGAACGGTTTGGACAGCCCAGTAGCAGTTACAATTTTCTTTGGTGCCAATGACAGTGCGCTAAAAGGTAAAGGCATTCTTGTTTTCCTAGTTCATTTTTAATTGTTTTTTTCGTTACAGCAAACTTAAATTTATATACTTTTTTCATCTGTTTACCTATCTCCCAGTAGGTAAAGTTTTGCCAAATTTATATTGAGTTCCCTGAGTTTACTTCCATGTATTTCTTCTGGCTTTCTTTAATGTCAGTGAATTTTTTTCCCGACTTATTTTCTACATGCCTGGGTCGTTGGCAGACCTAAAATTTCAAGCACTTGAATGTTTTTTAGAGTCCAGCAGTGCTGTGCTCAATTTCTAAAGTTTCTTTCTCTTTAGTTGATGTAGTTGGCGGCAGAGAGGTCAAACTGGACACCTTGCAGTGTGACTCACACTGATGGAGAAAGGATAGCTCAGGGCAGCAGCGCCCTGACCCAGCACAGGCTTGACTCCTGGGCGATGGGAAGCAGGTCTGAACAGGAGACGTCTCTCCGTATTTTTGGAAGAACTGCTGCTGTGACCAGAGGCACAGGCCTCTCTTCCTTTCCTACTCGTGAAAGGAGAGCCCTCTGCTTGGCATAAAGGAGAAGAGTAGTCAGCTTCCAGAGGCTTCTCACATGCCCCGCCCCCGGCAGCGGAGGTCTGCCATTATTAACAGGCACACGGTCGGGCCTCTCAGGTGAGGCTGGAGAGAAGGGAAGGGACAGCTGCCGCCTGTGAGATCATAGACTACAGGTGTCGGTGGAGACTGTACGCTCTCTCCAGAAAAACCCAGAAGTTTTCAAACAGGTGAATTTCTATCAAATTTAGGACAAGGAGAAATACTTTCTAAGTATAAAAACTTACAGGAAACCGCAAAGGAAAAAACAGATTTGTGAAATAAATTCGCTATGTCAAAAAAACTATTAAAAAAAGAAAATGACACATTAAGGAAAATGTTTGCAAAAGCATGAGAGACAAAAGGTTAATGTCTTTAATGTAGAAACCAATTAAGAAAAATATTAATTCCAGTTTAAAAAACAGGCAAAGGCAGGAACCGGTAATCCCAACAGGAGAGATTGAGTAGCCAGAGCATGTTTGAAAATGTATAAAAACTTCTGTTATCCACAAAATGAAAACTGAAACAAGGAGTTTTGGTTTTTTGACTCTCAAATCCATGGTTTTAAGCAGTAATACTTACAGCTGACAAGTGTGGAAAACAGGCACTCTTACAGTACTGGTGGGAAAACTTGAAACCTTTCTGGAAAGCTTCCCTAGAGACTTCCCTCATCTAGAAACCCAGCCTAAGGAAACACCTAGTATGTAATGCAGCCAGGTATGTGTTAAGATTTCTATGCAGTTATTTATAATAGCAAAAAATTAGAATGCTGCACAGTAAGGAAATAGAAGCATCCATTGTGGTCACCCGACAACTCAACACCATGTTTTTGAGGACTGTTTGTAGGCACAGAAATGCTCATAATGGTATGTGAGAAAAGCACAGTATGGTCGTTTATCTTCAGTGTGATCCCTCTTTTTTTTTTTTTTAAAGTCTACATATCTGCATGGAAAAGACTGGAAAGAAGTACAACCAAGTGCCAACAGTGGTTTTCTGGGTGGTAGGATCATGAGTGCTGTTACTTTTCTCCTAGATTATACTTCTGTGTGGTTTGCAAATGGCCTGCAGTGAGCCGTGCGTGAGCCTGTCCAGAAGGAATCCTTTGCAGTGACGTTAGCTGTTGCTTAGTTTATTTATTGAGGGCTTCCTTCCCGGCAGGCACCTTGCTCTAAGTGCCTTACGCACACTGCCGATATAATTTTCACAGCTACCCTATGAGGTAGACCCTATTGTCATCCTCATTTTACCAGCGAGGAAACGGAGGTACAGGAAGGCTGATCATTTGTCCAAGGGCACGTGGCTAGCCAGTGACAAAGCCGGGCTAGAACCTGGGCAGGCTCACTGCCCAGCGCAGGTCTTCTTAACAAATTCAGCCTAATTGACTAATAACCACATGACCAGTAAAGGAGGAAAGACGAGAGTGCTTACAAGGCCCCGAGCCAGAGCCTTTGGAGTCTGTTTTATGTAGGACTCTGTACTTGAACGCTTCCCGCTTCTCTTTCTGCACTTGGCGCTGAACGGCTGCCCAGCGACGTCACGAGTTATGCCCGTTTGTGAATGTGCGTTAACCTTGTCATCTCTTACAACAAATCTGCATTTGGGCTGAAGGGTCCGTGTTCCTCCCAAACAGAGGAGAACCCCAAGCAGCACATCCCCCTGGAGGAGTACGCAGCGAACCTGACGAGCATGGTACGGTACCTGCAGTCCGCGGACGTGCCGGAGAGCAGGCTCATCCTCATCACTCCGCCGCCGCTCTGTGAGGCCGCGTGGGGACAGGAGTGCCTCAGGCAAGGTGAGCGCGGGCCCCGGGTGCTGGCCCGGGAGCAGCAGGTGGGACCTGGTCTCCAGCCTGGGGCCTCGGCTTCGTGGGCGCCTGTGAATTCCCGTCTGCCCGCTTTAGTCGACAGAAGTTAAAGCAGAGCTCCCAGCATGTCGTAGCGTGACGCCGAAAAGGATTCTGGCCGTGCGCGAGTCGGGCCCCGGGCCTGGTATCTGCCCGACTCCAGGGTGCGCAGGCGGCCACGGAGGCGCGTGCTGAGCAGCCAGGGCCTGCAGCTCCCGCCGTGGTGCTGAGGCTCGGGCTGGGTGCGCTTGGACGCTGACGTCCGCGCTCGGGGCGTTTTCCTGACTTCTGACGGCAGGGGGAGGTCGCTTTGCCCATGGCCGCCTGCACGTGGCCCTTTCTCCGCTGCCTCGCCTCGCCTCGCCTCGCCTCACCTGGGAGCCTGCCTTCGGCAGTGGGACCTTTCACCCAGAGCCAAGGCTCCTCTGCAGGCTCACCGGCACACACGCGCCCAAGCGCAAGGGCGCTGCCAGCATCACTGGTGGTTGAGTGACTGGAGGCTGCTCTGGGGCTCGCCAGCGCCAGGGTTCTGGCTCCCGTTCTGTCCCCACCAACTGTGCATCTTGGCACCTTTATGTGCTATTCCAGGACCTGGCCAGGTGCGCAGGATACAGAGATGACTAGAACCCAGTTCCTGCTGTTGGGCTAGCAGGGGAGCTAGGCAGCTGTCATCACATATTCGAAGGGCGCCGTCACATAAAGAGGACAGAACGCCCTGCTGTTAGCTCCAGAGGGCAAAGGGAAGACCCCCGTGGGCATCCTCAAGGGCGATTTTAGGTCATAATGATCGCTTGTGAGGTAGAAAGTCGCTACAGGAAACGTTCACGCTGAGCCTGGACGGGCAGAGGAGTGCAGCCAGAGCTCAGTGCTTCTCACATTGCAGGTCACAACCCACGCGTGGATCGTGAAACCAAGTGAGTTGTGACATTTTTTTAATGGACTATAATAGAATAGAAAAATCCGTATCTAGAATGCAGTGGGCACGTCTCATGAGACCGTTGCACTCTTGTAGACGTGCGTGTAATGAGTCCTGCTGTACCACTCTAGTTTTAGCCAGGTTTATGAGTTTGGACCACGCGTGGTTCTCCCGTGGTCCCAGATGAGCAGATCACCGTCATCTGGGAACTTGGTAGAAGTGCGGGTTCTTGGACCCATCCCAGACCTGTGGAAGCAGAAGTCTAGGGGAGCCGCCCAGGGCATCCTCCCGGTGACCCTGCTGTACCCGAGCCTGAGAATCCCCGCACTGCAGTGGCGGTGGGGAAACCACGCCCCGTCGCCTACAACAAATACAGTTTCACTGGACGACAGCCCGGCCCACGGTTTACATGTTGTCTGTGGCTACTTTGGAGCTGTGACGGCAGGGCTGGTAGTTGCCCGCAAAGCCTGTCTCCTGTCCAGCCCGTGGCAGAGGAAGGTTGCTGACCCCCAGGCTGGCCTGAGTGACCTCTTTGCTCCCTTCCAGCTCTCGCCTTCTCTGGTCCAAAGTCTACAAGTGACTTTCCCACTACGTGGCTGTGGCTTCTCGTTACACATAACAATTCAGGGGCCTGAGCCCAGCGGTCCTCCCCACTGTACCCCATAGCGGCCACCTGCCCAACTCTGTTCGCCTCTGGCCTGCACTCTAGCCAAGCCACTCAGCTCCCCCGGCCTTTTCTGCCTCTCTGTCCATTCGGTGTCCTCTAAATGCCCTCCATGGCCCCTCATCCCCATCGTCCTTGGTCCTGTGCTGGGGAGAGCAGCACACTAGTGACCCGTGAGGCCCGTCCTTGTGTCCCCCAGGCCCCGTGGCTCGCCCACTTTGGGTCTGTAAGCACACGCCCGTTCACTTGAACTGAGAAACCCTCCAGGTAGTAGAACTTACACAAAGACCAGCACTTGGGTTTATCAGTTGCACAGTGGATTTTCTCTTCTCAATAGGGTGCAAATTAAATCGCCTCAACTCGGTCGTTGGTGAATATGCCAGGGCCTGCTTACAAGTAGCCCAAGACTGTGGGATTGATGCACTTGACCTGTGGACCCTGATGCAGCAGGACAGTCAGGTACAGTGGCTTGCTTGGTCCTGTCGGGTGAGTAGCATCACACAGAGGTGACCACGGCTGTGCACCGTCCGCCTGGAGCAGCTCTGAGTGGGTAAGATAGCTGTCCTTTCCACCAAATGGCATGAAAAAGCTGGATGGAGTGGAGGAGCTGGAGAGGCTCCAGGACAACCTGCAGACCCAGCACCTTGCTTGGCCACGTTCTTTACCGGCACCCAGCAGTTGGCACCGTGCTCTGGGAACCCCTGTAATAGGAGTTGGCATATAGTGAAATGAATGAGCAATAAATGGTTCATATTTAAGAACATCCAGGCCAAGCTTTATAATATGGAGAGAGGGAAAGTTAAAAGAGGCAAAACAATGAATTTAAGTAGAATATGGTATTGTATTAGCTAAAATTCGTGTTTTGAGGTGTGGAGTTCTAATTGGTTTAAAGCCAGAAAGCCCACTTGCAAATACAAAAGGTAAAGAGTCAGTCCCCGTGCAGAATGACACAGCCACCCCGGAAGACAGCACGACAGCTTCCTGTACAGTTAAATGAACGTGCGCTTATGTGGGACCCAGCAATCCCACTGCAGACGAGAAGGCCGTGTCTGTGTCCTCTGCACCCTGACTGGACTTGACCCACCTTGTGCGTTCCCGGGTCGGGAGCAGGCTTGGCCACGTGACCGCTGAGACAGCACCCAGAGCTGTGTTATTGTCTGGGTTACGCTTCCACCTGAGATGGTTTGGAAAAGTAATGCTGCTAGAGAAAAGGAAATTGCAGACTGCTAGGCTAGTGGTTCTTTGAATAGTCCTTTTAGACTTTCTTAACATTGAGTCCAGAGCTGGGAAGGTCTTCCTCAGCGATCATCTGACCTAACACACACAGCAGCGATGAGAATACTACGGCCCGGGAGGAGTGCGGCTAGAATCGGAATCCCTGGTCTGCAAGTCATGAACCAGCTCCAGGGTCTAACGGGGATGGGGGATGGGCGGAGCTCTCGCCTAGGGAAGGGATTCTTCTTCCCCGAAGGAGAAAGGGCTCCAGGGCTGGGGCGTCTGGACTCCGGCTGGTACAAAGCCTTTTCATCTAATACTGTGCCTGTCAATTTAATTCCTAGACTGAGAAGAGTCAAAAACAATTTGACACACTGGGCCCTGAGCTCTTTTAACAAATCTTTCATTTTGTTGACTACATCAACGTGCTGTATTCACTCATTGATCCTCCTCTTCCATCTGCTGACCTGGAAGGACACTTCAGCTCAGGCGCTCATTAATGGTGTGAGGTTCTGTGACGCTCCGTGTGTCATATGCAGACACTGTCCCTCCACAAAGGGTGTGGGAGCATTTGATGAGCTAGCGCAGCACCAGAGGCTGCTGTCCAGGCCGGGGACTCGCCGCCTGGGGCCACAGCTGGGAGACCAGCCACCCCTTTAACTGCGTTCTCTTCCCCTTACAGGACTTTTCTTCCTATTTGTCAGATGGACTACATTTATCACCAAAAGGAAATGAGTTTTTGTTCTCCCATCTTTGGCCTTTGATAGAGAAGAAAGTCTCTTCCCTGCCTTTGCTGCTCCCTTACTGGCGAGACATCGCAGAAGCAAAACCAGCACTAAGTCTTCTGGGAGATGGGGACCACTAGTCACAGAAAACCACGTCCAGCCGTTAGTCTACAGAACAGGAAGTCGCCAGTGCACAGAGGCCCCAAGATAAGAGGTCAGAGAAGATTCTTTTCTCAAGTTTCATGACCCTGCAATAAAAATCACTAACAAACATCTGCCACCAAGATTAGTAAAAGCATTGGAATTTTTCAGGACAGCTTTGTACCTAGGTACATCGTGGTTTGATAATAAATATTTATTGATTGATGCAGATGTCATCAGTGCCACAGCTACAAAATATACCCTGAGCAGCTTGTTAATTTTATCAATGGAAAAAAGGTAAAGACAGTTTTTTTAAAAAGTCACAATTTTATAAAAAATGGTTTCTTACATTCAGCTGGGAACCATTTCACTCATACATACACCCACTCACCGTATATCAGATTGCAAAAGTGTTAACTACAATATAAGAATATTATGACTAGTTAAAAGACAGCAAATACCACAAGGTACAAGTTCAAGTATTAGTGTAACAGGTATCTGCGTAACAAACATCCTTAGGAAAAAAGATACGATTTGTCACAGGTTTGGTTGATTGATTGCTCTCAAAGCTTACAAGTTATCTCAGTTAAAATGTCTTCGCTGGTGAGCACATTTCAGTACTTAGCAGGGGAAAGAAGCTTTTAAAAGGAAATCAGAATTCAACCTGATGGTTTTTATCCTTCACGCAGTAGATGCAGACCATACTGAAGCACTAGATCAAGAAGTAACGTGGGTCAAAACCAAGGGTTTTTAGCAATCAGCTGTGTGGGGAGAAAGCCCCAGGCCAGCACATCACACCCGGTTCTTTTCGCAGAAACCATCTCCTGTGCGCTCTTGGCCACTAGTGTTTGAGAAGAGGCGAACAAAACTCTCTTATTCTGAAGTAGTTCAGGCTTTCCGAATGGCGAATGTTTTTAGAGGATGGTGACAGTATTGATACATGAAGATACTTCAGAAACAAACACACAAAAACTGCCCAGCTATCTAGGGTCCTAAAACAGTTGGCAGAATTCTGTAGATTCATTGGGCTACAATTTGTAACCCTCACTATAAGCTAGACTGTTTTAATTCTAGACATTAGAAATTCTTAACAATTTAGAATTAAGAAACATTAACCCAACTTATCCCTAAATTTAGCAGTGTAATTCCCTTCTTCTGCTACAAGTTCTAGGTAGTACCTAGAAACAAACAGAACCCACATTTTGGAGACAATGTATACATTGGTTTTATCTCCCTTCGTCCTGAAGGCAAAAGAATAAATAAATCTATTCTGTGTTCCAGTTATCCTCACAAGAAACTGCTAAATGCCTCATTATGTTCGCTGGATCATTACAGTGTTTAAAAAAAACTGATCATCTCCCTAATCAGTGCCGTTCTCAGTATTAAGTTAATTTACAAAAATGTAAATACTCATAACCTAATCCAGCTGTAGTTTCTGCTTTTGCATCAGAGGTTGAAGGATATCTTAGAGATCAAAAAAACTAAAACCTGAAAGCCTCAAAGTAAGCTAGATTCACCTTACCTCTTCAGAAGGAAAGGGGCCTGACCACACAAGTATTACGTACACGAAGGAAGTCCAAACACATGACCGGCATCTGCTGTGAAGTCACTTCCTTTTTTTCTCCCAGATCGTCACAAAAACTATGCAGCGATTTGAGGTCAAATCTATAAAAATATTCTGC
Source organism: Physeter macrocephalus (assembly GCF_002837175.3). Taxonomy (NCBI): domain Eukaryota; kingdom Metazoa; phylum Chordata; class Mammalia; order Artiodactyla; family Physeteridae; genus Physeter; species Physeter macrocephalus. The sequence goes on from NC_041225.1 coordinate 32,052,827, forward strand.
ACACGGAAGTCAGAGAGCTCGGGACACGGTCCTGAACTAGCACTCGGTTTCCTTGCTGTCAATGCGGTTCTGACGCTGCAGCTTAAAGGACGAGGCCTTTTCGCTTCTGGTGACCGGATGGTCCGTGAGATCCTCGAACGACTTGGCGGCCGTGCTGCTATTTGGGAAGGGGTCCTTCTCGAAGCCGTCCTCGTCGGCGTGCGAGTCCATGCTGGGGTCCTCCTGGATGGTGTCCATCCGCTGGTGGTCCAGCTTTGGGGCCACGGGCACCGAAGGCGCGGGGGGCACCGCGGGGGCGGGCTGCGGGGGCTGCAGGCGGCCCGGGGTCGGGGGCGCGGGAAAGGGCTTGATGACGCGAACCGACGCGGAATCCATGCTGCTCAGCATCTCGACGTTCTGGAAAGACACGGAGTAGATGCACCCCGGGTCCCACAGTCCCAGCCTTACCCGGCAGCCAGCCGCGCCCGTCGGCGCCCTGGTCCCCACGCTGGGGAAGGCACCCCGAGAAGCGAGCGACTCGAGCGGTCGGCGTTCAAGTCCCGACACGCCGCCGTTTGAAGACCCAAAGGAGACTCATGAGAAACAACCCCGTCAGGATCCCGAGACAGGAAAAGGTCTCTCAGTGTTAAACTAAGCCGTGCGGAACAGCTAACCGCTCAGGGCTGCGGGGAGGGCGGCGGTGCTGCTTTCGGTCCCCATCCAAGCGACCAGCAAACGTTCACTGTCATGAGAACTGACCTCAGCATCCAACCTAGATCCCTCCTGCTACGACAGGCCCTTCCAGCCAGAGAAGGCGCAGCTGGGAAGGCTGGCGGCTCCTGCTGGGGAGGCCAGGGAAGGTCTCTGCTCAGCAGGCCTCGAAGTACAACCGAGAGCGCCTCGTGAGAGATACTTACACTGGGGTGGAACAGAGACAGAGATTCAAACTGCTTGTCCAGTTTCTTATCCTAGAAAGAAGAGCAGAGCGGCGTCACTGCTGCGAACAGCTCCGTTACGCGCCCCTTCCTCACGAGCCCCTCCTAATATCGGGAAGAACGAACTCGGAGCTTGAGGCGTACCGAGCGGGAGCAGGTCGCGCAGAGCACGAGGACCTTCGCACGCAAAGCTTTAAGGGCTCTGCCCAAGTGCTTCCTCTGCACTACAAGGAAATGTGTTTCTCGGCGTTAGGTAGGGAAACGGGCAAGGCTTAAGCGCAGGCTTCTGAGGCCCCGCCCCGGGCAGGCACAACGAGGGCGGCTCCCGGAGGCTGAGGGGCTGCGCCCGCCGCCTCGCCCGGTGCTGGCCGCCCGGCGGAGCCTCGCTACTCCTGCCGGCCGTGTCCAGGGCCGCGGGGGCCCAAGCTCTTGGCGGCGCCGGGCCTCGAGTCCCGACGGCACACCCTGCAGAAGGCTGGACACACGTGGTCCGCCCTCCGCCCTCGGTCCCTGCCCGGGGCCTGGCTTCCCGCCCGGCCGCCCTGAGCGGCCGCTGAGGTCAGAGACAAGCCACTGGCCCCCCTCCCGTCGGCAGCCCTGCGCAGAAATCAAGCGTCAGGCCTCTCGGTCCACAGTCGTAACTCTCGCCGCAAACCACGCGGCTCTGACTCTCGGATAAAAGCGACCGTAATGGACGGCACCGTCGCCCATCTGTCACAGCCTCCACCGCGTCCCCTTGAACACCGCTCCGCTTCAGCAGGGCTCTTCCTCGCGCGCGGCAGGCTCGCCGCCCGAGAGGAAGAGCCGTTCAGTGAGAGCGCGCAGCCGCCGCCGCCGCCGCCGCCACGGGAAGGCACGGGCCGTGCAGACCCGAGAGCTCGCCGTGCCGGAGCATCCCACGTGCTCGCGGGAGGGCCCCGCGCAGGGCTTTCAGGGCACAGGCCTGGAAGCCTGGCTCTGACGTCCTCGTCTCTACACAGCAGACAAATCCTCCTTTTCCCTCAGAAGCAAGGAGAATGGATCTATAAGAAAATTTCTGGAGAAACAAAGTTTCGGGAAGAACAGGACCAGGCCGCCCAGAGAAGCCTCTCGAGCCCCTTAAGCCCTCCCCGTGACAGTGCAGGAATAAAATCGTGTTTCTGTGGACAGCAGACGGGTCTGACTTAGGCGAGTCAAGCTGCCCATAGGTCTTTCCTACCCACTCGGCACCCGTTTCAAAATAAAACTTTATAAAGTGCCTGGAATTTCCCAAAGCCCTATTCAACTGTTAACTGTTACTCATTCTGAACAATAAAGAAGACGGCTCCCTCTCCTCACGTGGAAGCATCTGCGCGAGCACCCCAGACGACGAGGCCAAGACTGCAGACCAGATGGGGCCGCGTGTCTGGAACGCTGCTGTCTGGCGTCTGCTCTGCCACAGCAAAGTCAGCCTGGACGCGCTCGCCTAGAAGCTTCACTCGTCAGAGGTCCTGGACAAGCCCAGTTAACCAGTCTCCTGTGCTTAGAAGTATAAAACTCCTCAGAAATTATACATGAGAGCAAACCATCCGCGCACAAAAAGTGTAATTTTTTAAGAGACCATTAGTTAATCTTTTTACAAGAGATGCTTTCCCAGGGATAGCACCAAAAATGTCATTGGAAACAGCAGGTCAGATTTTTCTAAGAACAAATTTTTATCTTTTCCGAAGGTAACATGGTTCGAGTTGCTCAAAATTTTAATAAAATGTTTCATTACTTAAAAACTGGTGACTTACCACACAATGGACCAGAATGCTGAAAGGAATCCAAAATATCAAGGAGAAAACCAGGACGGAACCTACGATGTTGTCTGCTAAAAACTTCCCTGTGAACAATTCCAAACAGTGAATGTCTTGACCGAGTACTTTAGAAGTTGAAAATGCAACGTTCTTAGAGTATTATCATGTGTCAAACGGCACAGACTGCTGGCGGGATATAACAAGTGAGCTGGTACCGAGAAGCGTTTCTGTGCCACCTGCTCTACACCCAGCCATCCCCCCATACACGGGAGCTCTCCCCAGAATGGCCCCATGTGCTTGTGGAGAACAGATCACATCACAGGAGGGCCCACACAGTCCCCGGAGGGACAGTGCAGGGGACTCATCCTGGAGGAGACTCCTACTAGGAACCATGCTTGCGAAGACAACGCTGATGCTGTCTGGGTACTATTGTTTTTGTGACTAAACCCTACATTATGAGCCCTAGAGGACACAGTGCATCCTTGCTTCTGCAAAGTCTGAGGCCCACTTTTAAATAAATGGCTCTTATATCAAGCAGGATTCAGCTTTACAATCTATAGGACTGAAGGACACTTATGTTGTCACATGTTCATTTTTTAGTAAAGAAGCCAGTAGTTTTACTTCCCTTGTCTGAAAATTTGTGCATCCACGCCACACAGGCGCAGACCTATAATGTGTCCACTTTTTTTTTTTAGCCAACAAAGTCGTTTCAAAACAAAAGCGGTAACTATTTCCATCTTCTGTTGCACAATTAGGGCCTATCAGTCTGAAACCACACTTTTCTAATGTCATCAGTGAAATCGGCTCAGTTCCAAGCAACCACCCACCTGGGGAAACCACGTACCGAAAGTATTGATGCTCAGCTTGTCAATGAACTCCCAGAACCGCTCAATGACATCCTGCACTCGCTTCTCACACTTGCCCTGTGAACAGAGAGCACCCGGCATTACCCCAGCGGCCATGCATTTAGAAGGAACATGGCTTCCTTCAAGTCAAACACATAATTAACACGAAAAGGGCTCCACTGAAACCAAACGGCCAGGGGAGCCATCTCTGACACACTGGAATGGGCACCTAAGAAGGTAGCATTCTCTGTCACTGACACTCCACAGTCAGTCTATTTTTATAAGTGAATTTAGAGTTACCAGAAGACAAAACTCAAGAAAGCCAGTTTGTTAAAGATGGGCCAATTCCACTAAGGACTGCACCGATCTCACACGCACACTGCCAGAGAAGCTTCTCGAGCCCCTTAAGCCCTCTTCCGTGACAGTGCAGGAATACAATCGTGTTTCTGTGGACAGCAGAAGGGTCTGACTTAGGCGAGTCAAGCTGCCCGTAGGTCTTTCCTACCCACTCAGAACCCATTTCAAAATCAGAGATTGCAATCCTGCAGAATTAGTGACTTTTATAATTAGCCCAGGAAACCAAGTAAGTAGGACTCCCTGCCTCAAACTCAACTTTACCACAAAGTCCCCCAGGTCCTGCCCAGTCTCCTGAGAGCACCTGGTCCTCTCCTCCGAGGTCACACGCACAGTACGTAACTAGACTCTCACACAGGGACAATGGATAGACGTGCCAGCATCTGTGCTCTGATTCCCTTCCATTTGCAAAACCCAGCATTTACAAAATAAAAACTTCACACCTGGCTGTTAGAGAAAAAGCTGTAGCTAAATACTCACATGCATGTCACAAAACCCTACTGTACAGGGCTTTCCCTTCCTCAAAAATAAGTTCTTCTGCTCGGCGTCGACGTAGGGCAGGCAGCGGCCCGAGGGGTCCCTGCAGCACACCTTGCACGAGTTGTCGGTTTCTGAAACAGAGCAGAGCCTCTTGGACACGCGCTCCCCTCCTGCCTGTCCCTGTCCTACCCCGCTCCCGCAGGGAAGGAGTCGCACTCATTTCTTATTCCAACGGCGAATATGACCCAGGTTTCACACCCCTCCCCTCCCCTCCCCCCGCCAAAGAGTAACTCCTGAGTTCAGGCTCCGCAGCCCTGAGAGAGGTAAAGCAAGGTAAAAACGATTTACACGGAAAAGTTTCCTTTAAGAGATTAAAAGGCAGATTATTCTCCCTACTTCAAACCCTTCATAATGCTAAATGATTCCCTTCGACCCAACGTTATTACACCGCAGGTTTCAATCCTTGGCTTCTCAGTTTCCAGCACACTCTGGAAAGCCAAGGCTCCGGCGAGAGCCAAGCCACTGTGACAGAACTGCCGGCCTCGTGTGCAGATCTGAGTGACCCACCAGCGACAGGAGCACCGCAGCCTAAGCACGACCTCTCCCCTCCATGGACACCAACCTCCGACAGCACATGGGCTATTTGGCACTCATAAAAGCAGCAGGAATGTCCAAAAGGCCAACGGGCCGTATAACTCGGGACAATCTTTACTTGACCTCTTAGGAAAAATTGAAATCAACCAGAATACAAAAACAAGAAAAACCACTTGAAAGGGAAAACAAAAACCTTTTCCTCATTCATTCTCATATCAAGCATTTCCTGGGCATTTCCTGTGTGTGCCTCCAGGGCACCGCGAGCCTCCTGCCGCTCACCGAGTTACATCATCGGACGTTTACTGTGTGTCATCTTTATTTACGTGTTATTCCACCTGGAAGAGCCGCTCGCTCCACCGTGTGGATGGTAAGTGCCCATCCCAGGGGTTCTGACTTCTGGGAGTTTTGTTTCGAAAGCAGCAGAACTCTCTCTAAGGGAGGGCGGGGAGCTCAGAGCCCAGCCAGTCCCTCAGGCCCTTCCTCAGACCCAAGGGTTCCAAAAACAGTGTGGAAATCTGAGGACAAGGGTCCCAGAGGCCACGGCTGAGAGGCCCCTGCTCCAGGCGTCTGGCAGCGGGCGGCGGCGGCTGGCCCAGCAGACATCCCGACAGAGGGTGAGACCCGGGACTGGCCCGCCCTGGGGGGACCCTGGGCAGCATCAGAGTTCGAGGCCGGCGGGAGGAGGAGTGGGGACGGACCTGCAGCCACCCGCCCTCCCGCAGTCCCCTCTGGCCTCCCCGCCGAGTGGCCCCACGGTCTGAAAACGCAGCCACGAGGGAGGCGGCCCGGACGGCTTCCGGAGACGACCGGGGAAGGAGCGGACCGGATGCAGGCTCTGTCTGCGCACACCGCCCGCCGCCCCGCCCCTTCGCCCCGCCGCGAGGATGGCGGGGCGCGTGCTCACCATGGCGGGGCGCGTGCTCGGCGGCGGCTGGCCCAGCAGACATCCCGACAGAGGGTGAGACCCGGGACTGGCCCGCCCTGGGGGGACCCTGGGCAGCATCAGAGTTCGAGGCCGGCGGGAGGAGGAGTGGGGACGGACCTGCAGCCACCCGCCCTCCCGCAGTCCCCTCTGGCCTCCCCGCCGAGTGGCCCCACGGTCTGAAAACGCAGCCACGAGGGAGGCGGCCCGGACGGCTTCCGGAGACGACCGGGGAAGGAGCGGACCGGATGCAGGCTCTGTCTGCGCACACCGCCCGCCGCCCCGCCCCTTCGCCCCGCCGCGAGGATGGCGGGGCGCGTGCTCACCGTTACACGCGCAGGACTCCAGCCTCTGCTCCCGCTCGCAGAAGGGCACGCACTTGCCATCTTTACACTTGCCGAGGTCCAAGCACACCGTGTCGTCGGCAGCATCGCCGGGAGGGGGGCACTCACTGCTGTTACCTGCAGCACGCAGAGGGCACACGGGCCGCCGTGAGTCACGTGGCCCAGTTCCTCGGGGCGGCCCGTCTCCCGGCAGCCGGGCACCGAGCTGCCCGCTCCGCCCAGCGTCCACTCGGCCCCTGCGGCCTCGCCCCCGTCACTACTTACACGTGCCAAGCATTCTGCTTTTACCTTTATATTGTGAAACATAACATACATACAAAAGAATGTATATATAAAAGAGATCTCTGCTACTATCACCAATAAAATACACCTGTGTGCCCTCCCTTGACTAAGGCAAACTCCCTAGGGAGGCACACAACCGTCCCCAAGCCACACGCCCGCTCCAACGGCCTCCCTTCAATTTACTCCATTTCTCTCTCACCTCTGAACCTGAGTGTATGTCGCTCAGTACCCACAATGTTCTTGTCTCCACTCTTTCAGGAGGACTGGCTGGTTCCTTCTCACCCTTCAGATTTTCTCTCCAAGACCTCCTTTCTCAGCCTTTCTCAGCCATCCCCGAGGACCCTGCCTAAGCTGGTTAGCCCTCACCCCCGCCATGCTCGATCACTACACGGGCTCCTCCCCTTCACAGCACGTGTTTTACAATTTACATCTATTCGATTATCTGTGGTTATTTTCTGTTTCTCACCACCAGACTGGAAAGCTCCATGAGAGCAGAGACCAAAACTATTAATGAATCAGTTATGTCCAATCCCTGTCACACTGTAGGTAAGCCACAAATATTTCTTAAATGAATCAATGATTCTTAAGGACGAAGAAAAGCCAACCAAGGATGTTAAATGTGAGAGAAAGGGTGGAACGAATGACTCATTCTGGAAAATGAGAAGCACAAGCAGGTGAAAGTCAACACTAAAAAGGGAAGAGAAAAACTACTGCATGAAAACACTGCAGGCCTGGCCTTTCAGCTGAGGAATGGAACCCATCAAAAGATCGGAATTAAAGGTCTGTGAACTTAAAGGAATCTGCCCTATTTCCTACAAAAGCAGCCTTTCATTAACTACCTAACACATATGAGACACTTGCTTAGGCTGCTACCTCTGCCTCTGGTTTTATAAAACCCGTTATGTGCGCTGGGCATTCAGAGTGTCAACAAGACTGTCTGACAGCAAACTCACTGCCGCTGAACGCAAGCTCTGGAAAAAGTACAGCAAGTTCAGTGAAGGGTTATACTCTGTATTGTCACCATATTTTTAGTATGTTATGCTGCCCTCAGCAGAGACCTAAAAAATGCTTTAGAATATCTGTTGAACATCTGTTCTTAAAAGATTAAAATCAAGAGTATAAAACGCACAGGAAAATAATTAAAAACATAGCATCACCTATTTAACATGGTACTCAAAGTGGAGCATGCATCAAGATCCGCCAGTGGGTGCTGCAACAGAGTGCTGGGCCCCGCCCCCAAAGCTGCCAGTTGCAGGAGGCCCGGGGAGGGGACCAAGCATTTCCATTTCTAACAAGAGCCCAGGTGATGCTGCTGCTACTTTGTATAAAATACCAAGGGAACAAAAGGCTGTTTGAAAAGGAATATCTTTTTTTCAAATTGTTTTACTTACACTTATTTAAAGAAAACATCTTTCTACTAGTACAATAAAGACAAACACTGAGCACAGCTAGAAAGTGTTTTTTAAAGACTGATTGAGATATTCAGGCTCCTGACATTTGCCAAACTAATGTGATGCTGACAGATCTCAGAATGTAAGAATCATGAGTAACATCTTATAAAATGCACATGTAAAAGCCGAAGGATAAATCAAAATGAGATAAAACTTCGCATCCACTAGGATGGATACAATCAAAAAGACAGGGGAATTCCCTGGCGGTCCAGTGGTTAGGACTCCACGCTTCCACTGCAGAGGGCACGGGTTCGACCCCTGGTCAGGGAACTGAGATCCCACATGCCGTGTGGTGCGGCCAAAAAAAAAAAAAAAAAGACAATAACAAGTGTTGGTGCGGATGTGGAGAAACTGGAACCTTCACACATGCTGGTGGGAACGTAAAATGGTGCAGCCACTTGGAAAACAGCCTGGCAGTTATTCAAAGGATTAAACAGAGTTACCGCATGACCCAGCAACCCAACAACAGGATATCTATATATAGGAGAAACAAAACGTAAGTCCACGCAAAATCTTGCGCACAGTGGCTTCCCTGGTGGCACACTGTCAAGTATCCGCCTGCCAGTGCAGGGGACACGGGTGCCAGCCCTGGTCCGAGAGGATCCCACATGCTGCGGAGCAACTAAGCCTGTGTGTCACAACTACTGATTCTGCGCTCCAGAGCCCGCGAGCCACAACTACTGAGCCCACGTGCCACAACTTCTGAAGCCTGCGCACCTAGAGCCTGTGCTCTGCAACGAGAAGCCACCACAATGAGAAGCCCGCGCACCACAACGAAGAGTAGCCCCCACTCAACACAACTAGAGAAAGCCCGCGCACAGCAACAAAGACCCAACGCAGCCAAAAATTTAATTAATTAATTAAAAATTGGGTGGGCTCATTAAAAAAAACTTGCACGCAAATCTGCAGAGTATCATTATTCATAGCATCTGCCCTATTTCCTACAAAAGCAGCCTTTCATTAACTACCTAACACATATGAGACACTTGCTTAGGCTGCTACCTCTGCCTCTGGTTTTATAAAACCCGTTATGTGCGCTGGGCATTCAGAGTGTCAACAAGACTGTCTGACAGCAAACTCACTGCCGCTGAACGCAAGCTCTGGAAAAAGTACAGCAAGTTCAGTGAAGGGTTATACTCTGTATTGTCACCATATTTTTAGTATGTTATGCTGCCCTCAGCAGAGACCTAAAAAATGCTTTAGAATATCTGTTGAACATCTGTTCTTAAAAGATTAAAATCAAGAGTATAAAACGCACAGGAAAATAATTAAAAACATAGCATCACCTATTTAACATGGTACTCAAAGTGGAGCATGCATCAAGATCCGCCAGTGGGTGCTGCAACAGAGTGCTGGGCCCCGCCCCCAAAGCTGCCAGTTGCAGGAGGCCCGGGGAGGGGACCAAGCATTTCCATTTCTAACAAGAGCCCAGGTGATGCTGCTGCTACTTTGTATAAAATACCAAGGGAACAAAAGGCTGTTTGAAAAGGAATATCTTTTTTTCAAATTGTTTTACTTACACTTATTTAAAGAAAACATCTTTCTACTAGTACAATAAAGACAAACACTGAGCACAGCTAGAAAGTGTTTTTTAAAGACTGATTGAGATATTCAGGCTCCTGACATTTGCCAAACTAATGTGATGCTGACAGATCTCAGAATGTAAGAATCATGAGTAACATCTTATAAAATGCACATGTAAAAGCCGAAGGAAAAATCAAAATGAGATAAAACTTCGCATCCACTAGGATGGATACAATCAAAAAGACAGGGGAATTCCCTGGCGGTCCAGTGGTTAGGACTCCACGCTTCCACTGCAGAGGGCACGGGTTCGACCCCTGGTCAGGGAACTGAGATCCCACATGCCGTGTGGTGCGGCCAAAAAAAAAAAAAAAAAGACAATAACAAGTGTTGGTGCGGATGTGGAGAAACTGGAACCTTCACACATGCTGGTGGGAACGTAAAATGGTGCAGCCACTTGGAAAACAGCCTGGCAGTTATTCAAAGGATTAAACAGAGTTACCGCATGACCCAGCAACCCAACAACAGGATATCTATATATAGGAGAAACAAAACGTAAGTCCACGCAAAATCTTGCGCACAGTGGCTTCCCTGGTGGCACACTGTCAAGTATCCGCCTGCCAGTGCAGGGGACACGGGTGCCAGCCCTGGTCCGAGAGGATCCCACATGCTGCGGAGCAACTAAGCCTGTGTGTCACAACTACTGATTCTGCGCTCCAGAGCCCGCGAGCCACAACTACTGAGCCCACGTGCCACAACTTCTGAAGCCTGCGCACCTAGAGCCTGTGCTCTGCAACGAGAAGCCACCACAATGAGAAGCCCGCGCACCACAACGAAGAGTAGCCCCCACTCAACACAACTAGAGAAAGCCCGCGCACAGCAACAAAGACCCAACGCAGCCAAAAATTTAATTAATTAATTAAAAATTGGGTGGGCTCATTAAAAAAAAACTTGCACGCAAATCTGCAGAGTATCATTATTCATAGCAGCCAAAAAGCAGCAACAATCCAAAATTCATCAATTGATGAATGAATAAAAAAATGTGATATATCCGTACAATGGAATATTATTCAGCAATAAAAATAAATGAAGGACTGATTCATGCTACAACATGGATAAACCTTGAAAACATTATTCTGAGGGAAAGAAGCCCACATATTGTATGATTCCATTTATATGAAACATCCAGATTAGGCAAATCCATAGAGACAGAAAGTAGATTAGTGGTTGTCTGGAGCTGGGATGATGAGGAGACTCGAAATGACGGCTAAAGGGTACGGATTTCTTTTTGAGGTGTTGAAAATTGACTGGTAGGTGGACGCACAAATGTGAGTATACTAGAAACCACTGAACTTACACTTTAAATAGGCAGGTGGTATAATATGTTAATTATATCTCAATAAAGCTGCTACAAAAATCAAACCAAACAACCAAAGGGCATAGAAATTAGAAAAATACACGATGGGATAGATACACCAGACAAACAGGAACAAGAACAACAACAAACAGGTAGCAGACTGACTATTAAACAATTTAAGTTAAAACAGTATATGTGTAATGGATTCACTTTGCGGTACACCTGTAACTTACACAACATTGTAAATCAACTATACTCCAATAAAAAGTTTTAAAAAGTTAAAAGAAATCACAAGGGTCAAAAAGGAGCATTACATACTGATGAAGGAATAGCAGATCAAGAAGATGTAGAGAATAGGTCCAATCATGTACCTAATAATAATATAGCTTGGAGATTTTTTAAAGGAACAACTAACAGAACTACAGGTAATATTGATAATCAATACAATCTCAAAATTAGCTCCAGATAAAGTCCTAAATGTAAAAGGTAAAATTATGAAGCTACAGAAGCAGCTGGGGAAAATATCTTTATAACTATCCACAACTCAAAAAAATAAACACACAAACAAAATGACAGATTTGATTCAAGTGAAAGATTTCAGTTCCAAAAAGGACAACAGATAGGAGGAAGGCATATGCAATGTTTAAACCAAATGGATTATCATAAAAGAACTGCTCCAAATCAATAATAGCAAAAATGAAATGCAATTTTTAAAAATGGACCAAATAAATGAAATAGTTATTCACAAAAGGAGAAATCTAAATAGCTAACAAATATAAAGAGATGTTCATGAAAAATGTAAATAAGAAGAAATCACTTTATACTCATCAGACCAGCAAAAAAAATAAGACCGCTAGATAATACAGTATGTCAGCAAGGACATCAAAATACAGGAACCTGGACCACTGACGGTGGCACTGACAAAACCCGTTACTGCTGCTCTAGAGAACTCTGGAGTGCCTCCCTCCACGACTAAGCAATTCCACTCCTCTGTATGCACTCAGCAAGCTCTCAGAGCTCCCAAAGTAGATGTGTAAGGGTGTTTGGTGTAGTCCTATCTGCAGTATTAGGAGATAAAGGCAATCCAAGCAGCTACTGCTTGGCGAACAGATAAATAGTAAATCACAAGACTAAACACTCAGCAAGTGCCCAAAACAATGAACTAGATACAAAGATACAGATACACAGACAGAAATACAGGACAATAGAAAACAGAGTTGTAAAAACATGGTATTGAGTCTTTAAAAAAATGATCTAAGGTAGAGTATCATTTTGGCATATTAAAAACACACATATACAGAAAATAAACACACTATCTTTCAAGGATATACACCTATCTAGGCAAATATTAGACACGTTAAAGCAGATGCCTATGAGGGGAAGGAGAATGGAAGTGAATAAAAGGGAATAACAACGAAGAGAAATGATCACGGGCCTTGCACAGACCAATGACAAGTGTGCTGGGATCAGCTCAACTCTGCACATGAGGTAAAAAAAAAAAGGGGGGGGGGCTTCACTGGTGGCGCCGTGGTTGGGAGTCCGGCCTGCCAGTGCGGGGGACGCGGGTTCGTAATATATCCAATAAGGGTCAACATCCAAACTACACAAAGAATTCACAATTCAACTTCAAAAAGCCCCAAACAACCCAATTTAAAAATTGGCAGAGGGCTTCACTGGTGGCGCAGTGGTTGAGAGTCCGCCTGCCAATGCAGGGGACGCGGGTTCGTGCCCCAGTCTGGGAGGATACCATGTGCCGCGGAGCGGCTGGGCCTGTGTGTCCGGAGCCTGTGCTCCACAGCAGGAGGGGCCACAGCAGTGAGAGGACCGCATACCGCCAAAAAAAAAAAAAAAAAAAAAAAAAAGGGCTATATTCATCTGAATGAAACACAATCTTGCTTTCCAACACACACATACCTGTTAGAGCAAATTATTCCAAGAGAACCAACGGGAGGACATACCTGTGCAGTAAGACACGCCTTTGCAAGTAGCATTAATAGCCTCTTGGCACTTCTTCTGGGCCGTCTCGAACTGACAGTTTTTACAGCAAGGACTGTTCCTATCACTACAGAGGAAGAGCAGACAGTCCAAATCAAAGGACAGCCCCACAGCACAGACTATGGTCATGCCACAGGACCCTGAAATGGCAGGGCAGGGTCTCCTGGCTGGGTCACCCACTCCTGCACAGACTCCCAGGTGCTAGCACCACCTGCACATGGTCCATCTACCCTTCCTGATGCAGACTCACGCAGCACAGTGGTCCAAAGTGACCCATCTTTAAAACATCTTGGTGTCCTTGGTTTTCATTAACTTAATACAGTAATTAAAAAAAAAAAAAAAAAAAGGACTTCCCTGGTGGTCCAGTGGTTAAGACTCCACACTCCCAACACAGGGGGCATGGGTTCGATCCCTGGTCAAGGAACTAAGATCCTGCATGCCATATGGCGCAGCCAAAAAATTAAAAAAACAAAACAAAAAAAAAATACACAAGCCCACAAGGCAACAGTGGTCAAGAAACTAGTCAGCCCTATCAGTATTTACAATGTTAACATGCACTGTATACCGTTAAATCTGTTACCATAAATTAAAGTTTTCCCCTCTACTTCTAAGCCAGGCACTGGACATTAAAAATGGAAATATAAGCACCTTCTAACCTGTAACCTGCTTCCTCCACAGTTTCTGGGATTAAACAGTATTCTTCCACACTATTTACAGTACAGATACACAATAATTAATTTATGTCCCAGGACTGTCACTTTGATTGTTTCCCATATTTTGTTATTAGAAAAGAATGTAGCCATGAACGTAGCTGCTAAATCATCTTTGTACATCTATGTTTCCTTAGAAGAGACTCTTTGTACTATGGCATCGCTACAGCAGAGAGGATTCAAGATGGAGGATCTGTGATACAATGTCACGTTGCTTTCCAGAAAACATTTTTCTCGCTGTAAAGGGCAGAAGGGGTAAACACACACTTGCCAGGCCCCCTGATGATGCCAGAGCCCCGTGCTCTTAGCCCGCTGTTGTGAGGACCCTTGTCAGGCGCCCAACCCCACCCCGCGCCACGCCCCTCACCTGCACTGGACGCCCGGCCTCAGCATGCAGTCACTGCTGCAGCAGGTGTCGCTGTTCAGGTGCATGATGCCGGGGTCACACTCCTCCCCTTCGTCCACCCTGGAGTTCCCGCACACTTTGTTGCTGCGTTCTTGAAAACACTCCTGGGCCTTACTTTCAATGGTCTTATAGATGGACTGTTTACTGCAGTTTGAAAACATCTTAAGAGAAAAGAGGCCACATAGGACCCAAAGTAACATAAAAATTCATTCCCAGGTGGTGCTTGTGCTTCTTTTCAGGGACAAACTTTAACACAAAAGCCACAATCAGAACCACCTTGAAGGTATGTCAGGTTCACTGTCGCCTCTAAATGTCATTTGTATGGAATTGAGTCATGACCCTCTGCAAGATGCTAAAAAGGTGACGTGAACGTGGTTAAGAGCCTAAAATTCTTCACAGGAAAGTAAGCTACACGAATGCCGAGACCAAACACCCCAGCCAGTCCAGCACGAGCAGAGAGCCACCAGACGCTAAGCCACCCCAGGCTCAGGCACAGGCCCCACCGCAGGGACACTGAGAACGGGGCACAGGCAGCCGTCTTCCTAGATGTTAACGATCCAGGCCTGCAAAACAGGGTCTGCTCTGGTTTACCTCTTCATCTTTCCCTGAATATTTACATCAATGATCCATGTTTAAAGTGTTTAAATAGTTGAGCTTAGTAAGAGGCATGTTATTACATATAGTCTATTAAAAGATTAAATTCCAAATTATTACCTAAACGTTTTCATGAGTCCCCAAGATCTTAAGTTTCTTTGAGTTTCTGCAGTTGACCAGCATCTCAAAGGAAGCCTGAACCCTAGCTTGCCCACTTGGTGCACAGAAACATGAAAATGACCTTCTAAATTTGGGCATTTTTACCTGGAGCTCTAAAACGGAGTCCATTTCCCAAACCATCTGAAATTATCAAGAAAAGCGGAACAAGACATGGGTAAAACTCAGCGTGGGTACTTCTAGAGGTAGGGCCGCCACAGTTTGCAAATGGCTAAACTGGCTTCACTTTCAACCCAGACAAGGGCCATGAGACCCCTGAGGAGCAGAGAGCACAGGACCCTTATGAAATAGTATAAAATATACACTGGTCTCTGGCCCCAGTTCCTGGCACAGAGAGCTCCTGAAGCCCCTGTAATTTCCTGGGTCAAAATGGGAGTGTCTTTTGTTGTAATGAGCCGACTTGGTGTGGGCTCCTTGGTGGCTCCTGGATGGGGGCTGGTCACCAAAATGACCAAGCCACCATGAGAAGCTTGGAATTTTCAGCCCCATCTTCCATTCTCTTTCGAAGGAACAAGGGCTTAAAACGGAGCTAATGGTTGATCGTGCCTATGTGATGAAGCCTCCATAAAATCCCAAAAGTACAGGGTTCAGAGAGCTTAGGGGTTGGTGGACACATGGGGGTGCTGGGAGAGGGGTGCACTCAGAGGCAGAGAAGCTCCATGCCCCTTTCCACACACCTCGCCCTATGCATCTCTTCCGTCTGCATGCTCATCTGTATCCTTGATCATAGCCTTTTATCATAAACTGGCAAACGTGTTTCCCTGAGTTCTACGAGCCGCTCTAGGAAATTAACTGAACTCAAGGAGGGGGTCATTGGAACCCCCAATCTATAGGCAGTTGCTTAGAGGCACAGGCGATGACCTGGGCTTGTGAGTGGCATCTGGGGATGTGAGGCAGGGAGTGCAGCATCAGGGCACTCTTATGGGGCTGAGCCCTTAACCTTTGGGATCTGACGCTATCTCCAGGAAGAGAGCGTCAGAACTGAATTAAACCCAGCTGGCGTTGCAGGAAACAGCTTGGTGTAAAGAAAAACCTCCACGTTTGGTGACCAGAAGGGTCAGAAGTGAAGTGGGCTCTATGAATAGTAAAGTAGACACACAGGAAGAAACACACAATAGGGAAGAACTGGGTTTTCCCTACACAGGAAGAAAAACCTGAATTGATTTTCCTTTTCAACCCTCCAAAGGTGACTGTGACCACTGAACCAGATACAAAAGGATTACTCTCTGAAAGACACTGAAGACCCCATCTCCCTAAACAGAAACACTAACTGGATTTTTTTTAAAGGACCTTCCAATGTATTTTTATAGTAAAGACATTTTTAAGGGGCCTGGTTATTTCAGTCTAGGCCTCAGGCAGTTAGTATTTTGCTGCGTTTATTCACCAGCACTGCAGGCTCATGAGCTCAATTCTACCAGTTCATTATGGGAGGCCAGGTCCTTATGAATTCAAATTCACACTGAACCAATAAGAAGATCTCTTTGCTAATTTATCAGAGTCACACCCCCAAGCAGCTGGACCCCCGGACAGAGCTGAGGGAAAGGTGACCACTTCACTCTCGCTTTTGTTGCCTCCACACTCCCCGAAGACCTCTAAGTCCTCTCTCTGTATCCTTACCACACCCGCTTCTCCTCCCACCAATAAACTCTAAGAGGTTACAATCCCTAATGCCTCTGCGCACAGCAGAGCCTGTGGCTTGATACTTCTCAGTGGCTTGTCTGGTGTAAGGTGCCAGGTCCTGTCTTTCTAGGTTGAGGAACCACCTTATTTTTGTCCTGGAGCCTTTTTTACCTAGTTAAAAACATTTTAAGGAATTAATTTTAATTAAGGAATTAAAATGTGGACTAGAAGATGCTCAGTATCTTTTTACAAGGAGATTGCTACTTGGGTAAACCAAACTATTAAAGAAAATACACTTGGGACAAAATAAATAAATGGATAAAGTGTTCTTCGCTGATAGACTAGCAGCTCCAGAAATAAATGGCTCTGCCCAGCCTCCATTCTCATTAGCGAGTTCTTACAGGGCTGTTCCAAGAGCCCATCGGGGAAGTCTCACTTAGGAAGAACTTGTAACAGGAAGAGTTAGCACCACGCATGCTCACTTGAACAGTCTGCAAAGTAAAACATTTTACCCCAAAGTACTGATGCCATCCTCACGACCAAGAAGCAGTGACTAACAGCTAGAGCTGCACTGTCTAATATGGCAGCCGCTAGCCATATGTGATTATTTAAATTATTTTCCTCACCACATATTTCACACTTTTTATTACAGAAACATTCAAGCATCTATAAAGTGGACAGAATGGATTCATGAATGCTCACATGGCCCCTCACCAGCTTCAGCAATTATCAACTCATGGCTTCATGACTCACCTATATCCTCACCACTTTCCCTCTGTTCCCACCCTGTTATTTGTTGTTGTTGTTTGTTTCTTTTGCAGCTTTATTAAGGCATATTTTACATATCACAAAATTTACCAGTTTCAATTGTACAACTGAGTGATTTCTAGTAATTTTACTAAGCGATGAAACCATCACCATAAATCAGTTTTAGAACATTTCATCACCTCAGTAAGGTCCCTCAGATCCTTTTACAGGTAATGCCCATTCCCACCTCCAGCCCCAGGCAACCACTGCTGAATTTAAATAAAACAGAATTTAAAATTCAGTTCCTTGGTCTCTCCAGCCACATTTCAAGTGCTTACTGGCCACATGGGGCTAGTGACTACTGTATTGGGTGCAGCAGATAGTGTTCCCCCATCACAGAACCTTCCAGTGAACAGTGCTGAACTATAATGTACATCATTAGAAAGAGAGAGACAACCTCTGAAAAAAGGAGACAAATTCAATAGGGTATGTGATACAATGGAAGAACAGGCAAAACAGGTAGTTCCTTAGGGACAAGTTGTCCAGTGGAGGAAAAATAAAGCATGACAAGCAAAGAAAGAGAGGAATGGACTTTACACCTAACAGCCAAAGAAAACAAGATGCAACAAACAAAAAACATGACAAAAAAAACACGAGACCAGAATTTTAAAAGGCAGGGTCAGGGCCAGGGAAACACAAAAGTAACCCTTTCCTCTAGCTTCCTAGTCAGGCTTTAAAAGGGGAGTCAGGACAAGTAACTTGACCTTCCTTCCTGATTAGATGCAGATGGTTAGCCCATCCCCCAGCCCACTTAAATTCAGCACAAAACCACAATATTTTCCTCATGAGGCCTCATGCTGCTCAACTTCAAGTAAAAGGAAGAAGGACCAGACAGACATCTATGAACACTTTCAGTTCAGGCTCTACAAGTTAGTCATAGCCACTATTAGGAAAGCCTCTGAAGCTGTTTACCATGTCCCAAGTCAATGAGTATTGTGTACTCCACCAGACACCCTCAAAAATCGTTCCTCTATTTACCTGACAAGTATTTATTATGTACCAGCTACCCTGAATAGGCACTGGAGACAGAGCCAGTAACCAGAAAGGCAAGGAGGGGCCCTACCCACAGACGCTTACATCTGGCAAATTACATATTTTTTTGCAAAGGTTTATTAAAATGTGCAAATTGTGAAGCAGTGTAGGGTTAATATGAATGACAAACCTGTAAATGAAATGAAAGGAAATTTTTAATTGAAAGCCTGAGCCCACCAGATCCTGCAAACTAGGACTCCAGTGCAAGCCATTATATTAAGTAATTAATTCTCCACAGAGCCCAAACCAACACATGATCATCTTTGACAACGAACAGTCCAGATGAGCAGATTTAGATGGACCATGTTTCACTCTTAACACACACAACCAAGTTTCAAGGTACTTCGTAATCTGCAGTTCCATCCCTAGAATGGAAAGCTTTTCTGAGCTCTCATTATAATTAAACATAGCCTCTTTCTTCCCTAACCACATAAAAAAAGCTCCAAAAGATACATACCTTATTGTTCTCATGATCGCCACTCACAGCTATGGGATACATAACATACTTTCCTCCCTGGTCCTCATTTGGGGCACATTCTGCTAGACCATCTGGATCGTGTTCTGCTCCAAAATTGTGCCCCAATTCATGAGTTGTAACGAGGTCAGCTTCCTGAAGGATCATGCAGAGAAAACATTATTTCCTAATACCTAACCATCAAGTGCTTTGGCCAGTTGGGCCCTGCTGTCTTACATGTTGGACTAGGACTTCTTCTATCAATTATAGAAATTAAACAGAATTCATGGGATTTTATTTAATATTGTAAGTACTATTATAAGGATGAATTTAAATCAATGTAAGAAAACATAACTTAAAAGATATACTGGAACACTCTTACTGAGGCACCAAACATTGGCCATTCCAAAAACTGCCTGGCACCAGTAAACCAAACAGCTAACAGTCAATCATCCAAGCCTCCCGCCCCTCACCCCAATCACACGCCTGTTAAGATCTAACTATTGCCGGGTGGGGTGGGGGGGGGTGAAAACAAGACAACTGAAGAAGAACAAAACAATGTTCCTTATCCCAGCGACTGAATTCATGTCCAATGACAATCTTAATGACCTAGAGGATTTTATTTATCAGAATCCAGTTAAAGGGCTGCACTGAACCGATGAGATCACCAGAGAATTTCTACCTGAATGTAACAACGAATTTAGCCAGTAAAGCTAAAAATGTTCCCGTATTTAACTGCAAAAAATAACAATTTACTGATTTTTTTCCTAAGAGGGGGGAAAAAGTCACTCCATAGAATCTGAAAAACTTTCTATGTATTGTGCAAGACATGGGAATTTTTTTAAGACAGAGTCCCAATTCTGAAACCAACGTGTTGAAGATTACCAAGCGTTTATATTAAAATGGTGGTAAAGCAAACTGCATTTTTAGCAAAAAAGTACTCAAATCCCAAAGGTGCAATATGGAGAAGTGATTCCAAACTACGCTTTGGAAAAATTCGTTAGTGGATTCTCTAACAGACTCACACTTTAAAAACATCGAAGCCATTTATTTTTTGTTCTGTGTGTCTTATAATAGAAAAATTCTGGAAGACCAAGGAAAACATGTCATGAAATCAAACCACTGATGATGCTGTGATACCAAAATGGTAAAGGAGTACCGTAAGAAACAATTTTGGAAATTAAAAAGTTTCCAAAAACTGCTTAGTATATTTTTCTTCTCTCATCCCATTTCACTTTTTTTAAATCAACCGAAGTCCATAATTTATATTAGGGTTCACTCTGTGTTGCACTTTCTATGGGTTTTGGCAGACACACAATGTCTTATATCCATCATTAAAGAATGCAGAATAGTTTCAACACCTGAAAAAACCCCGTGCTCCACCTACTCATCCCTCCCCACCTGGGGAAGCAACCACTGGCAACCACTCATCCCTTCCTGCCTCCGTGGTTTTGCCTTTTGCAGAATATCATATAGATGGAATCAAACAGATTGGCTTCTTTTACTTAGTAATAGACATTTACAGTTCCTCCATGCCTTTTTATGGCTTGATAACTTTTTCTTTCTTTTTTTTTTTTTAAAGTGCTGAATAGTATTGCATTGTCTGGATATACCCGTTTGTTTATCCATTCACCTACTGAAAGACCTCTTGGCTGCTTCCAAGTCTTGGCAATTACTAATAAAGCTGTTATAAATATCCGTGGGCAGGTTTTTGTGAGGGCTCCTTTGAGTAAACACTAAGGAATATGGTTGCTGGATCCTATGGTAATACCAGAGTAAGTTCAGTTTTATGAGAAACTGCCAAACCATCTTCCTAAGTGACTGCACCACTTTGCATTTCCACCAGCAACGTGTGAGAAGTCATGTTGCTCCACATCCTCGCTAGCATTTGGTGTTACCAGTATTCTGGATTTTAGCCATTCTAATAGCTGTGTAATGGTATCTCCTTGTTGTTTGGATTTGCAATTCCCTAACAACATATAATGTTGAGCATCTTTTCATATGCCTATTTGCCATCTGTATATCTTCTTTGGTGAGGTGAGGTGTATAGTAAGATCTCTGGCCAATTTTTAAGTTGGGTTGTTCAGTTCTTTATTGTTGAGTTTTTAGTATATTCCTTATATATTTTGAATAGCAGTCCTTTAACAGGAGCTGTAGATGAAGGGCTCCAGAAGGGATGTCTTTAGGAAAAACAATAATCCCGACTTGTCTCAAAAGAAATTTGACAGCTAACAATTATTTTCTTCTTTATACTTTTTATTTTCATATTTCCCACTAAAAGCATACATCTTTTTAGGCAGAAACAAAAAACAGTATGTATAGCTTTTTAAAAAGCTACCTAAGTAAAAATATGTAATAGCTCAGGTCCTACTACAATAAAGTCAAAATCTACACTTTTAAAAATTAAAGAACATACCTTTGTAAGGATGGTTTTACCATAATTTTTTGTGCTGGTCAAACCACTATTCAAATAGATATTTTTCTTTCCAATTGGACTATAATAAGCTACAGGAGAAAGGAAACAGAAACAAACTGCTTGTTCAATACAGAATTATAATATAATCCAATCACCTTGCTATCCCCACATATTCATACAACAAATGGAAAACTTACCCTTTGGGCAAACACCTCCATGACTGTTTGCTCTGGGAGAACCAACATAAGCTAATCCAAGAGTTCCCATATCAAAATCTTGGTAGGTGAAAAGATGTGCTAGGCAGACTTTAGATGCTTCTTCAGCTATATCAAAGCTAAATTGCTTTTAAAAAAACAAAGTACTCTTAATTAGATTAAGTTACATCAGACTAAAAGATATATCAACTTAATATTCCAGAATACTACCATACTTTGATTGCAACTTTTTTTGCATTTTTTTAATTGAAGTGTAGTTGATAGACAATATTATATAAGTTACAGATATAGTAATTCACAATTTTTAAAGGTTATACTCCATTTATAGTTATTATAAATTATTGACTGTATTCCCCAGGTTGTACAATATATCCTTGTAGCTTATCTTACACATAACAGTTTGCACCTCTTACCCCCTACCCTTATTTGCCCCTCCCACCCCCCCCAACTGGTAACCACTAATTTGTTCTATCTGTGAGTCTGTTTCTTTTCTGCCACATTCACTAGTTTGTTGCATTTTTTATTTATTTGTTTGTTTGTTTGTTGGCCGCACCGGGTGGCATGCGGGATGTTAGTTCCCCGATCAGGGATGGAACCCGTGCCCCCTGCAGTGGGAGTGCCAAGTCCTAACCACTGGATCGCCAGGGAAGTCCCTTGTTGTACTTTTTAGATTCCATATATAAGTGATATCATATAGTATTTGTCTTTCTCTGACTTATTTCACTTAGCGTAACACCCTCCAAGTCCATCCATGTTGTTGCAGATGGCAGTTTCATTCTTTTTTATGGCTGAGTAGTATTCCATTGTGTGTGTGTGTGTGTGTGTATACACGCCACATCTTCTTTATCCATTCATCTACTGATGGACACTTAGGCTGCTTCCATATCTTGGTAACTGTAAAAAATGCTATGAACATTGAGATGCCTGTTTCTTTTCAAATTAGTATTTGTTTCTTTGATCGACTGCAGTTTTTCATCCGCAATCACAAAACTGTGCGGTATAGTGCTCCTTACCTATGGTTCTCACTCATCTACACAGATGAGAAGCAGACTGTCATGGGGAGGGTGCAAAAAGGAAAGAGCCTGGAGCTTTTTATAGCGTTTCGGAACTAGGAGGGTTGATGTAAACACACGCAGTTCAGCACTGGAGACACTCCAATTCTGCAAGACTCAGGGCTTTGATATTTCTTCCAGGGGATCTCAGCACCTCATATCCAAACAAATCCCTCTAAAGGACTTCAAGGATTCTATTGGTTTTGTAGGGGTTTTAAAGTTTGCTTTGGTTTTACGATGTATAGGAGTTATAAACTTATAGGAAAACATATATAATTAGTTTTATGTTACTAAAATTAAGATAAAAATTCATTCAAGTCAGCACTGGTGCCTTGGGAGGGTTTATTTTTTCTTAAAAGGGGTTCACATATTACTTTATTTTTTTCATTTTTTAATTTTTTTGCCACACCACACGGCCTGCAGGACGCCAGTTCCAGACCAGGGACTGAACCCGGGTCCCCGCAGTGAAAGCGCCAAGTCCGAACCACTGGACCGCCAGGGAATTCCCCAGAACGGTCCACATGTTACTTTAAAAACCTCTACCATAACAGTCAGAGACTCCAACTTAAGAAGACTGACTTTTTTAATGCTTAAAATGAGTGGTAGGAAAGCCCCGTAGAAGGAATGAGGTGTTCCCGGGAGCTGTCTCCATAGCCACATAGGGATTTTGATAGTTCCATGATAACAGGCTTAGGCTCTGGGACACTCTTAGGAGCCTTAGGGAAGAGAACTGGAGAGGAGAATCTGCAGAGGCAAGTCATTCCCTTTTGTTCCTCCCCTGGTGTGAGCTGTCTGGAGGCCCACAGAAAAGCAGAGGTGGGATCCTTCAGCTGTCCTAGGTGTCTGGAGATCTGGCCACTTGCTTTTGGCTTTGTCATCACTAGTTGTGTAACTAAACGTAGACAAGTCATTTAACCTTGCTGTTAATGGGCTGAATTGTGTCCGCCTCCAAAATTCATAGGTCGAAGTCCTAAGTCCTAGCAGCTCACAATGTGACTGTATCTAGAGACAGAGCCTTCCTTTAAAGAGGTGATGGAGGTAAAATGAGGTCATGCAGGTAGGCCGAATCTAAAATGTCTGGTGCCCTTACACACACAAAGGGAAGACCATGTGAGGACACAGAGAGAAGACGGCGACCTACAAGCCAAGCAGACAGAACTCAGAAGAAGCTAACCTTGCCAACACCTTGATCTCAGACTTTCAGCCTCCAGAACTGTGAGAAGATAAATTTCTATTGTTTAAGCTGCCCACTCTGTGGTGCTTTATTACTGGCAGCCCTAATAGACTAATACACTTGGCTGAGTCTCTTTAGAAGAGTAATGGTGCTATCTCAAACAACCTCTCTGGTGGCTAGTGGCCCACGTTAGATAAGGTATGTCAGAGTATTATACAGATACAGCATTCTATGGATCTCAACCTGATAATATCCTTTAATTCCATTCAAGCTTTAAAAACTTGATTTCGCTTTGGCCTTGTTGAGACTCTAACCAGAGAACCCAGATGCCACACTGTGCCTGGACCAACCCTAGACACTATCAGATAAATAAAGATGTTGTTTTAAGCTGCCAAATTTGCAGTGATTTGTTACAGCAGCCACAGGAAACTAACACATTAACAACACAGTAAAAGATAAACACTATCACTTCATAGGCGGTCATTTTACAACAAAGCAATAGGACACACAGACAGAAACTGAGATCATGTGACAAAAAGGATAAATCATATCTTGTCAAGGCAAGAATCCATATGACATAAAATGTTTATGTTATCTTTAGATTTGTTACCAGAATGAAAACACAAAAATTTAAAATTTCCATAGAGAACTTTCAGATCTCCAAGTTATACTTCTACCATCTAATACATTTTCATACCATTTGGTAATTACTGACCTAAAAGATCTACTGATAAGCTTCAAAGAGACCTGAACTAACAAACTGGTGTGTAAAAAATCTGTAAGTTGGGTATCCATCTATTTTCTAAAGGCCGATTACTTCACTAGATTCGCAGAGATATTACGGTTAAGAAGCATTGCTTTGCAGCATTTTTCGCTTTCAGTTCTGCCCACCTTGCTGTCTGCCCTGCTACAGGGGATAAGGTCACTATTGGATCAGCTAGGGTGGGCTGCCCCTGGTTTTCAGTCACCTTTCCTAAGATGCCCCTTCATTAATACAGACATGACCCACGTTTTTAGGAATCAGAAAATGGTGTTAAATAGTATCACTTTCAGGGTTGCACAACCTACCTCTAGCAGCATCTTCACATCCCAAGCATCCTTTTCTTCACTTGGGTAACTTTTTGCCATATTGAAGTGCCTTTCACCAGGTCTTACCTCTTGTGGAGACTTGAGAATGCGAATCTATACTTAAAGAGATAAAATACTTAGAACACTTCAGAAAAAAGTCACAAGACTGAAATAATACTGCATTGTTTCAGCTATTCAAAAAATGACCATCTACCATTCTTTAAAAAAAAAAAAGTTTTAGAGTCAAAATTCCATAAAATTCTTCAGCTCTAATATCTAATGTTTAATTTAAAAACAAACTGAGAAGCAAATGGTATGGAAAACACATATGTCAAAGAATGATTTATACATTTATAAATGTACTCCTAAAATTTTACTTCCTCTATATTTAGTTGGAAAAAATGAAAACCTAGGTTCCGTGAGCCTAAAATAATTTACTCCAACTACAGTCACTGATTCAGAGATACAGAACAATAAGATGTACAGCACCGCACACCACAGCAATAAGAGTACAAAAAATAAGGGCTTTTCCTTACACATACAGTACAAATTCATATTAATCCTAATTTTTTAAAAAAGGAACAAAGGTTTTCCTCCAAAGGAGATGAAACATATAGGCTGGCAGATCTGGCAAAGGAACAGAGACATGCTCAGCTCATTGTTTCCAGTATCTCTTCCAGACCTGCCTGCCTACAGAGGGGATACTGGGGTCTGCTCTGCCACCATGTGGTAAGCTCCCGGGGCGGCTCTGCAGCTTTGGCGGCAGGTGATCAAGATCAATTCTGCGATGAACTAGGTGGGGGCCCACTGTGACAGCACATCTAAACCACAGCCTCCAACCCACCTATCACCTTTAAAGAAATTGGTTTTTTAATCTCCTATCACACCTAATTTTTTCAATTGTTTCCAAATTTTAAAGCAAAACGGAGCTTTATTTATTGGTCTCCTAAAACTCAAACGTGATGCAGCTATTTTAAACAAGTGAGACACCTTTATTGTACCATAATGGAAGAATCACCAACATATTCATGAAATGAAAAAGCAAGGTGCAAAAGAGTACAACATACCAGGAATATGTCAAATACACACATATACAAACACATGCTATACATGCATAAAATATCTCTGGAAAGATATGGATGAAACTAGTGACACGGATGTCTCTGGGGAAAGGAACTGGTTTGACAATGGATAGAGGTTGAGGAGACTTACTTTTCACTGGCTTTTGTACCGTGTATATATTACCTATTCAAATAATAACTTAAAAAAGAAAATGCAAAACAGTGAAAGAATGGAAAAGGGGAAAATAATTCTCTTAGTTTTACAAGTACTATAAAAGTTTAGCATTTATAAGTATGATTTCAAAAGCTTTTTTCTTTTTCTTCTCTAAATTCTAAACTACAGAACCTATAAGAATATGTCTAGTTTAGTACAAAGAGCCTGGAAAAAATAGAGACAATAATTTCCTTAATTTACATGTCAAAATGTCCGTCCAAAGCAATACCCAATTTCAGAAGTCTTGTTAATCAGTCTTATCAGTTTGGAACAATTTTTACTATGTGATATAATTAGGATGACATTAATACATCATTGCTGGACACACTCTATTGACAGATAAGAACTCAGGAGATTTTTGGGAAAAGAGATCTAATGGTTCTGTATGTATAAATGCCTTGCAAATGTACATAGTATTTTTAAGTAAATTTTCTAAGCATTCAACAATACGTACTAGAATTCTAACTAAAGACATTAAGCATAATCATAGAAAACTAAAGCAAGGCAGGGGATAAAAAGGCCATGAATTCAGAAAAAAGAGAGATCATAGCAGCATAAGGTGGTTTTCTGCCTAAAATAAGCCTAAGAAAAGAATATTTCATAATCTATAAGTAATATCAAAACACTGTTAAGTTTATCAGATAAAAATCACTGGCATTTCAGAATATTTATTTATGAGTAAAGTAGAAGATAAGTTTCTGGGTTGTGAAAACAAGTGACAAATATTTACAACACATAACTTAGCTGAGTATTATAACCCACATCGATTGATAAATACCTGCTCTATCTGTATTCCATAACCTTTAAAACCTGCATTGTCCCACGAAGTGTTCCGATAGATGTCATCAACTCTGTCAATTAGCTCTATCTGTGTGTATAAAAGAGAGCGAGAGAAAGACATTATGTATATCTTTACCACTCTTTGCAATGTAATATAAGTTCTGCAGGGATAAAAAAAAATCAGTTCAGATAAAATACCATTGTAAAAGTCTCACCAATTACAAAAACTAGCATTAAGATGTTACGCTTTACGTTGACAGCGCTAATAAAGAAATTATTCCTAGCCTCCAACTTAAAATGTTGGTGCCAGAATAGAGCAGTGGTACAGTTCATCCCAAATTTCAGGTAATCAACTGCACAGGGAACCAAAATATCAAGTAACACGTTTTTTAAAAACTGCCATTCCAGTCAACTACGGAAATGAAAGTTAAAAGTCAATCACCTTACCTAAAATATTCCTAAAAATAAGTACTCTGTTCATTCTATCTCTTGCCACGTACCTCAGAAAAACATCTTCTTCAGAATGAGGTAAGAAACAGTGACAGATACTGCTAACGCTACACCAGACCCTCCCTGGGCAAAGTTCAGCACCAAGGACCAGGTAGAAACAGAGAGAGAGGAATGAGGTCTCACCACACCTCCTTTCTCCAGTCCTCTGATTTGGGAAGGGGGAAGGTGGGTAGAGATTACTGAGGGAGGAGCCACAGTACAACAGCCAAGGACAATTCAAACTATTGAATATATAGGAACAGAATACTCATTACCAATCTGCTCCTCAAAGAGAAGATTTTATTGTTCAAAAACTGGGTAAATGAGGTTTGTTCTGGCAGCTGTGAAGCACATTATACATCTAAGAAATTGTTCTTTGCTTATAGTAACTGTAAACCAAGAAATGCAATTTTTAACACCAGACCTCTCATTATATTCATATTCTTGGTGTAATGAACAAAAGAAGCAAACTAAGAGCCCCTAATACAAAACCCATACTAAGAAAGAAGCTTTTCAAGAAGGACTCTCTTACTTAGGAACAAGAACTATAGTGACTTCACACACTACTCCTACTACCCTCGTAATAAATTCACTTGACATGGAAGGGAAGGGAAAGAAGGGTGAGGAAGGGCACAGAAAAACACAGAATGGGAATAGCAAGGCAAGGAGAAAGACGTCTTTGCTGCACCGGGCTCTGCACTACGAATGAATAGCTGCATTCTCTTTTATTCCCTCAACATCATTTCTGTCAGTGCCAAGTTATCACGAGGAATGAGGTCATACTGACAAAAAAATGTCAATGAAATATGATTCCCTTGACTTTTAAAATTACAATAGTAAATGCTTAATAATCCAGCATCAATACTTCTGTAATCCTGCCTTCAAATCTTTGCCCTATAGTTAGTTATGACCACAAAAGTCCCATCTATTTCATCCAGTTATAGTCCAACAATTAGCTATTTTATACCAGTACAACATAAACCAAATTGACCAAGTCCTCTGATATATACATATAAGCAAAAATAATACACACAAGTTCATACAATTATCAATACTTTTTTCCCCCACTCTGGAGCATACATCCATACGTGTCACCAACAGGATCACTGCCATTATAGCAGAGATGTTTTCACAGAGTTCACTTCTATAAAGAAGGAAGGCCTATGTTATGAACTTTCCCTAAACATAATATGCATAAAAATTCTGATGTGCAGAAAATCTTAGTTGAAAGGCAAAATGGGGTTTCGAAAATTTGAAACTAGAATCTCTATACAATAATGTAAGAACCTCAGGTGACAGCCCTCAAATATTCTAGGAAATCACAGAGCATCTGAAACAGATCTCATTTCACTATGTTCAAATTACAGTAGTCTTCTCTTAAATGGAATTTGCCTAGCTACATGAGCTTTTTTGTCCATTACCTCAACCAATATCAAACGCTTACCAAGTAGTTTGTAGTTGTACTCTCTTCCCCTCTGCCCATGTATCTGTAAAAGCGATGATCTGCTACCACCAATAATTTACACGTGTTCTTCAGGGGATTAGGGTCAGCTCTTCTCTTCACCCGATGAACAAGCTCTAATATGAATTTGGATGCACTATTAAATCAAAATTCATCAAAACAAGGAGTTTTTTATAGTAACATTTTAAATCTACCATATTTTTGAAACAAATATTATTTGAGCTCAGTATCCTTAACAGTATCTTGAACAGGAAAACAATTTGAAGACAAAAAGTGAAAAGTAATATGAGGTTTTCAAATTGTAGAATTCAAAACCAAGGAAAAGTGCAAAAGTACTTAACAGAATAAAACAATCACCTATCTATTGCTGGGCTATGAAGGTGTCATTTTCTTCTAGAAGAAGTCTACAAATTAACAAAAGTAACAGTAAAAATATCCAGATAATCAAACATTAAAAAATTAGTGGGGATTCCCTGGAGGTTCAGTGGTTAGGACTCCACACTTTCACTGCTGAGGGTGCAGGTTCAATCCCTGGTCAGGGAACTGAGATCCCACAAGCCATGCAGAGCAGCCAAAAAAAAAAAAAAAAAAATTGAAAAATTATTTTGTGTCAACAGGTCATTTTTTCTTATCAAATAATCACACTGTTTAAGAGCTAGCAATATTATTCTAAAGTTTTCAAAAATGAGGACAGAATATTTCTCCAAGATGGGTAGATGGTCTTTAAATGACTCTAAATTCATCTGTCTGATAATTTTCTTCTTTCTAAACAGGACAGACCTCTCTTGCTACCAACTAATTTCTTATAAACTTATCTGAAGATTGTTTTTTCACAGTACTATTCTGTCATTTCTAAATACCTACAAATGAAAATATTTTCCCTCAGATTATTCAATTTCCCCTTTCCCCAATCTTTTTTAAAGTCCAATCTTTATTGCCACCATTATTTTCTAGTGTTTTCAATTCTTACAGACAAAAAAATCAAGAAATTTCTGAACAAAACTATTTTCAAGCCAAATACTATAGTTACTTGATAATCATGTTCTTTTTTTTATCAATTAACAACCACCCCTACTGAAGACAACTGTTATGCTTGCTTCTTATTTGAAATATTTTTTTTTTAGTCTTACCATCAGGTGGCTCTCTGCCTACCAGCCCTTTTGGAAGCAACTCTTCATTATCCGCCTTTATATAACCACACACTTTTGGAGACTGCAAACGTGAAACATTCTTGATATCTTCAGATTTATAAACTAACACTCTTTTGTCTTTAGTATCATTAATTAGTCTCCAAAGTGGCTAAAATAGAAAACAAATATAACTGAGATGGAAAATATAAAACTTCCTAAATATTCAAGTCTTACAACATCCTCTCCCTATTTTTAGATAACATTCATTTCCAGGTTAAGTAAACTAACTAGTCAAAACAAAGTTCTTCTCTGTAAGGACAATGGTCTCATCAGAACCAGATAGCTCATACAGAAAAGATTCTGTGTATGTATATGTGTGTGTGTGTGTATGTATCTCCATATCCGTCACAGAACTGAAAATCAAAACCTCAAGGAGACCACTTCATACCCACTAGGATGGCTGTAATCAAAAAGACATATAACAAGTATTGGCAAGGATGTGGAGAAACCCTCATCTACTGCTGGTGAAAATGGAATACGGAATATAAAATGCAGTAAATGTAAAATGGTGAGAATGTAAAGGGCAGCCACTATGGAAAACAGTCTGGCAGTTCCTCAAAACGTTAAAAACAGAGTTACCATATGACCCAACAATTCCATTCCTAGTATATTATCTACCCAAGATCAATTAAAATATATGCTCACATAAAAACCTGTTCAAAAATGTTCATAGCAGGGCTTCCCTGGTGGTGCAGTGGTTGAGAGTCCGCCTGCCGATGCAGGGGACACGGGTTCATGCCCTGGTCTGGGAAGGTCCCACATGCCGCGGAGCGGCTGGGCCCCTGAGCCATGGCCGCTGAGCCTGTGCGTCCGGAGCCTGTGCTCCGCAGCGGGAGAGGCCACAACAGTGAGAGGCCCGCGTACCGCAAAAAATTAAAAAAAAAATAAAAAATAAATGTTCATAGCAGCATTATTCATAACGTAAGTAGAAATAACACTAATGTCCAACTGATGAATGAATAAGCAAAATGTGGTATATCCAAACAATGGAATATTATTTGGCAATAAAAAGAAATGGTGTACTTGACACATGCTATAACATGGATGAACACTGAAAACATTCGAAATGAAAGTAGCCAGACACAAAAGACCACATGTTGTGTGACTGCATTTTTATGGAAATGACCAAGCAAATCTAAAGAAACGAAAAAGACAAATCTAGAGACAGAGAGTAGATTAGTGGTTTCCTAGAGCTGGGAGGGTTGGGGTTGGGGGGAAGTGGGCTTCTAAGTAATAAACCACTTTTTCAATTTAAAAATTATTAATCTCATGCAAAAGTACTTCAATAAACCTGATGAGTTTACTTTTAAGTGAACATCTCACAGGGAAATGTTAATTATGGTCATTTTTGTACTTAGTGAAACCGAGAGATACGGATGGAAACAGAATTCCTAATTGTCCCAAAGGGAAATATTTGGAAAAGTGAGGAATCTGAGCAAATTTAACTTGAATCCTAAATGCACCCATTTTGGATTAAGAATTAGTAAATGATCCTAAGGAAATAAGCAAACCTGTGCACTGTGGCAGAAACAACGCTGTGCGTTCCCCACACAGTTTTATCTTTCTGAGCACAAGAGATTATCTTTCCCAGCCTCCTTTGTAGGCAGGTCAGAGACAAGAGTTTCTGGAACGTGGGTGGAAGTGATGTAGGCCACTTCCAAGCCTGGCCATAAAAATCCCCTGTGGGATCCTCCAGCTGTTTCCCTTCTGCGGCAACCTCAGAGAATATGTGTCCATGTTCCAGAGTATTCTCATTTTCCTAGAGACGCAGAAACACTTCAACCCACAGATCTGTAGCAAACGTTTTGTTTTCTGGACTAGTATCTGACATACAGCCATGTGTCTTGCACAAATGTGGCCAGTTTGCTCTTGGTTTCCACGGCTAGGATTTCAATGGAAGAATGGCCAGAGCCTGAGTTTCCTAGTTTCCTCTTTTAACTTCTCAAGACTATGAACTATCACCTTTTATAGATCTTGCATTTCCAGAGCATCTAGGAAAGAAGATTTCACCTTCATCTTTGAGAAGGATTATTAGAGAAAGAATAAAGAAAAAATGAGGGAGTTTCCTCTTCCCATTATCCATCTCACATGTGACTTTCAATTATTGTATTTAAAAATACAGAGTGCATCCTATGACAGCATCTTAGATATATAAAATATATATATATTTTTTACTCATCTATTTTTCTGGTTTAAAAAAAAATTTTAATACAAGGAGAAGAGAAGTTCAGTATAAAGACCCTTTTCTTCTTAAAACAACTGCATAATGGCTTTCTAAACATCAGAGATACATGCTCCTGAAAAAAAAATTCACATGTAGACTTACCTCTATATTATATTCCGCCCCATCTGTGTTGATTCTTATTGTAATATCATCATCTCCTATGTGGGCTAGAACCCTAGAGTCAGGCTCACCTTAAGAGAAAAAAAAAGTCATTATTAAAAAATATTTAAATCAAAAACTAAACTATGCACTGTCAATAAAAATCAAGCAAGCCCTTCTACAGAGTGGAATGTGCCCAGGCACTGTGGAGATGTAAAACACACAGGCCCAGAAAGCAGCTGGGTATTCTCACTCTTAAGGAGGAGCCACAACTCCAGTCATTTGAAATCGGCCTCTTTCCCTGAAGCCTCTTATGAGAATTATCTAGTGTGTTATAGAACAAAACAAACAAAGTGTAGATTTTCTTCTGGAATAACTTTACCTACTTTGGGGTACGAAAGAGGTGGCAGAAAGCATGATTCAGAATATACAGGTCTTGAACTGTACTACTTGGGTATTTTAGTGCCATTTTTTTCATATTGCAGAAAATTTTCCTGCAGTAAACTGCAATTGCTTGTTTAATATATTTTCTTAAATAAATACATGATAGGATCAGAGTCAATTATTTTATCTCCTATCTTTCTTGCTTACAATCTCATAAGGGAAGTCGACAATCTCATAAGGGAAGTTGACAATCCCTCCCTGAAGACAAAAGGAGGTTAAATTCGTATGACTTAAGAGGAAATCTGTTGTAATCATGAAAATAGCCAGTTAGTATGACATGCTGGATAATACCCATTTCTTCCTGTTTTAATGTTTCTGCTTCCAGATTTACAAAGCTCAAATAAAACAGACAAACAATAGCACTTCTCTGACACCTCTTTTTTCTCCCCTCAAAAAAGAATATACAATCTAGTTCAATCTGGACACCTAACCCCCCAAGCACAAAGACAAACAAATGAGCGCCTACTAACCAACCACATGTCCACTGAAGAAGTCCTGCCATTTGACGGGGTACTCGCTTTCATCTTTCCCATCTACCACCACAACTTTGAAATTTTGGGAAAAGCGTTCAGTACTTGATGTCAGGTATAATTTAAAATGCCTAAAGAAAGAATGCATCTGAACTTCAAGCACATAAAACAGAGGCCTAATTTTCATTTAATTAAACTTACTTAAGAAAAAAGTTGACACTTGAGTTTACATTAACAAAGTACTATGCAAGTTATAACTACTGTTTTACTGAGTTATAAGATACTTAGAGTGTTGTTATCTCCAGTAAAGACAAAACAGACTAGTTTCTTTAGCTGTGAGAACTTGGCAGACCAAAAGAAACTAAAAGTGGGGGGATAAAAGATTCAAAGAGCTTATATATTCATCTTTTCTGGAGACTCGGAAAAATAAACACAACTGGATAGTTTAAGCTGGAGTTCTGCTTATCTTAAAAATTTAGGGAAGACTGATATTACTGGATGCCTTTTATTGAACACCTACTCAGTGCTAGCTGCTCTGTACGCTGTCTCCACCTCACACAGTAAAAACTGAGACTTGGAGATTAATCAACATGCTCAAGGTTCCACAGCTGGTAAACAGAGGAACTGAACACTGAACCTGGCTTTTACTTCAAACGCCTGCACTCCGCTGCCTCCAGCAATCAGCTGCTCTTACTGCTGCACAAAATTAATAAATATGCTACTTTCCATGTTTAAAACCAGCCATGCTTTTCTCCTTCTAAAGAGAACTTACCTTGAAAAAAGTAATCCACAATTACCATGAGGAAAATAAGTATCAGGTATCCAACAAAGATATCAAAATACACACTCCAGTTGTTTAGTTGGCTTAATACTCTCTTGTACAAGTTTCATTCCTGACATAAAAACTGGACATGGTGAGCAAGAATTTCCAATGATCACTTACAAAATTCTTTCAATGTACCCAAGAACACCAAAGATAAAGGTATGGTTTTTATCTCAGCCACAGGAACTAATTTTGTCAGCTATAGTGTTGAAAATATAAAATGTTACAGGTTTGGTAAATCAAAACTGCCAGGAAGAATCCAGAGAGGGACTATCTCCATGCCAACACTTTTTTTTTTTTTTAAACTTTTTGAGCATAACAAGGTAACTTCAGTTTGTTTGTGGTTTTTTTTAATGGTCATTGGGAAGGAGACACAATAGAACATAATCTCAGAAAACCTTGGAACATTTTCTCCTGCTACCTTAAAATGTACCTTCCCACACACAGTTATGATTTTTTTTCCCTGTCAGTTTTGCTGAGAACTTTGAAAAGAAAAGCATCCCTCCTGGGAATTCCCTGGCAGTCCAGTGGTTAGGACTCTGTGCTTTCACTGCTGAGGGCGCGGGTTCAATCCCTGGCTGGGGAACTAAGATCCTGTGAGCTGGGTGGCATGGCCAAAAACAAACACAAAAAAACAAAAAAAAAAACACAACAACAACAACAACCAAAAAGACCATCCCTCTTACAAATGCCTTATTAGTTTTAGACTCTCTAGGAGTCTCAATACTATTTTTACTTAATGTTCTTTCCAGGAAAATCACTAGAATTGCACTCTTCATTTTCTACATTAATCTTCTATGTCGTAAAGAAAAGGACCAAGCGTTGGTAAAATTCCTGTTTTTTTGAGTTTCCAATCTTCACCTTTGAGCTATAAAACCTCCAATAGGATATGTCAGTCAGAACTTATATTTTACTTTATCCTTCCCAAATTATGTGAAATCATGTACTTACAGACTTCCTTTAGCAATTTATCTTTCTGACTTTTAAGGATTTACAGTGACTACAAACTGGTGTTAATCAGTGTGAATTAACATTATTTTCTTATTTTGGGGGGTATATACTGTAAAATGATCACCACAATAAGTCTAGTTAACATCCATCACCACACATAGTTACAGTTTTTTTCTTGTGATGAGAACTTTTAAGATCTACTCTTTTAAGGTCTAACTTTCAAATATGTAGTACAGTATTATTAACTAGAGTCACCATGCTATACATCATTACATCCTCAAAACATGTATTTTATAACTGGAAGTCTGTACCTCGTATCTATTTTTTTTAATAGTGTTTTATTTATTTATTTATTTTTGGCTGCGTTGGGTCTCAGTTGCGGCACACAGGCTCAGTAGTTGCGGCACGCAGGCTCAGTTGCCCCGCAGCATGTAGGATCTTAGTTCCCCGACCAGGGATCAAACCTGCGTCCCCTGAATTGGAAGGCGGATTCTGAACCACTGGACCACCAGGGAAGTCCCCATCATATCTATTTTTAATGGTCCATTTAGCTGGGTATATATCTCTCTCCTTCCTTTCTCCCTCTTTCTTTGTGGCTGCATTGGGTCTTCGTTGCTGCACGCAGGCTTTCTCTAGTTGTGGCGAGCTGGGGCTACTCTTCGTTGCAGGGCACAGGCTTCTCATTGCGGTGGCTTCTCTTGTTGCAGAGCATGGGCTCTAGGCGCACACAGGCTTCAGCAGTTGTGGCTCGCGGGCTCTAGAGCGCAGGCTCAGTAGTTGTGGTGCACGGGCTTAACTGCTCCGCGGCATGTGGGATCTTCCTGGACCAGGGCTCGAACCCATGTCCCCTGCACTGGCAGACGGATTCTTAACCACTGTGCCACCGGGGAAGTCCCCACTTTCATTTCTTTATCAGTTCTAGCCCTCTTCAAATATTTTGAGATATTTCACTTTTTGTTTGCTTGTTTTGTAACAACAGAATTTCATTTCTCATGGTTCTGGAGGCTGGGAAGGCCAGGATCAGGGTGCTGGCAGATTCAGTGTCTGGTGAGAACCCACTTCCTGGTTCAGAGACAGCTACCTTCTCACTGTGTCCTCACATGGCAGAAGGGATGAAGGAGTTCTCTGGGGCCTCTTATTTCATGTTTTATTTTATTTTATTTTTTGGCCACATGGCATACAGGATCTTAGCTCCCTGACTGGGGATCGAACCCACGCCCCCTGCAGTAGAAGTGTGGAATCTTAACCACTGGACCACCAGGCGAGTCCCTGGGGCCTCTTTTAAAAAGGCACTAATCAGGCTTCCCTGGTGGCACAGTGGTTGAGAGTCCGCCTGCCGATGCAGGGGACACGGCTTCGTGCCC
>NC_041225.1:32088992-32137158 GCF_002837175.3 Physeter macrocephalus
GCTGGGCCCGTGAGCCATGGCCGCTGAGCCTGTGCGTCCGGAGCCTGTGCTCTGCAACGGGAGAGGCCACAGCAGCGAGAGGCCCGCGTACCACAAATAAATAAATAAATAAATAAATAAAATAAAAAGGCGCTAATCTCATTCACAAGGGTTCCACTCTCACGACCTAATCACCTCCCAGAGGCCCCGCCTCCTAACACCATTGCATTAGGGATTAAGATTTCAACAGATGCATTTGTGGGAACACACACAGTCTACAGAAGTCATTTTCACAGTGGACCACCAGGGCAAAGGGGTATAAACACCCTCCAGTTTCTGTTTCTCCTGAGGCCTGGGAATTCATCTCTTCCTAGGTTCCTGTGTATATTTCTTTTCTTTTTTAATTGAAGTATAGTTTATTTACAATATTGTGTTAGTTTCAGGTACACAGCAAAGTGATTCAGTTATATATCAATATATATATGTATACATCTATATATTTTTTCCCGATTCTTTTCCATTATAGTTTATTATAAGATATTGAATATAGTTCCCTGTGATACACATAAATCTTTTATTTTATATACAGTAGTGTGCATTCTGTAAATCCCATAATCCCAATTTATCCAGCCCCTTCCCCTTTGGTAACCGTAAGCTTGTTTTCTTTTCTTTTTTTTTTTTTTCCGTAAGTTTGTTTGCTACGTCTGTGAGTCTGTTTCTGTTTTGCAAGTGAGTTCATTTGTACTAATTTTTAGATTCCACATATAAGTGATATCACATAATATGTATAACTTTCTCCAAAAAAATTATAACATTATCAAAAAAGTATTAAAACAATATTTGTATTCATTATTTTTTTTCAAATTAACAAACCGTAATTGTTTTCCCAAAGATACATTTTTTTTCATACACACCCATCATACACTGTAACCAAAAAAAGCAGTGTACATGAAATAAGAGAAAATAAATTAAAAATCCTTACCACAGCATAGGTAAGGAGGCTCTAGGCTGGAGCACAGCTGCGTTTCCAGCAATATAAGGAGGCTCAAAAGTTTAAGAATGCCTGCTAGCAAGGGCTCCAGCCAGGTGGTTGGTTGGTCTGTAAGTCAGTCTTGAGTACTTGAAACAGTTCTGTGCTGTTGTTATTTTGTTTTTTTTTTCTTAGCGTTTAGAATAGCCATCATTGTCCTGCAATAGGCAGAGCTATCACGTCCAGGAAAAATGAGGGAGGGAACCACAGAGGCAGCATGAGATCCAAATACAGCATTCAAAGGTAATTGGTCCAGTGGTGCCTAGGGAAGGAGGAAGGGGATGGCACTCCCGGGTTAGCCATCTTCCTTCGGGGGTGTGTACTAGCCGTTTTCTTCATGGATCTGCACCAAGGACTTGTAGGACTGCTGTGCTCTTGTCAGGCTGTATTGAGATTTGCTGGCTCCAAACTGCACTCGTGCTTTTCCCTTCACCAGTGTGGCACTGATCTGCATGATCACTGACTCTATTGAGTAGGCACTGCTCCAGCCCTGCTTGGTGAGCAGTTCCATGCAGATGGCACCTCCGCCAAGAACATACCCCCAGGAGAGGACTGGAAACAAAACCCTGACAAACAGCGTGTCAAAGGGAAAGTTATCTTTAAAAGAAAAGTTAAGTAGGAATGAAGTCAGCTCCTTTTTTCTCTTTGAGGATCTGGAGATCTTGTGCAAAGCGCTGTCCTGGTCAACTTTGAGGAGTCTGACATTCCAATCATACAGACTGTCATTCACGAGTTCGACTGCATAGTTTCCACCTCTGAAACTCTGTGATGGGTATATATCCCTGAGCTCCTTCATCAGCCGGTCAGTAGCCTGCACCAAGCCACACACCGCACCATTTAAGTAATCTTGCCTCAGGTTCTTTTTAATTTTCTCTAGTATGGCCAAGTTTTCTTTCCCGATGCCGTCAGATTTCTTGCCCTCAGCTGGCTCTTCTTCTTTCATTTCATAGTGATCAGCAGCCAAGTTAGGGTCACCGGACTCCACTGACCGGATGGGGGCACAGCAGGGCACGACTCCGTGACGTTGCAGTGGATGCGGACGGGATCCCCAGGCACCGACCCCCGTGGGGGGAGATGCGGTCCAGGCACGGCCCCCTCACCCCGGCCCCTCCGGCCCCAGCCAGCAGGAACTCGCAGCTCAGCTCGTCCTGGCAGGCGCTGGCAAGGCGGAAGCGCTCGTGGCCGCGGTGAAAGATGGACTCGGGCAGGGCCCCCGCCCCGGACCCACCCCCAACCCCGGGCTGCCCTGGTGCCGCTCCCCGCGCCGCTGCGGCTGCCCCTGCGGCTGCAGCTGCTGCATCCTCTGCTCCGCCCCGTGGCCAGCGAGCCGGGAGCCTCCGGCCTCCGCCGCCACCGCCCTTATTACTTTAATAGTAATACTATTTCTTGATTTATAAAAAAGAGGGAATGTAACTTCTGGGTAAATTTCAAACTTTTTTTTTTAACCATAAGATTACTCTTTAACTCATCATACAATCTCTCAGTGTTTCCATGCTTTTTCAACCACTAATAATCACATTAAAATTTAATGTTATGATCTTAAATTATTTTGCTCTCCTCTACCATCTAAAAACAGAACATCTCATTTACCATCCCCAACAAATAATGAGTGGCTTCATATAGGCAGTTCAGCCCTCTACAATTTGATCATTTCAAGTATCACATTTTTTTTTTCTTTTAAGCTTCAATAACACAGTATAACAGAAAAGAAAGGGTATGGGCTTTGGATTCTGACATACCTGACTCAAATCCCGCCTCCACCACCGACTCGCTGTTTGATCTCGGCCTTAATTTCTGAACCTAGTTTATCTTCATCTATAAGTGGAAGTAATACCAACTACTAACTGAATGGTTTTGAGGGTTAAATGAAATAAACTACTTTAAAGTACCCGATACAAAGTTCTCATATATTGTTAGATACATTTCCTGTTAAACACTTAAGATGAAAATTTAAATTATAAATTTCTCTGCTTCCTTACACAGAGGGAAGATAAGGAGATGTTGTTTAACATTTCCTTAATGAATCAATGGCATCTATGAAACACGAAAGAGAAGTATGTTAGGCTATGGCAGTGTTTGACCCTAGAGTAAGGATTCTACAGGCTACCTCAAGTCTAACTTCAAAAGAAACCCAGAAAACTAAACTTTGAGTTCTTATCATTTTAAAGTCTTCTCCCTTCCTCCTTTGCGCCTACTCATTTCTTGCTACCACGTCTCCACTCCTTCGTCAAACTCTTCATCAGCATAGCAGAAATAACACAAGTTTTGGAAGTCAGACTTGTGTTCAAATCCTTTATCTTCCACTTTCTAGCTGAGTCACTTTGGGCAACTTACCTAACCTCTCTGAGCCTCAGTTCTTCTTTGCCTTCAAAAAGGGAGTAACAAAGACTTCTATGCAAAGTATGGTGAGAATCAGAGATAATATATGTCAAGTGCCTACTGAAGTAAATACCTGATAAACTATAGCTATTATTAATATCACCACTCTGCTCAAATTTGCTATAGGTGAAGCTAGATAACCTATACTGCAATATTTTGACATAAAATCCAACAAAAAGAAATCATTCAAAAATAATCTAAGGATGATGGCAATAACTAGGAAAAATAAAAAGATATAGTAAAAATATGTGCATAAAATATCAGTAACACATGTGATGATGGATTCATTTCCTTAATACCAAGCACTACTACAATTCAGTAACCCAAAGGATAAACCCAATAGAAAAATGGTAAATGGATACGAAAAGGCAGACAGAAAAATAACTTATAAACACATGAAAAGATGATCAATTTTACACAAAATTAAAATCAAAACATTTGTGAGCTACCATCCCCTTTCAGAGCAAGAAAAGTCAAAGGTTGATAAAACCTAGTATTGGCAAGGATAACAAGAAAGAGGTAAACTCACACACTGTTGCTAGAAGAATAAATTGGTCTAATGTCTTCAGGAGGAAACACGTCAAGATCAATAAACATTTATAATATGTATACCCTTGATCCAGTACAGTAATTCACCTTTTAGGAATGTATCCTATAAAAATACCTAGATAGGGTATTCACTGGAGCACTGTTTGTTACAGGAAAAAAAATCACTTTGATTAAACAGTATCCATCTGTACGGTACTAGCCAACAAACTCATAATTTTATGCAATAGGAATATTTATGCAGCTGTTAAAAATGAGGTAAATCTATGTTATCTATATCACCTACATATATATAGATCTATATGCAAAAAATATGCATTAAAATCTTTTGGAAGTTTATACAGGAAACTTGCTGGGTCTGGGAAGTAAAAACTTCTCATACCCTGTATAGTTTTTTTTTTTTTTGGCCACGCCGCACAGCATGAGGGATCTTAGTTCCCTGACCAGGGATCAAACCTGTGCCTCCCGCAGTGGAAGCGTGGAGTCTTAACCACTGGACCACCAGGGAAGTCCCTCTGTAGTTTGTTTTTTAAATCAGGTGCATACATTACTTTTATATGTGTGTTGGAGAAGGCCTACCCTATGTATAAAGAAAAAGTCAGCCCATTTATACGCTCCCAATGTTTGTTATTTGATATTAGTAAAGCTCCCTAAAAAGGCTTTAGAAAGAGGCCTGTTATTATCTAACACATTTACATCTGCAAAACATGAGATATTAAAATTAATGCCCAAACAGACCACATCTATCAATTTGTGCTATGACATAAGAGCAATTCAATGTGGAAAGAGACCCAGCTCACCACTAGGTTGTGGAGTCCTAAACAAATCCTTTATCTCTAAACCTCAGTGTCTTCATATATAAAATTAAGACAGTACTTAGTATAAGGTGGACAATTCTAAAGTAGCACAAAAGTATTATAATCATTCAATTAATTACAATTCTTTGTTAGAATTCCAAAAAATAAATATACCATCATTAATTCCTTTGGAATACACATTTACTTTTTAAAAAATAGTCATTATATGAATTTTAGAATAAGCAATACACTATTATAAGAATCATGACAGACTATAATTATATTACAAATCTTTAAAATGTAACTTTCTAAGATTTAATTAGACACTCCAATTTTTCTACTTTTACCAAACCAAGTCCCTCATTGCCCCAACATTATTCTATGAATAATTCCAATTACCTTTTCAAGGCTGAAAAAGTTAGTAGTGTTTCTAAGTGTGTTGAGGCCTGTAGATCCCTTTTTCTTACAGAGTGCTGTTGGATACTGGATAAAGAGAGGATATCGTAGTCTGAGAGCAAAGAATCAAGCTTTTCTGAAATAAAGGTAAAAAGGTTATTGACACCTAAACTTACTAATCAATTGTAATATCATTAAAATGAGAATCAGACAACAAACTCTTCCTGATGTAATGCCCCAGCATGACCTACGAAATACTTTTACCAAACACACACACACACACACACACACACACACACACACACACACAGACACACACAAGTTTTTAAGACAAAAAGGGATTAGAGGTTGCCAAATTAAATAACAACTTTAGGAAGTAATCAGCCACACCCAAAATGTTCCATTCCTGCAAAACAAATGACCCAATTTCTCCAGGAAACAAATGGCATGAGAAAGAAGGGAGGGGTGGAGACAGAAGGAACTTAAGACAGAAGGCACGTAAGCAAGCCAGCGTGTGAGCCGTTTTGGATCCTAGGTCAAGCAAACCAATTGTGGAAAGATATGTGTGACAATCAGGGAAATGTGAACATGAGTCCATGTTCGTATTAGATACTAATAATTTTGATATCTCAGAGAGTATCACAGTATGCAGTGAACTAACTTCTAAATTCAAGGCATTTCTGGCTTGTATGTTTAGAATTTTTTAAGATCAAGCCTGCCAACTGCCCGCTTGGGCTACATCAATTCCTTATCAGTTGATGTACAGTAACAAAGAGCAACAAATGTATTAATGGCCTGAGGAAACCAAACTGGGAAAGTAAATCTTTTACAGAAAATCTTTTATAGAAAAACCACATATTCCAAATTAGAGAGCAAAGAAGTGGTAATATCCTGGTCATTGCTGCCCTCAACAGACACAGCAGAATATCAATCCACCGGACAGCAGGAAGTATAAGTGGTAAGACCAAACCAATCCCCAGGAAAAGAAAAACATTAATTATTTTACCAGGCTGACCTGGAATCCAGGAAAAGCAAAGATGGACTGCCCCAAAGATAGAACAAGCACAAATAAGTTTCTATTTGGTATAGAGCAAGAGTAAACACTATAGAGTATATGCTACCCCCATAAGTCACTTTTTATCAACAGCAACTCAGCTGTCCCTCCCACAATCAGGAGGATTTTTGGAAGACAATTTTGGTGACTTAAGTCTCTGTAAAAACTGTCTAAAAATATTTGAGCTGATGCTTTCCTTTTCTCTCAACAAATATCACTGGAGAAGCAATGGTATTCAAAATCATTCCACTGGACTTAGAATGTCCTCAAAATATAGCAGCAGGAGCTTAAAATACAAGTGTGTTGCTACTACAGTTAAATATGCTCACAAAACCCTTTTTAAAAGAAAGAATCCACCCAATACTTTTCTCCGTCCTCTTCCCCTGAATATCCTCAATTGGCTCTTTCATCCGTTCATTCACTGCTGTGTGCCAGGCCCTGGTCTAAGTACCAGGATACAGCACTCAACACAGCCAAGTCCTTGCCTAAAGCAGCACTCATTTTAGTGGGAGAGACGGACAATGCACAAGAAAATCCACGTCAGTGCCGTGGTATGAAAACAGGACAGCAGAGAGGCAGGGGAAGGGCCAATTTATACAGAGTGGTCAAAGAAGGAAAAATGCCCCACTGTCACATAATACTCAAGCAAATGTGAAGAGGAACACTACTATATGGTTAAAGCAATCTAATCAAAGTCCATTCAAGGCTCTAACTCAAGATAAGGTTAAAGTGGTAGCAAATTTCACACTTGCTGGGTACCACCCATTTTCTGTTAACAAAAATTTCCTTTTAATTTTAATCCAGAGGAAAGCTGTTTCGGAAGGCATCAATCTCTTTTATGCCGAGGGATGTTTATTGGTGATTTGGCCTTGCTAATTACAATGCTTTGAGGCACCAATGAAAAACCTTCAAGAAGCTTATCATTTATTCAACAATTTTTGAGTGTTTTGTTTCCCACAAGACACCATACTAGGTGTTCTATGTTATCTACACAAACATCTTGGGGTATTTTCCCCATTTTACAAATGAAGAAACAGACTCGGAGAGAATAATATCACAAAGCTAAGGCAGCACAGCACTAGGATTTGAACTGGGGCCTGTCTGGCTGAAAACCCCAAGCTTTATTGATTTCAACTTTTGAAACTGCTTAAAAATAGCCTACCTCTTCGGGGACCTTCCACTTCTTGGCCTCCTACTTTTTGACATGTCAATCAAACATGACCATGCCTCCCTCTGAATTCTGAAGCTTTTTGTTTACACCTTTCTTCTGGCATTTTTTAGTCGTATTTGTCTTATCCCACAAATAGACTGTAAAATGGCCAAAAATGAGCTCTGTTTTAAAATCACAGTATTCT
This sequence comes from Physeter macrocephalus, assembly GCF_002837175.3. Classification (NCBI taxonomy): domain Eukaryota; kingdom Metazoa; phylum Chordata; class Mammalia; order Artiodactyla; family Physeteridae; genus Physeter; species Physeter macrocephalus. The sequence continues at coordinate 32,096,529 of NC_041225.1, forward strand.
TACCTCACAACACCTGGCGCAGAACCTTGCACAAAACAGCACTCCTTTGCTCAAATTCTCAATGCTGATACAGTCCTTTAGCTCTTCCACTTCCCTGATACAGGCTGGTACACAGACTCAGTTTCATTCAAGATCATCATCACTCCCACTGACTGAGAAACTTAACCTCAATTCTACAGTCTCACTGTCAACAATAGAGGCCAGCAGTTCTCAAAGAGTGGTCGCTACCCCCAGTCACCGCCTGGGAACTTGTTTCCCATCCCAGTCCTCCTCAGTCGGAACTTCCAGGTGCAGGGCCCAGCCGCCTGTGTTTAACGTGCCTCCCAGGTGATATGCTGGTGCACACCTACTCCAGCTTGAGAACCGCTCAACTAGGCTAAACTAAGGAAATAAAGCGAAGAAAAACACCTTTAAGCATACAGATGTTCACTGTTCAGCCCTGTATTAGTTTTAAGAAAGTTGGAAACGAAGTAAATTAATACCCGGCAAATAGAGAAGTTATAGCATCCCCAAATGACCAAAAAAAAAAAAAAAATCTGCAATCATTTAAAATGCTGTCAACAACAGGTTTTAAGAACATGAGGAAACACTTTATTATAATATTAAATAAACAAAGGTAGATTTTAAAAACTGTTCATACTGCATGACCTTAACTATGTATACAAACAGGGCTAGAAAAAAAAATAAGAGCAAGATAGTAACATCATCGGTTATCTTTAGGTATTTTTCTATAATAAGCACTTTTTAAATGCAGCTTGCTAAAGCACTTTAAAATACTTAACTAATATGTTTCCATTGTAATTTACCCCTTTTAATAATGACAGGTCTCAAACTGGACGTCCGGGAGCCATTACAAGCAGCATGGTAAATGCGCTCTCTTTGTCCAACACCCTGAGCTCCTGCTCTTGCAGGTAACCTCTCAGATGCTCGGTATCTCACTGCACTTTCCTTCCAAAATTCCAATCATCGGTAATCCAATTTTCTATAGCTTTTTCAACAGAATTTATATTTCCCCCCATCCATATCCAAAAATCTCAAAAATCTTAAGTATAAACCACTTAACTTCTTACAGTAGAGTTTATGACAGTTTATACTAGACAATGCTACAAAAACTACCTTCCTTATCAGCTCAGTGTATGGTCATACTCTCCTGTTGAGAAACGCCACAATGGCTGCCCAGCATGCTCTACAATGAGAACACTTTCCTTGCTTCCTACAAGTTGCTCCAGTGATCACCCTAAACAACTGAGCTTTTCTCATTTCGGCTGCTACAAACACATATTAGAAAACACACTATTCAAAAGGTCAGACGAGAGTACTATATTATTTAGGATCCCCTCCCCAAAGCTCTCTGCTCTTCTCTGCCACGTGTTAGTTTCCCTCACTTGGCCTCCTCTGTCTGGTCCTCCTTAGGGACCCTACCCTTACTCACTGCTTTTTTAATCTCTTCCACCCCCACTCCCATCCCTCCTTTCTTGCCAACACATTCTGCACATACTTTTCCCCTTTCCACCAGACCCCACCTATTCATTTATTCAACAAAAAGTTATTGAAAACCTCCTACTTTCCAAGCACTAGGGATATTAATGGAGAGAAGGAGAGATACATTTCCAATATTGCGACTTTGGGGGAAAGAGTATCACACAAAAAATCATTATAAAGTATGTCACAAACCAAGGGAGAGGAAATGGGAAGAATTTATAGGACACAGCAGGAGCATGACCCCTGTGTGGCAAGCCAAGGATGCTTTCCCAGGGAAACAGCGCTGAAGTTAAGACGGAAAGGATGAGGAAGCAGCCAAGAGAACGAAAAGAAAGGACAGGGTTCTAAGCAGAGGGCATACCTATGCTGAGGTCCACAAGAAATACAGAACACAATACACTCAAAAAATTGAGAGCAAGTCAGTGAGGCTGTTGTGCAGAACGGCGCCGCGGACATGAAGAGGTGTGAGGCTGCAGAGGCAGGCGGAGGTCTGGTGGTGGAACTAAATTAAGGATTTTTGACTTTGGATAAGGGCAACAGCTATAAATTAGAAATTTCATCGTGACTGTGAAACCAAATGCCCCTAAAACCAAGTTCCCCTGCCAAGTTTATGATTAGCCTCTCTATCTGAAACTTTATTCTCTTTCTTGACCTGCCTCTGTTGCCCTCAGGGATTGAAGAGTATCAAAGAAAAGGCGGGACTGAAACCAAGCAGGACGTTTCAGGGCCCTCCCAGATAAAAAAAAACCTTTCATTTTTTAAAAAAAATTATTAATTAATTAATTTTGGCTGCGCGCGGGCTTCCTCTAATTGCGGCAAGCGGGGGTTGCTCTTCGTTGCGGTGCGCGGGCTTCTCATTGCTGTCGCTTCTCTTGTTGCGGAGCACGGGCTCTAGGCGCGTGGGCTTCGGTAGTTGTGGTTCACGGGCTCAGTAGTTGTGGCTCACAGGCTCTAGAGCGCAGGCTGAGTAGCTGTGGCGCATGGGCTTAGTTGCTCTGCAGCATGTGGGATCTTCCCGGACCAGGGCTCAAACCCGTGTCCCTGGCACTGGAAGGCAGATTCTTAACCACTGGTCCACCAAGGAAGTCCCTACAAAAGCCCTTCTGTCCCCCGTTTCTGGTTTGTAGAAAAGGCTTTAGTCCCTTACACCTTCCCCGAGTTCCAAAGAGCAGATTCAAGCAATTACTAATTAGAGAAGTGATGGAAGGCTGAAACAAAGGGAAAACGGTCAAGAAACAAGAGAGAGTCCTAGTTCCTCCTCCAGGGATATACAGAACAATCTGACACAAATCTTTGAGTTGTTCTGCAGGAACTAAGACACCCCCCTCCTCCCAAGTGGAGGATAGTGACTACAAGCTGACCACAAGCACACAGAACCCAGACTGGTTGGAACCAGAAAGCTGATGATTAAGACTCATGAAAAACCCCGCCGTTACTTCACCACCAACCAATCAGAAGAAAGTCATGCTCCCTGCAACCCTCACCCCAAACGTTGCCTTTAAAACCCATGGCCAGCCAGGAAGATGGATCTGAGACAAGCCTACATCTCCCATCTTCTCCATCGGTGCCCTCCCAATCAGTAAACCTTCTTCTGCTCCAAACTCGGACATTTCCATCTGTTGGGCCTCACTGTGCGTCAGGCACGTGAGCTTGGGTTCAACAACAAGTGCAGTGCGCAGAACGGGCTAGAGGAGGACAAAAGTGGAGTCTGGGAAATCAGCCAGTAAGCTGCTGAGCAATCCGTGTGGAGATCACTAAAAGACCCCCAGGTTTCTGGCTTGGATACCTGGGTAGACAGTGGCACCACATTCACTGAGATTTAAAAAAATACACAACTAAGAGGAGGTTTGGGGGAGGGATTTGTTGACGAGAAAAACCATAAGCACACTTTTGCTAAAGCCCACGATACCAAACCTAGGTTTAATACCTAACTGTAGTTTTGACCTTCACCAGAAAAGTAATCTTAACCAACAAGTTTGGAAATGTCTACTAATGAGGTAATCTGTCGTAGGGGCCCCCTCCATCCCCCAGAGGAAGAAGAGGTTATCCATATGATAAAATCCTTGCCAGTTCCCTTCCCCCCAAAAAGATGATGTCCTGGCCTAAAAACAATCCTTTTCTTTTCTTTCGCTAACAGATCCCTTGCCCGACCCTTATTCCTATAAAAACCTTCCATTTGGTACAAACCCTCAGAGGGCCCTTCTAGTTGCTAGAAGGGATGCTGCCCAATTCATAAGTCGCCTATAAAGCCAATTAGATCTTCAGATTTACTCGGTTGAATTTTGTTTTTTAGCAGGTTGATATAAGGGGACAAGTGGATGCTGAAAGATTCTGAAGTTCTACACTGTATCTTGTTCCTTTATATACAGTTTGCAATTATTCATTTACATAGAACTTTTTTGCATTAAGTCATCATATATTTGCGGTTATGTCACTGATAAATCACATAATGATTTTAAGCAGGGAAAGAGTAAATCTGTTATTCTATGATTTTCAAAATCAAGATCAGTGGTTAAAAAGCAGCTGAAACTTCATTCCTTTTCTTATGTTCTCAAAGAATAAACAGAGGGCTTCCCTGGTGGCGCAATGGTTAAGGATCCGCCTGCCAACAGCAATGAAGACCCAACACAGCCAAAAATAAATAAATAAATAAAATAAAGTTCCCTTTAAAAAAAATAATAATAAAGAGGAAGCTGGACCTTCAGGCCTGCAACAAACCGGCTTTCTGGATACAGATATGGAGTGGCCTATAGATTATCCCACATGCTGTGGAGCAACTAAGCCCGTGTACCACAACTACTGAGCGTGTGAGCCACAGCTACTGAAACCCACGCGCCTAGAGCCTGTGCTCCGCAACAAGAGAAGCCACCACAATGAGAAGCCCGCACACCACAACGAAGAGTAGCCCCCGTTCGCTGCAGCGAGAGAAAGCCCGTGCAGCAACGAAGACCCAACACAGCCAAAAATAAATAAATAAATAAAATAAATAATAAAGAGGAAGCTGGACCTTCAGGCCTGCAACAAACCGGCTTTCTGGATACAGATATGGAGTGGCCTATAGATTTGATAAACCTTCTTACTCTACCCTTCTCTCATACCTGAACCGTTCTGTCTCCAGGATATGCTTGTATGGCCACTGACTTTTGGTACAACGACACAAAATACACCCTTACTTCATTCATCAAAGCCAAGGCAAGCTTTTAAGATAAAACTGATCTTTAAATAATGAGGCGTTAGAAGAGTCTGGGAACACTTGTGAACTTTTTACTTAAATTTCTCTTTTCTTTTTGCAATAAATTGCATCTTCCTGGAGTTCAACTTGCAATTGTCATGCAGACCCCCTGTAGCACTCTGCTCACTCTCCACGGCTCTGCTGCGCAGAGTATGAAGAGCTCCCCCAAAATGACACAGTGTCATGGGCCCACTTCTGGTGTCAGAAGTGGAAAAGATAAAGGCAGGGCTGCTGTCAAGTGTTTATTCTGCTTGTGCAGAAGACACATGAGACGTGACTGCTCTTCAATACTCCCCAAAATATGCAGGACAAGGGGGAGGCCTGGTCGGGTCACTCTGCAACAAGCCTAGGCATGGGTGAATCCCTCCTTGGGACTAAGGGATAAGAAAAGAACAGTGCTGTTTGCTAGGCAGTGCACCCCAGAACCTGGGAACTAAAAACCTAATTTTATGGATTTATACCAGTTAGGGAAGCTGGAGGGTGAGCTGCCTCAAATAATTCCTTATCAAGAGCCCTTCACCTGGGCCGGGACTAAACCTGGACCAAGACTCTCCAGCAAGACGAGTCACATGGAAACCCTGAGCCAAAAATGAAAGTGAGCACAGCCCAAGGGAACCTCCAAAGAACCCTGGATTGATCCATAAGGCTCTGTAGCTGAAATGGATGCAAATTCGGGTTAAGCAATGAGATTACTTCCACAATTTCCAGCGCCGCTGCCTTTTCCTAGATTACACCTTGTCTCCTATACACATTCTTCTAATCAAACAAAGAGGTAAGTAATTTTGGACATATGTTTGAGGTACCTGTGAACACTGAGGTGGATACATGAGAGTGGAGCTTCAGAGAACAAGTCTAGGTCAGAGACACATATTTGGTGGTTATCCAAACAGTCAAATGGTAAGTGAAACCAGGGCAACAGATGAGACTTGTCAAAGCCTACAACTCTTATTAAAAGAGAGAAAAAAAGAAAAGGAGGTATGTGCGGAGGGAGATACCCATCTCCTTGGTTCATTTTAGGACTAAGTTAAGGAATATGTGAAAAAGCACTTCATTTCACCTCCCAACCTCTGTGAAGCCTCTTCCTGTCCCTCCCTCCCTACCCATCTTTTTCTGACTTTCCTCAAAGTATACTTCCAACTGAAAACACTCACCATCTCTCACAAATACAAAATGGTGAAGGATCTAAAATTCAACCACACTTGGCCCTGAAGGACACCTACACTTAATGTTCTGGAAAACCCCACAAAGGCCAAATGGAATTCTCCAGTTTCCCCACCATGGCGTTCTGCTTAACTCTTCTCTTTGTTCTACTCTAGAAATACAGTTTCTCTCTCTGACTAGTACAAAGGAGAACTGCATTAAATTTCTCTTGAAGCAGGTGGGGTGGGTGTTTTAGTTTCAAAAGAATCCAGCCTGTAAGCAAAATTAACATCAAAAGACGAAGTCAGATGTCAAAATATTGAGCAAAATGATGCCGTCAAGAATGAGAAATGAGCGCTGCAACGTGTAGAATCCCCATGCCAATTACCTAAAGGTACATTTCAAATATATGTTTCAGACACAAATTTTCATCCCTCATCTGTGACCTGTATTTTTTTTCCTTCCACCCACTATATTCTTTTATTAAAAGTAACACAGAGAAAACTCTTTTGAAATCACAGTGACACTTATATACCCCAGCTGTAACTTCAACAAGATACCATTATGACTGAGCTCAAATGACTTGTAAATTTCCTAAATTATGCAATTCATGACAGTTCAATTGAAATCATTTTGGGTGACCTGTGGAGTACTCCAAAAGCCAGATTCTATTATACATTTTTATTCTTCAGAAAATATTGTCAAATCCCTAATCAATATTTAGAACTGCAGTTATGGGGTTATGGTAACATTTATAGGATAAGAAGGCTATTAAACAATAAACCATGCTCTTTAACTATGAAATTATTCATTGGCCTCGACCAATTCAATCTAACTGGTAGGGTAGAGTTAAGCAACAAGCTACATCCAAAGCTATCAAACACACAAAAAAGTCATTCTTCAAAAGAAAAAATACCCTCAAGCCATATATTTATCACTAACTGAATGAACCTGACAAGTCACTACACCTTTCAGAGACTCATCTTACCTGCCACTTTATTTAAAAAACTAGACACGATCGCCAAGGTTCATTTCAATTCTAACAATCTCTAAGTGCCTCCATCAGGACTGTCCTTATTTTCTCTCTTCAGCTACTTAACCTTACAGCCTAGGCTCAATATCATCACCTCCTTCAGGGAGCCTTCACTAACCTTCCCTGGATAGGTTCAGTGTCCCCTGATGAAAATAATACCCACCATAATGTCTTCTCTCACTCTCCTTCCTATTGTTCTAGAATTGACTGTTTAGACGTCTCTATTCTACTACACCAAAAGCTTTTTGAAGATGAATAAAGTCTGATCTTTATATTTCCAATGCCACACATAAAACTTGCATACAGTATGTGTTCTTCAAACATGCAGTGAATAAAAGGTAAGTCTATGCATTTTTCTGGCACCAGTGGTCTGCACTTTGCAAATGAAAACACACGGTCAAAGAAAAAAAAACCCTTAGGATTTGTGAATGCTGCTGAGAATTGACCTAGAAAGTAATGTCTTCTTCTATACTATGTGCATTCCTAGGATTCGTTCTACTTATTTTTCCACTTGTGAACAAGAGAATGATAACAAAAGTGAAACAGTTGTGTTAGTGGTAAAAATATAACTTTAATATTTCAAAATACATGTTTACTCTTTTCATTAACGTTTATCCTTACAAAGTGGACCGTTACGCTACTCCTCCATCCTCACCACCCCTAACTCATCATTTTCCTTCAATTTGTATTAACTTATCACATCTCAGCACTTCCTACCAGGTTCTCCCTGGCCTTTCATTAAACTAATCACCTGCAATCCATTGAAATTTGAGATAACCACAAGCAGTTGTTCAGGTGAGAACACAACACCTTTAATACCCTCCGCCAATTACAATCTTTGTCCATTAAAGAAGGAAAAAGAATTGCCAGGTAAACTAATGCAAAGTTCTTATTGGCCATAAAGAAAATCTACACAGTGTCTCAATCTGCACGATACTATACTATATGGATTCATGGTGAGATCTGGGGGCCAAAACAACCATGAAAAATGAGGCTACAACTTCTCACACTGGGAAAATATACTGATTCATACTTTGCTACTAATTAATCAAGCTCTCTTACATGCTAACTTTTAACAGATAAAGGACCCTAACAGGGGTCACTATACGTTTACACAAACTAACTCCCACCAAATTTCACATCTCTCAATGTTAGTCCATCCTTCAAATCCAAGCTCTTTAGAAAATCCACATGACCCTCTACTTTCTGGCCTCAAAACTGACCAAATTGGTCGTCCCTGATAATTTTTGTTTCAAATGCCAAGGAAGGCATTCACAGCAGCGGAATTACGAGCTGGCCCGGCAAGTTTAAGTACCTTCCATAAACTACAATTTAAATAACTAACACGCTTAAGATGTTCGCAAAAAGCAACTCCAAGACGAGTTCCCCAGGCACCGCCTTCCAACCAGATTACCGCCTAAGTACCTCCTACAGAAGAAAACCTACTTCGCTTCCTTGGAGAGCCAGGAAGAGCCGTGCAGCCTTGGGCCTTCCTATCCTCCTCCAGAACCCTGCCTTTGGTAAAGACACAATACAGATTTGCTCCCGAGAAGGGCAGGGACCTGGACCACATCTCCCTCTCCGAACACGAGCCACCACCACCCCGCCTCACCTCTGTCCGGAACACACGCCCAAACACGAACTCAGCGGGCAGACCCCTCCCAGGCCCTCAGTCACTCCCGGAGGCTCCCTCCAGGATCCCTGCCCATCGCCATTCTTTCCTGAACTCTGAGAGCCACACCCCCTTGCTACGCTGCAAACTCAGGGACGCGCAACCGTCGTCCAATACCCCGCCCCCAAACACCTGATAGATCCTGCTCCCCTGCTCTTCCCCGAAAGCTGCGCGTTCCAGGCACCCGTTGCCGGCCGAAGCCAGATCCGCAGGGTCTTTACCGAGTCGCTGGGGGGAGCCGAAGCCCGGCTCGTCCGGCGGTCGCGGCGACAGCACGAAAGGAACCAAGCTGCTCAGGAAGAGGACACACTGCCTCATGTTCCCGGTCCGGCCAGCGGCTCCACCTCTCTGGGCAGTCTTCGCCTGACGGGGGCTCAGGACGCTGCTAACATTGGGAGAGGAAGGGATCCGCCCGGCCCGGCGCCTGCAGCCTCTTACTCTTACCGCACCGCCTACCGGAAAACTCTAGAGCCGGGCTCCAGATTCCCGGAAGCGCAGGCAGCGCTCGGACAGGCTGGCTCAGCCTGCTTCCGGCCGCCGCCGCCGACCCCCGCACCGCCCACAGCCGGGCGCCGCGCGGAATGCCGGGAGGCCCTCGCTACCGCCGGCCCCGCGCCGGCGCGCCGCCATTTTGCGGCCCCTCCGTCCGCCCCTTTGCGTCCCGCCGTGGCTCGGCCGGCGCCGCCTCTGACGCGGCCCGCGACGTCCTGACTCGACCCACTCGGGCCACGCCTCTGTCCTTGGGTGACCGCCGCGAGGGAGGCGGGAGTTCGCGAGTAGGGCTTCAGAGGCGCGCCCGGCCACCTCTCTCGCCTCGGTGCGACCCACGTCTGGATAGGATCCCTGTTACCCTTTTTACTACCTAGCTGTGGAAACCACCGTGGTGTCTAGAGTGGACGAGGAGGAGCGCCGGGCCGGGTGGGCTCGGGGTGATGACCCAGCAGCGAAGTGCCTGGGACGAAGGACGGGCTCCCGGGAGCAGGAGGCCCCGCGTCCATGCGCCAGCTTCTGCGAGACCAGCCTCCTAGTCGCAAATGGGGTGCAGCGTGGCTTTCGGGGCCCAGCGTCGTACCACCCGGGCGTCTCAGGCCTCCGTCCGTTGTAACGGAAGAGGCTTTGTGGAGGGAAATAAATAGGCGCTTCCTTGATGCCCATTTTCTCGTTGGCCCCGCTGTATGTAGAGGGTCTGCAAGCATTTCCAGAAACTAAATCCTAAACCTAACTCCTCGTCTGCCCGTACAGGTTCTAGAGAGGTCCAGCCAGCTTCTTGAAACTCAGCTCTGTGCTTGGTCACTTTAGCTTAGGCTGGGAATTTGCCAAGACAGTTTGTGTTTTGTTTTGCAATCCTTTGCATAATTTTAGCTCTAATGTTTATGGTACTGAATAAAACATTCTAATAACGTTGGACGTGAATCGCTATTTTGGTTCAACTACAGTTTATGCAAGTATGACAGAACACATTTTCCGCTTAAGAGTGAGTGAGTGGGACAGCCTTGTCTCCATTATGAAATCGAAAATTCTTAGGAATAGAATATTAGTCCTGTCTGGTCAAGTTTTACGGCTACTCCTAATAAAATACTCAAACTATGGTTTGAATTTAGGTTCACTGTGGCATGCCTCAGTAAAATCTCAGCATCTTTTCCCAACAGTTATTATCCAGAGTTACTGGTTTTGTGCATTTTGGGCTTAACTGAACCTGTTGTGTTCATCTGAGGTATAAAATGCCTTCATTAAACATACATTGATGGCATACCTAATCAAAAAGTAAGCAGAGGTTCACCTCTGCAAATTGTACATAATTTTTAAAAGATGTATCCCATAAAACGTGACAGTTGTGGACAATTTATTTTTGTACAGTGAGAATATCATCTTACTTTCTGAGCACCCAGACACCATGCTCTCCAGCTTATACCTTTAGTAGATCCTAGATTATACTCTTTCTGTGTTCCACCCACAGCCCCTCTACAGTACCTTGCTCATAGACGGCCCTTCACTAGCTGTTTAATAAACGCCATTTTAAAAAAGTAAAGTTCCTGATTCATTTGCTTATTCATATCCAGAAGTCCTAGATTTTCAGAGACAGTCAAGGTTTCAAGTAATTTTTCCCATTCACAAATCAGGACCCAAATAATGATTTCCAGTTTGAGGTTTATCTTTCATTTATAAATTGTCCATGCCTTTAAGATATAAGAGCACCACGTGGGGGAGATAAAGAGCCAGAGGAACATAATAAGAGGGACACTTTGGATAGAACTAGTAGTCTGAGCCAGCTATCTTCAAACTTGTATACTCTTATCCCCAAAAGAATTTTTAAAAAATATGTACTCCCTATATACATTTAACATTTTTCATCATAAATGTAAGTAGTTGCAAAGGATGAAATTTCCAGCATAATGTAAACACTGACATTTATTTATTTTTAATTTTACTTATTTATTTTTGGCTGCATTGGGTCTTCATTGCTGCCTGCAGACTGTCTCTAGTTGTGGCGAGCGGGGGCTACTCTTAATTGCGGTGCGCGGGCTTCTCATTGCAGTGGCTTCTCTTGTTGTGGAGCACGGGCTCTAGGCACACGGACTTCAGTAGTTGTGGCACGCAGGCTCCAGAGCGCAGTCTCAGTAGTTGTGGCGCACGGGCTTAGCTGCTCCGCGGCATGAGGGATCTTCCCGGACCAGGGCTCGAACCCGTGTCCCCTACGTTGGCAGGGGGATTCTTAACCACTGCACCACCAAGGAAGTCCCAACACTGACATTCAAAATTAAAACTCTTAGGTTTAAATCTACCCAATGGAATATAAATACCTGACAGATTTGAAAGCCACTGTGGTAGCCAGCCTCCCCGATGGCCCCCAATGATCCCTGCTTCCTGATATTCACTCCCTTGTAGAGTCCGTCCCCTGCCACAATGGTCCAAAGTTGGTCTCTGTGGCCAATAGCGCAAAGAGGAAGTGATGGTATTTCACTTCCAAGGTTAGGTTGTAAGAGACTGTGTCTTCCATCTCAGGTGTTCTCTTACTCGCTTGCTCTCTCTTGGATCACTCACTAGGCAAAGCCAGCTTCTGAGTCATGAGAACATGCAAGAAGACTATGGAGTGGTTCATAGGAAGAGAGGTCACCAGCCCACAGCCAGCAAGTAACTGAGACCTGCCAAAGACTATCTGCCTGAGCTTGGAAGTGAATCCTCCAGCCCTAGGCAACCTTTAAGACAGATGCAGTCCCCCAACTCAACAGCTTGACTGCAGCCTCAGGCATGACCCTGAGCCAGAACTGCCCACCCAAGTCATGCCCTGATTTTTGACCATCAGAAACTGGGAGATAATAAATACCGGTTATTTCAAGCTCCTAAATTAAGGGTAATTTGTTACACAGCCACTATTGTGTCTGAAAAACACATGAACAAGTTAACTGGATCCTGGGTTCCTCTCCTTAACAAGAGAAGTCGTTCTTTTAATTTAGGATTTAATAAAGATAAGTAAAAGATGACTTGAGATTTGCTGATCCCAGGCTATAGAATGAATTACTTACAGTTTACTTACTGCAAGTGAATGTAAGAGTAAAATATTTACAATCATTAAACACCTGTTGCCACCTATGGTTCTGGAATTAACTAGCAGATCCACATAAGCATTGGTAAGACCTTTCATCTAAATGATCAGAGACATGGCTGTCTAGTTCTAGCTGAGTTTGGGGGCTTTTTCTTCTGTCATCCAAGCTCTGTTTCTCTTATTAGCCACTATTTGTCCTATACCAATCCCACCAGTCCTTATAGATGTATAGATTCTTCATCACTCTATTTCTAAAATGCTAATTATTCCTACATCTGTATCCTTTTTTGCCAGAAAACAAATCTATGTGAAGTTAGCACTTCAAAAAGTATGAGTCGGAACTTCCTTGGTGGTCCAGTGGTTAAGACTTCCAATGCAGGGGGTGCGGGTTCGATCTCTGGTTGGGGAGCTAAGATCCCACATGCCCTGCGGCCAAAAAACCAAAACGTAAAACAGAAGAAGCAATATTGTAACAAATTCAATAAAAAACTTAAAAAGTATGAGTCAATCCACAAATCTCCATTAGACGGTAGACCGCTCTTACTGGAATATGACTATATACAAAGTCATGTACCAAGAACTATAGTTTCCAGGATTTTAGTTCAGAAATTTTAATGTATTTCAGATCCTTTTAGAAAGAAAAATGAAAAATACATCACGCATGGAGCAAAGCAGAATATTCGAGGATCCTCATCTGATAAACAGATGATTCTTTGGGAATTTGGGGGAATTCTTTGGGAATTTTTTAAGAGGCAAAAGAATAACCAGCCCTCTTGAAAATGGAATAGTATTTCCCCTCAAGTTCAGAAAGAGAAGGAAACCAGCCATTTCATTCAAAATGTTATTTCAAGAAGGTTCATTTCTAAAATTTTAGTAACAATTTCTCTCTCTCTCACACACATTTTTTATGTCTCTTTCTTATCAGGCATCTTTGTCTTTATCACAGAATTATCAATATTTGCAGCAGCTAATCTGTCTGTTGTGCAGAGGTAGCAGAGGTAGCACATCTCCTATATATTGTATGCCATACAGAACATGGAGCTGTGTTCTTTTCCTTCTTAAATCCCTTTCTCTCTCCCTAGAGATCTCAGAGTAATTGAACCACAGGAATAACTGAACACAGAGAATAGATTGGATAAAGAGAAAAAAATGGAAACTTGTGCCGGTTTGAAATTACCTCAGGTCTGAAATGGCCAAAAGTCATTACTCTTGGGTTGACAGGCCCCAGAGAGGAAGCAATCGCCAATTACTCTCCAGTTCTGCAGTGGCCAGAGGGCTTAATTGAAAACCTGTTCTATTTCATCCTGTTTAGAAAAGCAGAACTCAGTTGTTGAATGTTTAAAATCTGGTAATTCTACTAGCATTTTAAGAATAATACCTCCAAAGTGAATGAAATCAGAATCTCAAAGAGATAACTGCACTGCCCTGTTCACTGCAGTGTTATTCACAGTAGCCAAGATGTGGAAACAACCGAAGTGTCCACTGGCAGATAAATGGATAGAGAAGATGTGGTGTGTACATACAATGGGAGATTACTCAGCCGTAAAAAGGAAGGACATCTTGCCATTTGCAACAACATGGATGAACCTGAAGGACATTATGCTAAATAAGTCAGACACAAAAAGGTAAATACAGTATGATCTCACTTACATGTAGAATCTTATAAAGGTTAAACTCAAAGAAGCAGAGAGTAGAACAGTGGTTGACAGAATCGGGGCGTGGGAGGGGTGGGAATGTGGAGATATCAGTCAAAGGTACAAACTCTCAGTTATAAAATGTGCGGATCTAATGTACGCTATGGTGACTATAGCTGAGAACACTGTTTTGTATAACTGAACTTTGCTCAGACAGTATTTCTTTTTTCTTAACTTTATTTATTTATTTATTTATTATTTATTTTATTTTGGTTGCATTGGGTCTTCACTGCTGTGCTCGGGCTTCTCATTGCAGTGGCTTCTCGTGGAGCGTGGGCTCTAGGCGCGCGGGCTTCATTAGTTGTGGCTCGTGGGCTCTAGAGCGCAGGCTCAGTAGTTGTGGCGCATGGGCTTAGCTGGTCCGTGGCATGTGGGATCTTCCCAGACCAAGGCTCGAACCCGTGTCCCCTGCACTGGCAGGTGGATTCCTAACCACTGCGCCACCAGGGAAGTCCCAGACAGTATTTCTTAAGTGTTCTCACCACACACAAAAAAATGGTAACTATGGATGTGTTAACTAACTTGATTGTGATAATCATCTCGCAGTGAATAGGTATATAACATCAACACATTGTATACCTTAAATATACACAATTAAATATATATATATACACACGCACATTTTTTTGTCAATTATACCTCAATAAGGCTGGAAATAAAGTAATACCAAAGAGACCCACATCATACCTTTGATCTCAAAGGACTTATATCCTAAAAGATGAAAGGTACATAGAAACACAAAAACACATACAATGTGTATTGGCCTAAAAAAAACTGGTGTCATGAATTTTTTCCTATTAATTTTTTAAAATAAAATTTTCATTTTGGAATAATTTTAGATGTACGGGAAAGTAGCAAGATAGTACAGAGTTCCCATATACTCCCAGCTTCCCCTAATGTTAATATCTTACATAATCAAGGTATGTTTGTCAAAACTAGAAAAATAACATCAGATTTCACAATTTTTTTAAGTATGTGCCTTTTTGTAGTCTTTAAAAAATTGTGACAAAATACACATAACATAATATTTATCGTTAGTGACATTCAGTACATTCACAGTGTTGTACAATCATCACCACTGTCTAGTTCCAGAAGGTTTTAATCACCCCAAAAGGAAACCCCAATACACATTAAGCAGTCATTCTCCATTACCTGCTTTTCCTGGCCCTTGATTACCACTAATAGGACTGCACAGTTTCAGTTCCAGGAGTCAACCCAGTATACCATATTGCATTTAGTCACGTTGACTTTTTACGCTTTAGTACATATAAAACTATTCCTAAATATTTTACTCTGTAGAGAAGTACCAGTTAATATGCTTAATTGGTGTTGAAGGAAACTAT
Source organism: Physeter macrocephalus (assembly GCF_002837175.3). Lineage (NCBI taxonomy): Eukaryota > Metazoa > Chordata > Mammalia > Artiodactyla > Physeteridae > Physeter > Physeter macrocephalus. The sequence continues at coordinate 32,111,669 of NC_041225.1, forward strand.
CCAGCTCAGTCCCTCACTTATCTCTCCTCTGTACTAGTCTAGCAGCCTCTGAAGTGACTTTCTTGCTTCTGGTTTTCTCTCCACCAACATCTCTTCTTGTCTTGGATAACACTGGCTAAATGTCTCTTCCTCATGGCATGTTTCTTGCTTCTTTTATAGTCTATCCTCCGTTTTGGCCCACATTGTCGCCTACTGATGCTATCTTGTTTTTCTCCACAAGAGCATTAAGTTCCTGAGGCAAGGACTATGCTACCTTCCACAGCAAGTAACATAGTCCTGTGCAGAAGGCTATTCTCATTAACCAAACAAATTAGACAATTTAATGCTTGTAATGGGTGGAATTGTGTCCCATAAAAAAGATATGTTCAAGTCCTAACCCCCTGTATTTATGAATGTGATCATATTAGGAAATAAAATCTTTGTAGATATAATCAAGCTAAGGTGAGGTCCTACTGGATTAGGGTGGGCCCTAAATCCAATGACCAGTGTCCTTATGAGGAGAAGTGACACAGATACACACATAGGGAGAACACCATGTGAGGACGTGAGCAGAAGTTGGAGTGATGCAGCCACAAGCCAAGGAAAGCCAACGGTTTCTCGTGACCACCAGAAGCCAAGAAGAAGCAAAGAAGGATTATTCCCGAGAGCCTTCAGAGGGAGAAAGGCTCTGCTGACACCTTGATTTCGGATTTCTAGCCTACAGATCTGTGAGAGAATAAATTTCTCTTGTTTGGGGAATTCCCTGGTGGTCCAGTGGTTAGGACTCACACTTCCACTGCAGGGGGCCCGGGTTTGATTCCCTGGTTGGGGAAGTAACCTCGAAAGCCCCATATGGTGCAGCAAAAAATAGATAAATAAATAAATATATTAAAATTCTCTTGTTTTAAGCCACCTAGTTTGTGATCATTTGTTATAGCAGCCCTAAGAAACTAATACACGCTCATGGAACACACCCTGAGATTTCCTCCCCTTCTACCTTTTCTTCTGAAAATTCCTCCTGCCCAGAAAATATTACTAGCTATCAAAAACCGACCTATCCTTCAGTGGCCATCCTAAGAGACTTTGGGGGTTCCAGGTCTCCTTCACAATTTTTTAGTAGTTGTCGCCTTTTGAAGATCCCATGGTAACTGATAAAGAGTAGGCAGAGACCTGTTAACCAATGGACTTTTAGGAGACTTTTTTTTTTTTTTTACTGGACACAAAGCATGTCCTAAGCCCTGAGAATCAGGCAACCCCCTAATGCAAGCCCAACTCAGAGAAGCTTCTGTGTAGATTTGATAAGTTTCAACATCATAGTCAATATTACCCCAGGTTCTGCCAAGTAGTGTGTCATTTCCAGCCATGACAGCCCTCCTCAGAGAGGGGACCGAAGGACTAATGTTATCTGGTTCAGGACCCAGGTCTCATCTTTTGTTATTCCATAATTTATACTTTCACCACTCAATCCTGCTTTGTTCTTTGAGGATTTCATTATGGCTTAGATGCTAAGGGCATGGACTTTGGAGCCAAACAGCCTGGATGTGAACAATCTACCATCTGTTTGACACGTCACTGAAACTCTCCTAGCCTTACGTTTAAAATACGGAATGAAAAGTACCTACCTCATAGGGTTAAATGAGAGAGGCTGGTCTTTATCTGGTAGAGATGTAGAGAAATAACTGTAGCATTTTAAGGCAATTTGTTGGGGCAACTGAATGATGAAAGAAAAAACAGAAAAGCTATACATTATTCATACATTTGGTCTTTCAAAGCCAGTCTGCCAGAGGGTCGCCAGCAGGGAAGAGAATAAATTTACATTTTATTTTACTCCTCCCCGCCTAATTCTAATTTTTAATATTAAAGCTTTCATGATTTAATCATTATTCTTCAGCTGTTCCCATTTTCTCCAAGAATTCTTGAGGCCAGGTCGTGGCAGGTATGGACTCAAGCTCCTCCCTCCCCAAGCTCTTTGTTTCTGTTCTTAGTTGGGGGAAAGCTCTTCCCATCCTGGGCTGATGCGCTGTTTGGAGAAAACTTGCTATAGGGCATGGGGACTGACTCCATTCACGGAATCTTATTTCGTGAATCTGTCCCCAGAAAATAAAATAACTGGTTAATAGTCTTGAATGATTCACTCTTTGCTTTTTGGCAAATTCTAGTTTATTCTTGCTTGAGGGTGAACAATAAAATCCACAAGTTAACTCCCACATTTTTGACCTAACCCAGCAATTTAACCTCGTTTACTTGCCAAAGCTACTATCAAGTAGCTGTGTGCCTGGCTTCCCTTCCTCTCTCCTCTCCCCCTGTCCTGCCCACTGGCAGAGAGCCTCTTGTGAATTATAAGATGATCAAGAGATCAGAGAGCAGGAGATTGAAAGAGAAGAAGCAAAGCCATGGGTAGACAGGCCCTGAAAGAAAAGTGTTAGGATCTTAGTGGAGTGCTTTTTATGCCTTTGAAATAGTTAATTTTCCAGAGGGATGTTGGCTTGGGGCCAGAAGGGGTTGGTGCGCAATAAAAATTTATGACACAAATAAGCAAATTTAGGCTTAGAGAGTCCTAGCTGATTAGGAGTGAGCTTGTCCTTCTATAAAAGCATATTGTTTACCCACATTGTGGCTTAGGAAAAGGAGGTACCATCAGTTGTGGGGTGTCTGCAGACTCCTTAAGGGGACAGCACTCACTTACATTGTAGTTGATGCGAATGGTGTCCTCAGAGTTGGGCAGTGGGTGGTCTCCAAGCTGACCATGACATCCCTGCAGGGAGCTAAGAGGTCAGGGTCTAGGATCCCAATCAATGAGATCTACTTATAAAAACATCCTAGAATCTATACAACAGAAAGAAGCACTCTTGCTTCCACACTGTTCAGATTATGCATGAAAATCAGGGAGAACTCCCTGTCCAGTGGTGCCTCTCTCCAGAGCAGAGGTTCCCTAATTCTGATCTGTGTGGCCACTGTGCAGTCCTGTGCTCTGCTTCTGAGGGACCAGTCACACTGAAGAGCCTGAATGTAAGAGTTGCCTGGAGGGACATTACCATTTATTTACTGGCTTACTCTGAGGCAGTACAGATCGGATAAATAAATCGATGCAGAATTACAACGCTGGCTTATTTTTAGTATCGTGTACAGCCCTCGATATTTCATCACTACATCTGGTTATGTAATGATTTTTTTAAACATCCTTATTGGAGTATAACTGCTTTACAATGGAGTGTTAGTTTCTGCTGTATAACAAAGCAAATCACCTATATGTATACATATATCCCCATATCCCCTACCTCTTGCGTCTCCCTCCCACCCTCCCTATCCCACCCCTCTAGGTGGTCACAGAGCACCGAGCTGATCTCCCTGTGCTATGCGGCTGCTTCCCACTAGCTATCTATTTCACGTTTGGTAGTGTATGTATGTCCATGCCACTCTCCCACTTCGTCCCAGCTTACCCTTCCCCCTCTCAAAAATATGGAATGCTTCATGAATTTGCATGTCATCCTTGCGCAGGGGCCATGCTAATCTTCTCTGTATCGTTCCAATTTTAGTCTATGTGCTGCTGAAGTGAGCACTGTAGATTTATTGACATTCTGCCTTGTTCCGGAAATAATTTCAAAGAAGACATCCATTAAAAACTCCAGTTAGTGTCAAAGATGTGAATTTTAAATAAACAAGGGAATGTGTGTGTCATCCAGTTTGGTGACGTTTTCAAGTCTTTTTTTGGTTGTTATTGTTTTTAGCTGTAGCACTCTAGCTCCACAAGAAATCTTTTGCAGAAACTTAATGTATAAAATAGATCAAAGGAGAGCACTGGGTTTGAAGTACCCCTGAACCATCTTCATAGAATCCCTAGGCCTTCCTGAAGTTCACAGAAAGTTCATTGATTTTCCCAAAGTCCCACAGCAAGTTAATAGCAGGAATGACAGGCCAGGACTCAGATCTCCAGTCCATGGCTTTGTTGCCTAAACAGTGGTAACTCTTTAGACAACTCCTGAGAATGGGCCCTGGCTGAGACCGGCTAGTTTCTGACTGTCACCTGACAGATGAGTGTGCAATCCAACAGTTGGTAGTAACAGAACCATCCACCCAGCAGAATATACACAGAGAGAACAGCTGGAAGGCCCGTCTTTCACCAGTCGTCACCTCCAATGCCTCCACAACAGGGTACTCAAGTTGAGCACAGAATGCAAAATTCAAGAGTGAGACATCTATTTTGAGAGAATGAGAGGGTACAGTGCTCTTTTTACAGTTAAGAGCTTTTAGCTCCTGGAGAGGTACAGGGATATTTGCCCTTGAGAGTCTTAAGAAGAGAAAGACAGGGAGGGCAGCCTAATTTGGGTTTGCAACGTCTTATTCTATTGGGTTGGCCAAAAATCTATCTGGGTTTTTCTGTAACAACATACAGGAAAACTCGAATGAACTTTCTGGCCAACCCAATAGTTTAGCCTGTAAAGAACTAAGGAGAAAGAGACTAGTATACTCGTTTCTATCTAAGTACTATCTCCCCAGAGCCATCAGGAATTTTCATCACTTATTTTGGCTGCGTTGGGTCTTTGTTGCTGAGCGCGGGCTTTCTCCAGTTGCCGCGAGCGGGGCCCACTCTTTGTCGTGGTGCGCGGGCTTCTCACCGCGGTGGCTTCTCTTGCTGCGGAGCTCCGGCCGTAGGGCACGCAGGCTCAGTAGTCGTGGCGCACGGGCTTAGTTGCTCCACGGCAGGTGGGATCTTCCCGGACCAGGGCTCAAACCCATGTCCCCTGCACTGGCAGGTGGATTCTTAACCACTGCGCCACCAGGGAAGCCCCTCTGGCTTATCTTCGAGAGAAAGCTAATTTGCATTTTATTTTGCCCTGAATCAACAATTTAGGATTGATGAATAAGAACAGAAGGAACTCAAGCGCTCTGCCTTGTAACAGGAATATTGGGCCTCTAGTTTGACCCTGGTGACCCACAGAGCCATTAGTCAGCTCACATGGTGCCCTAACAAGTTTCTGGGCCTCCCGCCGACTGTTGAGATACATCCCTGGCTTCCTGCCTCAAGCTTTAGGCCAATCTCGCAACACCGATCTCCCATTAATACTGAACGCAGACCTCTAACCTCAAATCCACCAGCCAGATGGATCCTCCTGACCTAAGACCTTAAGGATCAGTTCTACCTCACCTCCACGGCATCCTGTCAAATCACAAAATCTGCTTGTTCAGTATTAGAGTATAACTGTATTTTTACTTTTTTTTTTTTTTTTTTTTTTTTTTTGGCCACACTGCACGGCTCGTGGGATTTAAATTCCCTGAACAGGGATCAAACCTGGGCCCTTGCTACTGAGAGCACAGGGTCCTAACCACTGGACCACCAGGGAATCCCGTTTTTACTTTAAATACAAAACCATTACCATGGGCATGACTGAGAGTCCAAGCAGAGTGAACCAGAGAGTCCGTGCTCTTCTGCATAATCAACCCAATCGATTTCAGTGGCTGAGAGGAAGGCCCTCTCATTCGTTAGCCTCAGGTGGGCACAAAGCTCAACAGTGTGCTGCTAGATTCAGAATCATCTGACTTATTTTTACTCCGCTGCTGTGAAAACCACCTGATCTTTACTTTGGCCTTAATTGCTCATGCTTCCTTCAAGCAGCGGTTTCCTAAGTCCTGTACCAAGTCCTGATCATCAGCATCAGCACAGCCTGGGAAGTTGTTAGAAATGCACATTATCTGTGGGCCCCACCTCAAGCCTACTGGATCAAAACCTGTTTTAGCAAACCCTCCAGGTGATCACGATGCATGCTAAAGTTTCATAATTATGGCCTGGTGGCACTATCAATCACTTACTGAAGTTACCTCTTGAGAAACAAAGGCACTTCCTCTTGGTACTTGTTCCTGGGTCTTGATTTTTTTCTTATGTCAACAGAACGACCTTTCCCCATCTGCTCCATCAGCGAATGCTGCTAATTAGAAGCAAAACCACCGCTTAAGTTAGTTTTTTTTTTAACTTTGCATTCCCAACCAAGTTACACTTTTTTTTTTTTTTTTCGGTCATTTTCCTTTTGTGTCTTCTATGCCCTTGAAAATCTAGAGCAATAGGTCTGCTCCAAGTGTGGTCAGTTTTCTCTTCCACAAGACTGGTTTCACTTCATTAGAACTTTCCAATTCTGAAATTACGCTGTCCTGCTACTCACTGAGTATTCCAAGTATGTATATCTCACAACCCATTTACGCTTGGAAATACTTTCACGTATTGGCTCACAGGCCGGGCGGGTGTCTCTTTCATAGCTAAGAAAACTGAAGCTGAGAGAGATTAGGCCTACAACTAAAAAAGTGGCAAAGCTGCAAGTACTAGTACCCAGTATAGTTCTTGGCTCATAATAGGCACTCGATATATTTAACGAGAAAGCGAATGAACAAATGATGGTGTAAGCTAGATCTTTTCCCGCTAGGTCACGTGTCTCTCACATCACGCAGCTGTAGGAATAGACAAGTAATCTTGTCCCATTTATGTTCCTAGCTCCAAAGCAGTGGTGTTGCCCCAGCCTCAGGACACTATAGTCTTCTGAAATCTTTCCACTGAATGCTCCAAGGTTCTAAGTTCCAGAACAGCTGAAAGACCACCACCTGGTAAGGAGAATGGCTGAAGTGCAGGGCCGTGGCTGAAGACCCACGGCTCTAGGATGTGCAGGGCCGTGGCTGAAGACCCACGGCTCTAGGATGGAGAGGGTGCTCGGCACTAATTCCAAACGGGCAAAAAACATAGCGACGCCAGCAGAAAATAAAAAAACAAGTAGTTTGGTCTCCTTCAGGGCCCAGAGTTATTCAGGTCAGATGCTGTGAAGCGGCGCTCATAAGATGAGTGAGGGGCAGGAATTTTTTTCAATAAATGCCAACTTCTAGTATATACATACACACGTCCTCAGAAATGAGGTTAACCTGAGCCTCATTAAGTGGGTTTAGCTCCCCTACATTTCCGTAGTGGAAAGAAAACCAGGCTGCGCTCTTAAGTTAAATTTTAATTGACTTTTAAGCAGACCTTTTCTAGTTTTCAACAATGTCATCTGCTGTCACAGAAAGAAAAATGGTGATTTTTGCATAAAAGCAAATAAATCTCATCTCAAACAAATAAGTCTACAATACATAATTTCATTTGTCTAAATGAGCAAAGAAATTCCTAAATCTTTAGTTCAAATTACAGTAATACAACTCTTTTGATAGGCATTTGGGTAAGAACCTCAGCTACTCCTCAAAGAGCTGTATTCCAGCTCAAATAAAAGAATTCAGGAGCCTAGAGTAGTAAGGCCTATTGTACTGATTTTTACTTGGGACTCAACCCAGTTTCAAACCCACTTAGTAATTCATATCCCATGAAAGCCCTTAATAATCCTCTTTGCTAGCTGAGTAAATCCTAACTCTGCCATGCTTCTAGGCTTTAAGTACTTCCTTGATGGTCTTAGGCCAAGGCTGTGATATGCTGCAGAAAACAGTGTCTGAGGACAAAGAAAAGATAACAAGAATTAATCTTCACATAATCCTTCAAGCAATGTGGAATAAAAGTATTGCCCTCAAAAGAGGGAGTCTCCGTTTTTCTAAAGAGCATTAAGGGACTCACTGCTCAACACATTCTAAAGTAGAAAGTGTGGCCATTAACACAATGCTGTAAGTGGAAGGGACCCAACAATGTCACCATTAAAAACTCTGATACTATTCACAACAGTGAAATTATGAACTTAACAGTCCTAGGACATGAACTGCAAAGAAACCTCTAAGACCATTTAGAACAAATGGCTCTTAAACTCATTTGAAATCAATTTTACATCACAACCCACTGTTCACATAAAGTGAAAATGATTTCACAAACTATTATCCCTATTAACATGCCATATTTTTTTTTTTGGCCACGCCGTGCAGCTTGCGGCGTCTTAGTTCCCCGACCGGGGACTGAACCCGGGCCCCAGCAGTGAAAGCACTGAGTCCTAACCTCTGGACCGCCAGGGAATTCCCATGCCATATACTTCTATTATCAAAGAGCTGGCTGTGACCCATTAGGTTTCCACTATCCACTAATTGGTCATAATGAAATGTTTAAAAAGCACTGATCTGTCACTGCTTTAATCTCCAAAAAAAGGCAACATAGCACAGCAGCAAGAACACCAACTTCCAAGGAGATTTTACCCAGGTTTGAATCCTGATACTGCCACTCACTTAGCTATGAGGACCCAGGTCCTAGGACACGTCATTAGCTTCTGTGCCTCAGTTTTCTCATTCATAAATCAGGAGAAAAATCTACCTCAAAAATTTTATGAAGCTGAGTTTTATTTGGGAAGATGGGTAAGTGAGGCCCCCGATACGGTGGCCCAAGATCACATGCAGCTCCCAGTGCGACGCTTGGGCTAGAACCCTGGCCGATGGCCTCATCACTATACTGAAGCATTGAGTATACGATACATTGCCAATACAAGGGCCTTCAGTGTGAAACATACAAAATGAAGAACGTATCTGAACCATAAATTTGACAAATGCTTGGTAATGAACATTATTTCCTTACTTTCTGAAAATCATTAGAGGGCTAACACCTTTTAAAAAAACCTCCTAGAGAAATGTAAATTAAAGCCTTCATTTTCTAAGTTTGAGTGGCAAGAACAAATAATTTTCATTGAAAATTCTTTTCAACTTAGGCAGTAGAGAATTACTGAGAATCTGGAGCTATCTTCATCTGTTTTTTTGGTCTAATTTTGTCTAGTTTCAGGTCAAACATTAGCTGGGACCTTGGGAAATTCAGTTGATTTTTTTTGGACTTGCTTCCGTAACCATGGGTTAGGTCCAGCATGTCCTAATATTCCTTGAGCTGCTTTTAAGGTTTTCCTCAAGGGCAAAACTGACAGATTAAGGGTAAGTGGAGGAACCGTTAAAAAAACAAACCCTCCAAATACGACAGAAAATAAAAGATAAATAATTCTATTTACTAGCCATAGTAAACAAGCTGAAGGATCCACAGCTGGCAACAGTGACACAGAAATGAATTTGGTTTTGGCATCGGATTTCAAACTATAGGTATGCCACTTAATACACATCATTTTGGACAAATAACTTCTCAGTCAAGGAGAAGTTAACTTGGCAGGGCAGTTGAGAGGATTAAATATGACTAAATATGAATGTGTGTGCCTAATACATGACCAGGCACCAAAATGAATTCATCAATGCTGGTTCCCTATAACTAAAACAGAAAGGCCAGACCCTTTATGGACATGCTCAAGGTGTTCTAATTTTAAACTGAAGATGGTTCAGTCTCCAGCTTCTCCCCCTGGGTATTTATTATTACCTACTATTTATTATTACTCCCTTTAAAGCATCAAGTCTAAAGGCTTTTGTAAGTGAATGGTGGCTAAGCAGTAAATGGCAAGTCTGCTGTGAACTGTATTTCATGATGGTCTGGGACTCATCTTCCAGTATTGATACCACAGGTTTCTTAAGCACCTGCTGAATGCATCAAAAACGTTATTGTGGGGGACTTCCCTGGTGGCGCGGTGGTTAAGAATCCACCTGCCAATGCAGGGGTCATGGGTTCGATCCCTGGTCCGGGAAGATCCCACATGCCCCGGAGCAACTAAGCCCGTGCGCCGCAACTACTGAGCCTGCGCTCTAAAGCCGTGAGCCACAACTACTGAAGCCCACGCACCTAGAGCCCGTGCTCCACAACAAGAGAAGCCACCGCAATGAGAAGCCCGCGCACCGCAACAGAGTAGCCCCCGCTCGCCACAACTCGAGGAAGCCCGCGCACAGCAACAAAGATCCAACACAGCCAAATAATAAATAAATTTTTAAAAAATTAGTGGTTTCTGTTAAAAAAACATTGTGGCACGTGGTTTATACTGGTACTTAATTGTGATGGCCTCAAAATTCAATTGTAATATATATGATATACAATGGTAACTCTCCTTTTGCAAAGCTGATGAAATACAAATTATACAAGGGAAGATGATATCCGGCAGAATAAAACATACAACATAACTGTCTTAATCAGTTTAAAGTGAGTCTTCCTAAACATATCAGATGACACCTATCGTTTATAACCAGTCCAAATAAACTCAGGCTCATAATTTAACAAAAATTGTCACATGTTTGTGCCTAAAATAGGCCCTCAAATATTTCTGAATGTTTGGCTCAACTCCACAAAAACAAAACAAAAAAATCAGTCCACTTAAATATAAGTGACTAGAATTCTGATCTCAAAACATTTTACTCTATTAGAATTTTTACACACTTTAAATGGGCTTCCTAGTGTTTTTCATGATTTTTAAAAAACTAACAGTCTCCACTGATAAATATTTAAAGTTATAGACATGAGTGTAGTCTACCAATCCCATCCAAAAAAATGTACTGTTCTTTCCCAATCTCGGATCAAATAATCATGGCTGAATGTACTGTATGTTGGAAGAGAAATGCCTAATGTTTCTATTTTGGATAATCAGTGTTAGGATGCAATCCACCCTCCTGTTATTTTCAGTTATTAAAACCTAAATGAGGCTTCCCTGGTGGCGCAGTGGTTGCGCGTCCGCCTGCCGATGCAGGGGAACCGGGTTCGCGCCCCGGTCCGGGAGGATCCCACATGCCGCGGAGCGGCTGGGCCCGTGAGCCATGGCCGCTGGGCCTGCGCGTCCGGAGCCTGTGCTCCGCAACGGGAGAGGCCCCAGCAGGGGGAGGCCCGCATACCACAAAAAAAAAAAAAAAAAAAAAAAAACAAACCTAAATGACATTTTAAAGGGAAAACTGGCAATTAAAAAGTTCTAACTACAAAATAGGTGTAACATTTAAAATTTCTAAACTATCTCAGAAAGTAATTATAAAAGTAAGAACGCTCAAACCTGGGTTTAAACCCTCCCTCTACCCTGATTGAGTTCTTAGCAGTATTCTATAAATATCCTCTACATCTAGTACAAGGAGGCCCCACAATGAGAGTCAAAAAGAGATAATACCACAGGCTGGGCCCCCTTTTAAAGATGCTCACCTCTCCTAAAGCAAGGAGATAACCTGGGACTAATCTGCTCTTTAAGAAAGAAGGCTACTTTCATAACTCACCAAAGTAGTGTAGTCATTACTTTATTCAGTGCTTACAACTTTGTTAGGACTGATAATTTTTTCTCCTAATTCACAATGTTCTTTCAATGTTTATTTAAAAAGCACTGTCTTACTGATTTTGGCGGACCAGAGTTCTATTAATCTTATTTAAATGGATAATTTCTGCAAGTCCCATTCAGTTCTGTCTTTTCATTTCCCCTCAGAAAACAAATCAAGTGCAAACAAAACCTTGTTTCACAGTTACACTTTTAGGAGAAAAAGGATAATCCTACACAGCTTACTTTTTCAGATTATTTTCTGACTTTAAAATAAATTCTCAGGCCAATACTAAGACAGGCTAGTATAATAGCCATGGCAATATTATAAAACCAAAATTATTCTGAACTCACCAATGGTACAACTGGGTGTTTACAAAGAGAATTATCTGAAAACAAAACAAGGTACTCTTAAGCTCTGACATTCTGTTTGAATATCCACTGAAACATAATTCTAACACCAGCCAAAGCACTCACAATCACATAATTTTAACTTTTCTAGTTTTAAAATGTCCACTTTATTTCATTTAACAGTTAACTAATATCACTGACATCTAAGGAAGAGAGGGTCCACAAAACTGATCTAAGGTAAAACACTAACTCTTAAGAAATGTAGTCCAATTTTATACAGGTCCAGGCATCCCTAGACAAGTGTATCACAATGCAGAAAAATGGGTACCACTACTCCATTTTACAGGAGATAAAAGGGAAGTATCAATAAACTTCAGAAAGTAGTAAATTCACCTGTCCCTTAAAATATGAGTATGTAATTGTTACAAAGCCATAGTAAATGGTTTATAAAATGTAATTTTATTTTATGTTACTCTGCTGTTACATAGGGCATAACATTTTCACAAGGCCTTTTTGGGACTACAGTCGATGATTATTAGCAACATACAATAGTGGTCCAACTCTCTAACAATCACTAGACAAACTGGACACCCTCTCACATGTGCACAAATCTGCATGGAAAAGTACTAAAGTTTTAGACTTGGACTTGTGTACTTTAATAGTGGTCCAACTCTCTAACAATCACTAGACAAACTGGACACCCTCTCACATGTGCACAAATCTGCATGGAAAAGTACTAATTTTAGACTTGGACTTGTGTACTTTATTTCCCCTTTCTAGTGTATTAAGAAATGACATGCACTTTCATTTGCCAAAAGCAATGCTTGTATTCTGGCAGCAACATGCTACTTCTATTACATAGTAAAGTGAATACCAGAACCACAAAGGCAGGAGGTGTAAGTGAATTTTTATTGGGAAGGGAAGTTGTCAACTTAAACAGCAGCAAATGAAGAGTGAATGAGGAAACTCCCTGTTGTCACAGATACACAAGACCTCCATCATATATGATACAGGAGGCATTTTAATTTGTGACCTCCAGCCTCAAAATGTCAACTGCTTTTCCATTCAATCTAATACTTCTGGATTCCTACCGAAAAGGAATATATTAAGAGGATGGAAAAGTTGCTTACTGAAAGAAAATCCCCGAAGAGGAGTAAGGGAGGGAATGTAGAAATTAAGAAGTTATGTAGAACACTCTTTAAATTGTAATTAACTACATTTTCATATCTTCACAGTAATACAAAACACAGTCACTTGCAGAACTGGTTCAGATTACTTAAATACCAGATACATTTTTAGTCCTCTACAGAAGTGTTTGGAAGTTACTTATGTTTATATGAAATGAAGCTATTAATACTTTTCTACAGCAGTAACTGCACACCAGAAAGGCCAAGACAAACACAAATCAAGGAATGGAGTTTTCCCAAAGCTGCGGTGTGAAAAGACTATAAACAGTTGATTCCATACACATGAGTGGGTTTCTTTGCTATAGGAAATCCAAATGGAATAAGGAATGGAGATGAGTAAAAAGGTTTCTTGAGGGGAGGAAGGACGACACCCTGTATGCACTTAGTTCTCTGCCCCTTCTGCCGCATCACATTCTTCTCCTGCACTGTCTGATGTCCATAACTAGAAAAAAAAAAAAAACCAAATTAAGTTACTATTTCTAGATCAATTATTTCAAGTCTTATTATTGTATCAAAATGTAATTCTTAGAGCAGTAAACTAAACAATAGAGATTATGACTAAGAATGGAAGTTACATTTCATCAACTCCTCCCAAAGTGTACCCCTGTATTCCTTTCACTGTGCATTTACAAAATGACAAACACATATACGCTATTTGAGTATGTTTTCAAAGCTTACTATAAGCTCAGATAAAAACAAGGTAACCAACATCCTTAGAATTTAATGCTCTCTCAATTTCTGGCAGCCCAATGCTCTATTTAAAAGCACTACTAAAATATCATTTATGAGATTAATAAGGCCAAAACAATTTTTTTTGGGGGGGTGGGCAGGGACCATGGTCAAAGTCACCATTGCCAAGTACTTGAAGGGCTATCATATAGAAAAAGAAGCAGGCTTACTTTGTATGCTGCAAAGAGTTAAACAGGAGTGAACGATGTTAAGTTACAGGGAAGCAGCATGTGTGCATGAAGATATGTAGATACGGTTCTTGAATTAGGTAGGATGTTAGTCTCTCTAATTTTAGGATGGAACAATGAAGTGAAAAAGGGAATAGTCAATACTTGTCGACTATGCATAATAATAGTTCACAAAATGGATTTCTATTAGATCAGCACCAAGACACTAGTGGCAATTTTAGCAAAGCTGAAGTCTTAACCTTTAAGTCATTATTAAGATACTAAAATAAAAACAAACAAACAAAACAAACATCCCCAAAAAACTGTCTCTGGGAGAGACAAAACAGAACTAGTTAAAAGATAGCTCCACGGTGTATCTGGAAAGAGGTTAATTGCTCAGTTTGTTTTTCTTCTATAGAAGCTATTTATGCTCATCATTTTTCTATTGTCACCTCACAACCACAGGGATTTCTAATGGCTGGGAATAAACCGTCTTCATAATTTCTCTCTTCAGCAAAGTTGAACTGATAGGGTGCTAATGTTAAAAATTTTTTTATCTAGCAGAAGATAAAGCATCAAAACTGGGGGTGGCGGGCGGGGAGGGGGCGGGAGAACTACATTTATATTAAAAGGTGTATTTCTTCCACATTTTGTCTAAGATTTTGACATATCCAATTTACTTGAACCTACAAAAGAAGCTAAGTAAAGCTCAACCTGTATTTTTTTCACCATTACTTTTTCCTCCATCTCCTGTCTAAACAAGAGGTAGGGAGAAAAACAAAAGAAAAAACAAATTAAAAAAGACAAACTCTCTATATTAACATAATTTATCAACATCTTCATACCAGTGAAATAAAGAGTCAATAATGTTAATATTATGTGTTCCTAAAATCTTAGTACTTTCTGAGGAAGGTCTGATAAAATGCCTGTTCAACTTGAAAATCTGCCTACGAAGAACAGTTGTCCTATACAAAATACTAAGACATATTTAATATTTTTATGTAATTTTTATATATTCATTTTCTAAGAGCAAGCATAGCTCTAATATAGCTGCCCCAAAACACAGGTAGCCTGAATAAAATATTAATACTTTTGTTCCTGAAAAGGAAATAAAATTAAAAGAATGAAAAACTCACTGTTAGGTTGTCTCTAAGCAACTGCATGATGAGGGTGCTGTCTTTGTATGAGTCTTCGTTCAGTGTATCAAGTTCTGCAATGGCCTCATCAAAAGCCTGACAAATATTAATATCCATGGTAAACAATATTTACATCGACACAAATTGATACTCTATAGTCACAAACCATTTTTATAAAATAGATGAACATCCACTTTATGTTCTATTATCACTTAAAACAAAACTCAATGAAATCACTTCCTCCAATTCTCAGCTTAAGAATTTCTGAGAATGACTAAAACTTATAAAGTTATACGTACTTAATCAGTAAACAAGCATTTCTTAGTTCTTTCACAGGACAGACAGCACAGTAGCTATGCCCAATATATTTTTTACAAAGAACTAGTATTTATTTGCAAAAACCCCTTGGAACACTTCCATTTTGAAACACTTTGAGGAATACAGAGATTCTACTGATCAAACCTGGCAGGCATTACTTTCCAATCCTTTACATTTCTTTCATACTTTTTTGATTACTCTGACCAATATGCTCTTTAGACAGATCTTACTGCTTACAACCATAGCTGGGAGATTAAGATCTTGAGAAGGGCAGTGGTAGGTGGTCATGATGGTAAGAAAAAGGAGATATCCAAATAAATGTAGAAATCATCCCTGGATATCCAAGTAAAATACCTAGAAATTAACATGCTTGCTATCTCAAATAACCTAAAGAGGGTACTTCTGGACACACATCTTACCGTTTTAGCCAGTGTGCAGGCAAGTTCTGGGTTATTAAGGATCTCATAGTAAAATACAGAAAAGTTAAGAGCCAGACCCAGGCGGATTGGGTGTGTGGGTTGCATCTCTTTCTTGCTTATATCAAAAGCCTCTTGGTAAGCTCCTTGGGAATTATCTATCGTTTCTGTGAAGGGAAAAAACGAAATAAAAAAGCATGATACTAAAAATATCCATCCAGTATACAGCAATACCTTTAACATATGCTACTAACTCGGTACAGCCAGACTTCTCTCTGTAGCCTTCGTTTAAAACCACAGTAGCAAACCAAAAACATTATCCTGTATTGGGCTATTAAAAAACTAGTTTATAATGTTGCTTGTTTATAATCAGCTTAGTAAAAAAACCATGAAACAGTATATCAGGTTTTTTTCATCTCTGGGGCTAAAACACTTTTCTTCTTTCATGTCTTTTAATTTTATTACCTGAAAATGCAGCAATTAAAAACAATTTGATATATGTCAATAATACCGCAATAAAACTTGAAAAAAATCAGCTGCAATATTCCTTCCCACAATAATGGAAACATTTTACAAAGATCATCACCACCAAAATCTGTATTTTTGTGACTTATCTGTAGAAATAACACTGACCCTTGGTATCAAGATGTATTATGTGAAAGGCAATACAAAAGCACCAATATATAGATCAAAATCTGCTCTGACCAGAGTTTGATTACTGGCTTAATAAAAATGTCACCTTCCTGAACAAAATGTTCAGGAAGAACTACCAACACTAATCTGATTATATCATGTTTTGAAAAGGTTAGGTTTTCTGAATGAGGCCATTGGGCCCATTACAGCTCTAGAAGGACTGGCCTAACAGAAATCAAGTTATCCCTTTAAAGCCCGAATATGTGCCTTTCCTTCTTCTTCTTCAATGGCACATTCACTGAGCTAAACATAGATGGTATGGCCCTCACATTTAACTAAAGAGCTCTGGGTGTCCAGCACATAAGGAGGCATTACAATGAGAGTTCTAAAGCGTCTCAGCATCTAGACTTTGTAAATACAGACTATTTACAAATCCCAGACTACTGGAGTGTTCTACGTGTAGGACGAGAAAATTCCAATGAGCCAGAAAGGGTCAGATCAGATTAATGCTGGGGCTATGGCCCAATCTCCCAAAGATATCCCTTTGACTAGTTGATGTTTAAATGTTCAGTCCTGTGCAAATGTCTGTCACATTCAATTTTGCTTATCATATGGCAACAGAAATTATATACTGATAACACAACAGTTTAGTATACAGATTCTACTACAGCAAGGTACAAAAGTTTTCTCTTTATATCTTCAATTACACTAATTTTGGGGATGCTAAAACTGTCTCACTTTTAGTAACTCTCTGAGAGAGAGGAAGAGGAGGCTATAATAACCGTTTGTGGGGCATGCCCTTTTTGGATAGGGTAAAATGACAAACAAAATAATAAACTTATTGGAAAAAAAATAAGGACTTAAGTGATACTTCTACCCAGACCTGCTTCTACCCAGACTAGCAGGCACATGCACAATATACTACCATACACTCAGCTACCAATACTCCAGGAGACTGAGTTCACTACTAATAAATTTACTTTGACTGTTTTACAATCAAGTTAGGAAATTAGGTTACTCTTTTCCCCACAGCTGTGTTTTCTGTGATAAATTATATACTAGCAATAACACTCTCATCTCACCTCTCCTCTTCTGAAATCTGGTTATGTGTAATTAGTAGTCAATGCTATGATCCCTCAAAATAGGTAGTAATTAATAAATTAATACGTCAAGTAGAAAAAGTACAATGTCTTGTTTCTAGTCTATATGTAATTTCCAGTTATCTTAAGTTTCAAGATACAAGATGCTGAAGACCATGTGACACAAGAGAATCACCCAGAGCATATGCAAAGAACTCTGGGGCTAAAAATATGGTGAACCAAATTCTAAAGCCTAAAAGATTAAAAGCCTGTTTTTAATAATATCTTATCAGGTTATAATCAGAGAGTTTATGAGTGTAATTTTTTATAAAAAGCACATAATGTAAAGTCATAACTATGTTTTCATTTTTGAGAACGTAAGGTAACATTATAAATTTATCCTCCCTCTCTTTTATACTTTAGCTTTACCCATAAACCAAATACACTTACGTTTCCGATCATCACCACAAGCAACTTCAGCAAGGTACCGGAAGTAATCTCCCTTCATCTTCAGATAGAAGACCTTACTCTCTGGATTAGTTGCATTGGCTATTAAATACTTATCCAACAATTCCTGAAAGAAATAAGTTAAAACATTAGGTACTAGCAAAAATAACTGCCATAGTAACTCCACACCATACCACCCTGGACTGGAAGCATGGCTAGAGAGCAGGGGTCAGGTGTTTGCCATTAGTTGAATGCTCTGGGGTCATAGCAAGTCATAATTTCTAATGGTAGAGCTATATTACATCAAACACTAATTAGAAAGAGCCTGTCTGTCCACTCATCCACTCACTGAAGCAAGCATTTCCTGATACCTGCTAGGTGCTAGGCACTGTATCTGACCAGAGGGGAAATAAGGTCCTTGCCCTCAAAAGAGTTCACAGTCTAATAAGAGGTAAGTATACCGTTAACAGTACAGATATGTGAATAAGGGCCTATGGAAGCACAGAGAGGGAATGTCTAGCTTTGTTGGTGATGATCACTGTAAAGACAGGCTTCCCTGGGGAAGGGATATTTGCCTTGTCAAGAAGTAACAGAAGGAGTGCAGCAGTTAGAAAACGAGGATGTGCAATCACTTTAGGGAGGGGAAGTAAAATGTTTAAGACGTCAAATATGAAGAAGAGTATAATCACAGAATAAGTCAGTCATTATGGCCCACAGCAGGGCTACTCAGTGTCCTCTGCCGACCAGCGCTCATCCAAAAACAGGGTGAGTCTAGGGGTTGAGAGCAAGTGGTCTAAAAACTTACCTAGCAATGTGACAGTCATGTCTATCAAATACAACTATTTTTAAAAATTGGGTTAGTATTTAAGTATGTCTTTTATCTCTCATTTCATACAAGGAATGTCCGCTTGATCCAATGAGCTAGTGCCTCTCAAACTGAGATATCTGTACAAGGTGTGCCCAGGAGTATTAAAAAGTCACAAAAAATGAATATGATAGGCACCATCTTGGATTACCAATTTTACTTGATGGTAATTTAAAAATCTTTTTGTAATAAGAAATATTATGGTGAATAAAATTTGGGGGGAGTAAAATCAAGAAACAGAAACTAAAGAAGTAAAAGATGGTTTAGAAAATGTAGTTTTAACTCAAGAGCTTTCTTGCTGTTTATCTGAATAAAAAGAGCCTAAACAAAATGCAATGATTATATGCATATTAAAGAAAATAAACAGAGAAACATTTTTTTTTTTTTTTTTTTTTTTTTTTTGTTTCTGTTTTTTTTTTTCGGTACGCGGGCCTCTCGCTGTTGTGGCCTCTCCCGTTGCGGAGCACAGGCTCCGGACGCGGCTCCCTGCGCGCAGCAATGAGGACCCAACGCAGACATACATACATAAATAAATTTATATTTAAAAAAAAGAATTAAGATAGTATATAGGGTAACATAACTATTCAACAAATGGAACATTTATCTAATGGTAAGAGCTAAATTTTTCTAACATCCCAACTTCAAGTATTATATATAGTACAAAGAGCCACTGACATGTAGGAAGAATAAAGTCTCTAGACAATAACTAACTCTTAATTAGGTTTTAACTCCAAGAGACCAAAATCAAAGAAAAATTCAATACTCAAGAAGGAAGTCATATTTCATCCAGAAAATTCTACCGCATTTTGCAAACAGGCAGAAAGCATGGAGGAAGAAAACATTCCAAGGCACAGAGCCCATGGCATAGGAAAAGGCACAATTGCACAAACAGGTAGAAAGTCACTGAAGACAGTAAAATCTTTTTAAAACGAAAAGAAATAAGTAGAAAAAAACTTTCCAAACCAGCAAAAGTACATTTTAAAAAGGAATCAAATTTCACAATTGAACCTCAGTGGAATGAATGCTGGACCAAACATCTGGTTCTAGAGTCTCCATCTAGAGATGGAGACTTAGTTTAATTTCTTCTATAAAACGATCAAAATATTTTCTAGTTTTAATAATCTATGCTAATTCTAAGGTATTAAATCAAAGGAGCAACCTGTTAAGCAGAGCAACTTCTAGATGAAAATGTTTCCTTAATATTTTTCATTCACAAAATTCTGTATATCGTATATTAAGTGTTCAGCACAGTGCTTACCACAGAGTAAGACTCATTATTTGTCAAATGAACATTAACCATGACATGGCAACATACTGAAATGGATGCAACAGCAAGAGAATTTCACACGTATTATAGGGCTTAAGATGGCACAGGGTTTTCTTGAATTATTTGTTTTTGTAATTCTTTATTTTTATCAAAGTAATAATGTACAATAGTTAATTAACTACCACTCTAAAATTTCTAAAAAAGAAATCTCCCCCATTCTGTTCTCACTGTTTCACTCTTTCAGCAAAATTTTTTTTTTTTTTGAAAAATCATGATCTTATACGGATATATCCAGAATTCAAATTCAACCTCACAGGATTCTTCTTCCCTTACTTGTATCTTCTTTTCACACACAATAAGACTCTGGTTTCCATTAAAATAATACGTAATACTGTCCATCACCTAAAACTCAAAAGTGAAAAATAAAGTTTCTCTCCCTTCCTTGGATTCTGAGCCAGCCAGTTCTTCCCTCCCAAGGTAACCATCATCACCAGTTTCTTGTATGTTCTTCCAGATATTTTAAACATTTAAAATCCACGTACATTCCCCTTCCCTCATGTTAGTGTACTACATTGTTCTACACCTTGCCTTTACCATGTAATAATCCCTTAAAGAAAATAAACAGAGAAACATTTTAAATCCTTAAATTTAATGAAAAATATGTTTAGGTTAAAAAAATATATTTTAAAAGGGTCTGAAGCTCAGGGGAAGTTAAACTTAGTATTACACTAAAATTACCTAATGAAGCCCCAGAAATTTATACGTTATAAAAGTGGCAAGTATCAAAAGTGTGGCTTACATCTGTAAAACTGCTGGGCCAAGAAGGGAAGAAATAGATGGGCTACACCCAAACACTAAAGTCAAATGAAAATAAATGCTGCTTCTGCACCATCATACTCTTAAGTGGGAAAAGAACTGAAGGATCATATTGTAAGAATTTCTCCTGCTCAACATCACCAATACAATTTTAATGGTTATTTATTAAAATAAACTTGAGAAAGGGCCAGAATCTTACAAAACAGATAGGGATTCTCTTTCCCAGAATCTTACAAAATCATACTATTTTAAATTTTTCCTCTAATACCATTTTTACATATCATGGATGACTTCTAATTTTAAAACTATTTCTATGGAACACCTGAATTTAGGGGGTTTTTGGGGAGGAAGGGGGGGCAATGGTGAGACAGCCACAAAAACGTTCACTAAGCTTCTAAACGTCAAACTGAGTCATCTCTATCTTAAAAAAAAAAAATTTTAAACAAGAGTAGATTCTGAGAAGCAGTATCAAATAATGCAAACACAGTATTTATACTGTGGGAACCAACACCCCTGGCTTATATCCAAACTAACGAACTACAATGTAAAATGAAGAGCCGCTCACTTTTCTTTTTCTCGCGTTAAGTCAGGCAGTTAAGATGAGATCCCATAGAGGATCTTCAAAACAGTGCCAGCGCCAGCTCTGGTAAAGACAGTATTTACAATTAAAAAAAAAAAAAAAAAAAAAAGCTACTCGGAACATTTAAGACCTAGTACTTTGTGATGAAATGTGGCAGAAATGTGGTAGCAGGGGCTGAGAAAAGTCTGACTGACTAGAATGAGGACTTGGGGAGAGGAGAGGAATGTGATTCTAGCTCTCATCCCCCTAAGTCACTGAGCCAGATGTGGGAATGCTCATGAGGACTCTCTTATTGGCACACTGGCCTTCCAAGGATTTGGAAAGCTGCTAAACAGCTACTGCATCAGTTTACACAGCCACTTATAAGCTAACTGTAAACTTTTCCCTTCTAAAATTATTAACTTTGATCACTAGTTTGCATATAGCCATTACGTACGATTTACAGTGTTGGCTTTTATAAAGTGACTTGTGCATTACTTCCATCCTGGAGTTTCAGCCAGGTATCATGGTTCTTTGTCAGATGCCACTAGCTCTCTGTGAAGGAAACAACAGGTACAGAATAATTCTGTCTTTCCATGTGCTATCAGTAGTAGCGATGTAGATTTTAGCCCAGTTAAAAGACAATGGATTCTGCTTCATGGCTTACCAAAACGATTTACGGCTGTATCAGGTATTATATCAATACCAGTTATTAATTATTAATACCACATAGAATAAAGGCTATAAACACTTAAGGTATATAGAGCCTAGGTGCACAATTTCTTGTTAAAAAAATTAAATTATAAAAAAGACTCAATACAGGTCAGAGAGTAAAAACCAAAATGACAAGTGGCTCCCTGGAATAAGAAAATCTTCCCAGATAAGGTCATTGATAAGAAGTCAGGAGAGAGGAAAGCAATCAATTTTTAACATTAATGTAGTTAAAAGTTCCTCCACTAATTCCCCCTTTACATTATTCTTGTCAATTAAGCAGGAGATCCCCTTTGTAACGCTTCAACCAGCAAATTTTATGATCCTGGGAGGTTTGGAGAACTAAGATTGGGGCTCCCCCTTCAGTGTGGAGTGTTACCCGACTGAGAGGCAGAATGCAAGAAGTACATTCCTTTTTGAGAATCTGAGGGATCTGTGAAGGGGTCAGTGCACTTACTACCCAAAATTACAAGATGCCCTAGTAACAAAACATTCTAGAAGAAAGAAACTCAAACACAAGCAAAGTCAGAGGAAAAAATATAAGTAGTTATTATTATACAGGTTGTTTTAGGAGATGCTAAAGGACCTCAGAATAAGCTTAATCTCAGAAAAATAGGATGGGAATAACAATAAAAAGGATTACATCATAAAAGCAGTAAAGAACTATGCAAGAAATGAAATTGTGAGAAATAACAGTGATGCAAATTTAGTACAGTAATTACTCCTCTTCAACCCCAAACCTTAGAGAAAAGGTTAGGAAGAATAACAAAACTCCAGTACTAACTCTATCTCTAGGAGTGAATTATGTTTACATACAATAATCCTACCATCACTTCCACAGCTTTTCCAAAACAATTAATTTGCCTTCAGTGGTAATAGTCCGTGTGTGGCATTCAACAAACTAATACTTTTATCTTAAATTCATTTATAAGTGATTTGTTTTATAGACAAAACAAGCTGCTCTTCTGCCTCATTATATACCTTATTCTTTATATATACCGAACTGATTTTTTTTTCCCAAACTGATTTTTTTAAGAGAGCAGGTAACCAATGAAGAGCCTTGAAATACAAACAAAATAATCAACAGGAAACAAAAAATGTTCTAAGGATTTTCAATTTCCTCTCTATCAGCATACTGAAATTCATTAAATAAAACACTATTAACATGTTCAATCTCTAACTTTATGGCACATATACTAGTCACTATCTGTATATTTTTATCCATTTAACCAGCACACGTTACCATAAAAGATTACATTATTCATTCAACAAATATTTAAGTGTTCAATATGTGCCACGCCCTATTCTAACCACTCGTGCATGTATTATTTACATATAAGAACCATTACAATAATTTTACAAGTGAATAAAATCACCTAGGAATCAAGAAACTTACACAAAGTCATATTATTAATTAAATGGGGCTAGAATCTGAAAATAAAGCTAGCATTCTTAGCACTACCCTATAAAATAATGGAGCATATATCTATGAGAGATAAGGCTTTGGCCTTAAGTTATTTAATTAGTAAAGCAAACAAAAGAATTAAATAGGGACTTCCCTGGTGGCGCAGTGGTTGACAATCCGCCTGCCAATGCAGGGGACACGGATTCAAGCCCTGGTCCCGGAAGATCCCACATGCCGCAGAGCAACTAAGCCCATGTGCCACAACTATTGAGCCTGTGCTCTAGAGCCCGTTCACCACAACTACTGAGCCCGCGTGCCACAACTACTGAAGCCCAGGCACCTAGAGCCGTTGCTCCGCAACAAGAGAAGCCACCGCATTGAGAAGCCTGCGCACCTCAACGAAGAACAGCCCCCGCTCGCCGCAACTAGAGAAAGCCTGCGCGCAGCAATGAGGACCCAACGCAGACATACATACATAAATAAATTTATATTTAAAAAAAAGAATTAAGATAGTATATAGGGTAACATAACTATTCAACAAATGGAACATTTATCTAATGGTAAGAGCTAAATTTTTCTAACATCCCAACTTCAAGTATTATATATAGTACAAAGAGCCACTGACATGTAGGAAGAATAAAGTCTCTAGACAATAACTAACTCTTAATTAGGTTTTAACTCCAAGAGACCAAAATCAAAGAAAAATTCAATACTCAAGAAGGAAGTCATATTTCATCCAGAAAATTCTATCGCATTTTGCAAACAGGCAGAAAGCATGGAGGAAGAAAACATTCCAAGGCACAGAGCCCATGGCATAGGAAAAGGCACAATTGCACAAACAGGTAGAAAGTCACTGAAGACAGTAAAATCTTTTTAAAACGAAAAGAAATAAGTAGAAAAAAACTTTCCAAACCAGCAAAAGTACATTTTAAAAAGGAATCAAATTTCACAATTGAACCTCAGTGGAATGAATGCTGGACCAAACATCTGGTTCTAGAGTCTCCATCTAGAGATGGAGACTTAGTTTAATTTCTTCTATAAAACGATCAAAATATTTTCTAGTTTTAATAATCTATGCTAATTCTAAGGTATTAAATCAAAGGAGCAACCTGTTAAGCAGAGCAACTTCTAGATGAAAATGTTTCCTTAATATTTTTCATTCACAAAATTCTGTATATCGTATATTAAGTGTTCAGCACAGTGCTTACCACAGAGTAAGACTCATTATTTGTCAAATGAACATTAACCATGACATGGCAACATACTGAAATGGATGCAACAGCAAGAGAATTTCACACGTATTATAGGGCTTAAGATGGCACAGGGTTTTCTTGAATTATTTGTTTTTGTAATTCTTTATTTTTATCAAAGTAATAATGTACAATAGTTAATTAACTACCACTCTAAAATTTCTAAAAAAGAAATCTCCCCCATTCTGTTCTCACTGTTTCACTCTTTCAGCAAAAATTTTTTTTTTTTTGAAAAATCATGATCTTATACGGATATATCCAGAATTCAAATTCAACCTCACAGGATTCTTCTTCCCTTACTTGTATCTTCTTTTCACACACAATAAGACTCTGGTTTCCATTAAAATAATACGTAATACTGTCCATCACCTAAAACTCAAAAGTGAAAAATAAAGTTTCTCTCCCTTCCTTGGATTCTGAGCCAGCCAGTTCTTCCCTCCCAAGGTAACCATCATCACCAGTTTCTTGTATGTTCTTCCAGATATTTTAAACATTTAAAATCCACGTACATTCCCCCTCCCTCATGTTAGTGTACTACATTGTTCTACACCTTGCCTTTACCATGTAATAAACCCTCTGAGATCATTCCATAGTCATATGTTTATAACTGCCTCATGCTATAGAACACTGAACAGTATTATGTATGTCTGCTGTATGGGCATATCATAATTACTTAGTTTCCTCTGATGAACATTTAAGTTGCTTCAAATTTGTTGATAGTTCCAGCAATGTGTCAAATGTACATATGATCCTTGGAAGACAGATGTTTAACTGTCCTTAACTGTCCTTCCTCGGGGCAATTTCAATTTACATCCCACTAAGTGTTCCAATTTCTTAACATCCTTCTGAACCCAAGGTATTATCATTTTTTATCTTTTCCAATTTAATAAGGAAAAACATCTTACTATGGTTTTATTTGCAGTTTTCTTTAAACAGTGTGTTTATATCCTTTGCCATTTTCCCAGTGAGTTTTTTCCCTTACTGATATGTAGGGATATATGTTAATGATATTAGTCCATTTTCCAGATCTATCTCATATAACTTCATGTACTTAAAGATTCTGTCTGGGACTTCCCTGGTGGCACAGTGGTTAAGAC
>NC_041225.1:32138534-32156602 GCF_002837175.3 Physeter macrocephalus
CGAGGAGAAAAACAACTGTCAGCTAGAATTCCAAAACCAATTAAAGTACCCCATAAAAGCAGGCGCAAAACAAAGACATTTCCAGACAAAGACAGAAGTTCCCACTCAGACCTTTACTGGAAGAACCTTTTTAGAGTTGGGAAGGAAGAAGTAATGGAATAAAAGAGAAGTCACCAAGTAGAATAATTACAGCAACTACAATACTAACTGGAAAATTCCTGGTCATAATCTATGAAAACAACTCTTCCAAAACTGTAACAACATAGAAGTATTACAAGATGCTGAATAACAATACATGTGTGATACTTCATGCCTGCAGACCATAGTATTTCAGATTATTTAAAAGGACAAAAGTTCTTTCGTATTAAGTATGGGCAAAGGATTGAGTTGGCTAGTAAAGGATACGTGTTTTCCTACCTTCTTTTAGGGGTTTAACTAAAATTTTTAAGGATAGCTAATGTGCTCCCTTTCCCCCTTCTTTAATCCAACAAGTGTCTGCCTTTAAGAGACTACACTTTCTAAAAATCTGACAATTAACTATGATAATACAACCTGCTACTAGGAGGAAATGTTTCATTAGAATAATCATGTATCTCAACTACTTCTACAGCTCACCATCCATTTTAAGGTAACTGACAAGATGTGGGCTCATTTTAGGTATTTATTGGCAGGACTTTAGCCAATTATCTACATGCTGATTTTACTCACAAATCTGCCCTTTACCTGGCTGGGCAATTTACTTTTGCAGCTCATACCTCAGTATACTGTTAAACAGAGTTAACGACAATCTCTACTTCTCAGCAGCCTGATGTGAAGACTGAATGACTCAATACAAATTACTTCGAACACTGCTTGGTACACAAACCTCCATCACCATGCACCACAACACAAGTCTTTCTCTTAAGCACCAGGCAAGGTGCTCCTATTTATATTTATTGACACCTGGATGGGCCACTGGCCCTTTAAACTTTACTCATCTAAAACATATTAAATTTGCCTTCCTAATACAATCTGCTGTTGATTCTCCTCCCCTACTCAATTTTCTGTCTTAGGAAAGAAAAGCCCTCAGTTGCCCTAGTTAGAAACCTGGGTGTTACCCTAATGCTTCTTTGGCCTCACTCCCCTGGTCCCCCATATTTATAGTCACCCAAGCCTGTGGATGTAATTTTTTCCAAGTCAAGGCTTTAGAAATCTTCTCGAAGAAACAGAGTATACTTTGGGAACACACATCTCCCTGCTCTTAACTATAAACCACTTTATACAGGTTGTTTTAGGAGATGCTAAAGGACCTCAGAATAAGCTTAATCTCAGAAAAATAGGATGGGAATAACAATAAAAAGGATTACATCATAAAAGCAGTAAAGAACTATGCAAGAAATGAAATTGTGAGAAATAACAGTGATGCAAATTTAGTACAGTAATTACTCCTCTTCAACCCCAAACCTTAGAGAAAAGGTTAGGAAGAATAACAAAACTCCAGTACTAACTCTATCTCTAGGAGTGAATTATGTTTACATACAATAATCCTACCATCACTTCCACAGCTTTTCCAAAACAATTAATTTGCCTTCAGTGGTAATAGTCCGTGTGTGGCATTCAACAAACTAATACTTTTATCTTAAATTCATTTATAAGTGATTTGTTTTATAGACAAAACAAGCTGCTCTTCTGCCTCATTATATACCTTATTCTTTATATATACCGAACTGATTTTTTTTTCCCAAACTGATTTTTTTAAGAGAGCAGGTAACCAATGAAGAGCCTTGAAATACAAACAAAATAATCAACAGGAAACAAAAAATGTTCTAAGGATTTTCAATTTCCTCTCTATCAGCATACTGAAATTCATTAAATAAAACACTATTAACATGTTCAATCTCTAACTTTATGGCACATATACTAGTCACTATCTGTATATTTTTATCCATTTAACCAGCACACGTTACCATAAAAGATTACATTATTCATTCAACAAATATTTAAGTGTTCAATATGTGCCACGCCCTATTCTAACCACTCGTGCATGTATTATTTACATATAAGAACCATTACAATAATTTTACAAGTGAATAAAATCACCTAGGAATCAAGAAACTTACACAAAGTCATATTATTAATTAAATGGGGCTAGAATCTGAAAATAAAGCTAGCATTCTTAGCACTACCCTATAAAATAATGGAGCATATATCTATGAGAGATAAGGCTTTGGCCTTAAGTTATTTAATTAGTAAAGCAAACAAAAGAATTAAATAGGGACTTCCCTGGTGGCGCAGTGGTTGACAATCCGCCTGCCAATGCAGGGGACACGGATTCAAGCCCTGGTCCCGGAAGATCCCACATGCCGCAGAGCAACTAAGCCCGTGTGCCACAACTATTGAGCCTGTGCTCTAGAGCCCGTTCACCACAACTACTGAGCCCGCGTGCCACAACTACTGAAGCCCAGGCACCTAGAGCCGTTGCTCCGCAACAAGAGAAGCCACCGCATTGAGAAGCCTGCGCACCTCAACGAAGAACAGCCCCCGCTCGCCGCAACTAGAGAAAGCCTGCGCGCAGCAATGAGGACCCAACGCAGACATACATACATAAATAAATTTATATTTAAAAAAAAGAATTAAGATAGTATATAGGGTAACATAACTATTCAACAAATGGAACATTTATCTAATGGTAAGAGCTAAATTTTTCTAACATCCCAACTTCAAGTATTATATATAGTACAAAGAGCCACTGACATGTAGGAAGAATAAAGTCTCTAGACAATAACTAACTCTTAATTAGGTTTTAACTCCAAGAGACCAAAATCAAAGAAAAATTCAATACTCAAGAAGGAAGTCATATTTCATCCAGAAAATTCTACCGCATTTTGCAAACAGGCAGAAAGCATGGAGGAAGAAAACATTCCAAGGCACAGAGCCCATGGCATAGGAAAAGGCACAATTGCACAAACAGGTAGAAAGTCACTGAAGACAGTAAAATCTTTTTAAAACGAAAAGAAATAAGTAGAAAAAAACTTTCCAAACCAGCAAAAGTACATTTTAAAAAGGAATCAAATTTCACAATTGAACCTCAGTGGAATGAATGCTGGACCAAACATCTGGTTCTAGAGTCTCCATCTAGAGATGGAGACTTAGTTTAATTTCTTCTATAAAACGATCAAAATATTTTCTAGTTTTAATAATCTATGCTAATTCTAAGGTATTAAATCAAAGGAGCAACCTGTTAAGCAGAGCAACTTCTAGATGAAAATGTTTCCTTAATATTTTTCATTCACAAAATTCTGTATATCGTATATTAAGTGTTCAGCACAGTGCTTACCACAGAGTAAGACTCATTATTTGTCAAATGAACATTAACCATGACATGGCAACATACTGAAATGGATGCAACAGCAAGAGAATTTCACACGTATTATAGGGCTTAAGATGGCACAGGGTTTTCTTGAATTATTTGTTTTTGTAATTCTTTATTTTTATCAAAGTAATAATGTACAATAGTTAATTAACTACCACTCTAAAATTTCTAAAAAAGAAATCTCCCCCATTCTGTTCTCACTGTTTCACTCTTTCAGCAAAATTTTTTTTTTTTTTGAAAAATCATGATCTTATACGGATATATCCAGAATTCAAATTCAACCTCACAGGATTCTTCTTCCCTTACTTGTATCTTCTTTTCACACACAATAAGACTCTGGTTTCCATTAAAATAATACGTAATACTGTCCATCACCTAAAACTCAAAAGTGAAAAATAAAGTTTCTCTCCCTTCCTTGGATTCTGAGCCAGCCAGTTCTTCCCTCCCAAGGTAACCATCATCACCAGTTTCTTGTATGTTCTTCCAGATATTTTAAACATTTAAAATCCACGTACATTCCCCTTCCCTCATGTTAGTGTACTACATTGTTCTACACCTTGCCTTTACCATGTAATAATCCCTCTGAGATCATTCCATAGTCATATGTTTATAACTGCCTCATGCTATAGAACACTGAACAGTATTATGTATGTCTGCTGTATGGGCATATCATAATTACTTAGTTTCCTCTGATGAACATTTAAGTTGCTTCAAATTTGTTGATAGTTCCAGCAATGTGTCAAATGTACATATGATCCTTGGAAGACAGATGTTTAACTGTCCTTAACTGTCCTTCCTCGGGGCAATTTCAATTTACATCCCACTAAGTGTTCCAATTTCTTAACATCCTTCTGAACCCAAGGTATTATCATTTTTTATCTTTTCCAATTTAATAAGGAAAAACATCTTACTATGGTTTTATTTGCAGTTTTCTTTAAACAGTGTGTTTATATCCTTTGCCATTTTCCCAGTGAGTTTTTTCCCTTACTGATATGTAGGGATATATGTTAATGATATTAGTCCATTTTCCAGATCTATCTCATATAACTTCATGTACTTAAAGATTCTGTCTGGGACTTCCCTGGTGGCACAGTGGTTAAGACTCCAAGCTCCCAATGAGAGGGGCCCGGGTTCGATCCCTGGTCTGGGAACTAGATCCCACGTTCATGCCGCAACTAAAGATCCCACGTACCGCAACTAAGACCCGGCGCAGCCAAGTAAATAAGTAAATTAAATAAATAAATATTAAACAATAAAGACTCTGTCTGGCAGTAAAACTGCATTTATTAATATTTTTCTGCTGTTACATTAAATCAGATCTAATATTACCAATGTTTCTGACAAATGTGAGAAGCACAAGTTAATGTAACTATTCGATTTTAGCACAAATACACGAACAGAAGACTTTTAATTGAAATATAAGTCTGAACGTGTTTTTAGGTATTGTCTACCTCACCAGATGAAATGGTAACACATATTAAATGTTACCTGAATAGCAGTGTATCAGATTAAAACACACACACACACCCCTCTAACTCACTCTTTTTTTTGAGGTACACGGGTCTCTCACTGTTGTGGCCTCTCCCGCTGCAGAGCACAGGCTCCGGACGCGCAGGCCCAGCGGCCATGGCTCCGAGAATCACCCAGAGCATATGCAAAGAACTCTGGGGCTAAAAATATGGTGAACCAAATTCTAAAGCCTAAAAGATTAAAAGCCTGTTTTTAATAATATCTTATCAGGTTATAATCAGAGAGTTTATGAGTGTAATTTTTTATAAAAAGCACATAATGTAAAGTCATAACTATGTTTTCATTTTTGAGAACGTAAGGTAACATTATAAATTTATCCTCCCTCTCTTTTATACTTTAGCTTTACCCATAAACCAAATACACTTACGTTTCCGATCATCACCACAAGCAACTTCAGCAAGGTACCGGAAGTAATCTCCCTTCATCTTCAGATAGAAGACCTTACTCTCTGGATTAGTTGCATTGGCTATTAAATACTTATCCAACAATTCCTGAAAGAAATAAGTTAAAACATTAGGTACTAGCAAAAATAACTGCCATAGTAACTCCACACCATACCACCCTGGACTGGAAGCATGGCTAGAGAGCAGGGGTCAGGTGTTTGCCATTAGTTGAATGCTCTGGGGTCATAGCAAGTCATAATTTCTAATGGTAGAGCTATATTACATCAAACACTAATTAGAAAGAGCCTGTCTGTCCACTCATCCACTCACTGAAGCAAGCATTTCCTGATACCTGCTAGGTGCTAGGCACTGTATCTGACCAGAGGGGAAATAAGGTCCTTGCCCTCAAAAGAGTTCACAGTCTAATAAGAGGTAAGTATACCGTTAACAGTACAGATATGTGAATAAGGGCCTATGGAAGCACAGAGAGGGAATGTCTAGCTTTGTTGGTGATGATCACTGTAAAGACAGGCTTCCCTGGGGAAGGGATATTTGCCTTGTCAAGAAGTAACAGAAGGAGTGCAGCAGTTAGAAAACGAGGATGTGCAATCACTTTAGGGAGGGGAAGTAAAATGTTTAAGACGTCAAATATGAAGAAGAGTATAATCACAGAATAAGTCAGTCATTATGGCCCACAGCAGGGCTACTCAGTGTCCTCTGCCGACCAGCGCTCATCCAAAAACAGGGTGAGTCTAGGGGTTGAGAGCAAGTGGTCTAAAAACTTACCTAGCAATGTGACAGTCATGTCTATCAAATACAACTATTTTTAAAAATTGGGTTAGTATTTAAGTATGTCTTTTATCTCTCATTTCATACAAGGAATGTCCGCTTGATCCAATGAGCTAGTGCCTCTCAAACTGAGATATCTGTACAAGGTGTGCCCAGGAGTATTAAAAAGTCACAAAAAATGAATATGATAGGCACCATCTTGGATTACCAATTTTACTTGATGGTAATTTAAAAATCTTTTTGTAATAAGAAATATTATGGTGAATAAAATTTGGGGGGAGTAAAATCAAGAAACAGAAACTAAAGAAGTAAAAGATGGTTTAGAAAATGTAGTTTTAACTCAAGAGCTTTCTTGCTGTTTATCTGAATAAAAAGAGCCTAAACAAAATGCAATGATTATATGCATATTAAAGAAAATAAACAGAGAAACATTTTAAATCCTTAAATTTAATGAAAAATATGTTTAGGTTAAAAAAATATATTTTAAAAGGGTCTGAAGCTCAGGGGAAGTTAAACTTAGTATTACACTAAAATTACCTAATGAAGCCCCAGAAATTTATACGTTATAAAAGTGGCAAGTATCAAAAGTGTGGCTTACATCTGTAAAACTGCTGGGCCAAGAAGGGAAGAAATAGATGGGCTACACCCAAACACTAAAGTCAAATGAAAATAAATGCTGCTTCTGCACCATCATACTCTTAAGTGGGAAAAGAACTGAAGGATCATATTGTAAGAATTTCTCCTGCTCAACATCACCAATACAATTTTAATGGTTATTTATTAAAATAAACTTGAGAAAGGGCCAGAATCTTACAAAACAGATAGGGATTCTCTTTCCCAGAATCTTACAAAATCATACTATTTTAAATTTTTCCTCTAATACCATTTTTACATATCATGGATGACTTCTAATTTTAAAACTATTTCTATGGAACACCTGAATTTAGGGGGTTTTTGGGGAGGAAGGGGGGGCAATGGTGAGACAGCCACAAAAACGTTCACTAAGCTTCTAAACGTCAAACTGAGTCATCTCTATCTTAAAAAAAAAAATTTTAAACAAGAGTAGATTCTGAGAAGCAGTATCAAATAATGCAAACACAGTATTTATACTGTGGGAACCAACACCCCTGGCTTATATCCAAACTAACGAACTACAATGTAAAATGAAGAGCCGCTCACTTTTCTTTTTCTCGCGTTAAGTCAGGCAGTTAAGATGAGATCCCATAGAGGATCTTCAAAACAGTGCCAGCGCCAGCTCTGGTAAAGACAGTATTTACAATAAAAAAAAAAAAAAAAAAAAAAAGCTACTCGGAACATTTAAGACCTAGTACTTTGTGATGAAATGTGGCAGAAATGTGGTAGCAGGGGCTGAGAAAAGTCTGACTGACTAGAATGAGGACTTGGGGAGAGGAGAGGAATGTGATTCTAGCTCTCATCCCCCTAAGTCACTGAGCCAGATGTGGGAATGCTCATGAGGACTCTCTTATTGGCACACTGGCCTTCCAAGGATTTGGAAAGCTGCTAAACAGCTACTGCATCAGTTTACACAGCCACTTATAAGCTAACTGTAAACTTTTCCCTTCTAAAATTATTAACTTTGATCACTAGTTTGCATATAGCCATTACGTACGATTTACAGTGTTGGCTTTTATAAAGTGACTTGTGCATTACTTCCATCCTGGAGTTTCAGCCAGGTATCATGGTTCTTTGTCAGATGCCACTAGCTCTCTGTGAAGGAAACAACAGGTACAGAATAATTCTGTCTTTCCATGTGCTATCAGTAGTAGCGATGTAGATTTTAGCCCAGTTAAAAGACAATGGATTCTGCTTCATGGCTTACCAAAACGATTTACGGCTGTATCAGGTATTATATCAATACCAGTTATTAATTATTAATACCACATAGAATAAAGGCTATAAACACTTAAGGTATATAGAGCCTAGGTGCACAATTTCTTGTTAAAAAAATTAAATTATAAAAAAGACTCAATACAGGTCAGAGAGTAAAAACCAAAATGACAAGTGGCTCCCTGGAATAAGAAAATCTTCCCAGATAAGGTCATTGATAAGAAGTCAGGAGAGAGGAAAGCAATCAATTTTTAACATTAATGTAGTTAAAAGTTCCTCCACTAATTCCCCCTTTACATTATTCTTGTCAATTAAGCAGGAGATCCCCTTTGTAACGCTTCAACCAGCAAATTTTATGATCCTGGGAGGTTTGGAGAACTAAGATTGGGGCTCCCCCTTCAGTGTGGAGTGTTACCCGACTGAGAGGCAGAATGCAAGAAGTACATTCCTTTTTGAGAATCTGAGGGATCTGTGAAGGGGTCAGTGCACTTACTACCCAAAATTACAAGATGCCCTAGTAACAAAACATTCTAGAAGAAAGAAACTCAAACACAAGCAAAGTCAGAGGAAAAAATATAAGTAGTTATTATACAGGTTGTTTTAGGAGATGCTAAAGGACCTCAGAATAAGCTTAATCTCAGAAAAATAGGATGGGAATAACAATAAAAAGGATTACATCATAAAAGCAGTAAAGAACTATGCAAGAAATGAAATTGTGAGAAATAACAGTGATGCAAATTTAGTACAGTAATTACTCCTCTTCAACCCCAAACCTTAGAGAAAAGGTTAGGAAGAATAACAAAACTCCAGTACTAACTCTATCTCTAGGAGTGAATTATGTTTACATACAATAATCCTACCATCACTTCCACAGCTTTTCCAAAACAATTAATTTGCCTTCAGTGGTAATAGTCCGTGTGTGGCATTCAACAAACTAATACTTTTATCTTAAATTCATTTATAAGTGATTTGTTTTATAGACAAAACAAGCTGCTCTTCTGCCTCATTATATACCTTATTCTTTATATATACCGAACTGATTTTTTTTTCCCAAACTGATTTTTTTAAGAGAGCAGGTAACCAATGAAGAGCCTTGAAATACAAACAAAATAATCAACAGGAAACAAAAAATGTTCTAAGGATTTTCAATTTCCTCTCTATCAGCATACTGAAATTCATTAAATAAAACACTATTAACATGTTCAATCTCTAACTTTATGGCACATATACTAGTCACTATCTGTATATTTTTATCCATTTAACCAGCACACGTTACCATAAAAGATTACATTATTCATTCAACAAATATTTAAGTGTTCAATATGTGCCACGCCCTATTCTAACCACTCGTGCATGTATTATTTACATATAAGAACCATTACAATAATTTTACAAGTGAATAAAATCACCTAGGAATCAAGAAACTTACACAAAGTCATATTATTAATTAAATGGGGCTAGAATCTGAAAATAAAGCTAGCATTCTTAGCACTACCCTATAAAATAATGGAGCATATATCTATGAGAGATAAGGCTTTGGCCTTAAGTTATTTAATTAGTAAAGCAAACAAAAGAATTAAATAGGGACTTCCCTGGTGGCGCAGTGGTTGACAATCCGCCTGCCAATGCAGGGGACACGGATTCAAGCCCTGGTCCCGGAAGATCCCACATGCCACAGAGCAACTAAGCCCGTGTGCCACAACTATTGAGCCTGTGCTCTAGAGCCCGTTCACCACAACTACTGAGCCCGCGTGCCACAACTACTGAAGCCCAGGCACCTAGAGCCGTTGCTCCGCAACAAGAGAAGCCACCGCATTGAGAAGCCTGCGCACCTCAACGAAGAACAGCCCCCGCTCGCCGCAACTAGAGAAAGCCTGCGCGCAGCAATGAGGACCCAACGCAGACATACATACATAAATAAATTTATATTTAAAAAAAAGAATTAAGATAGTATATAGGGTAACATAACTATTCAACAAATGGAACATTTATCTAATGGTAAGAGCTAAATTTTTCTAACATCCCAACTTCAAGTATTATATATAGTACAAAGAGCCACTGACATGTAGGAAGAATAAAGTCTCTAGACAATAACTAACTCTTAATTAGGTTTTAACTCCAAGAGACCAAAATCAAAGAAAAATTCAATACTCAAGAAGGAAGTCATATTTCATCCAGAAAATTCTATCGCATTTTGCAAACAGGCAGAAAGCATGGAGGAAGAAAACATTCCAAGGCACAGAGCCCATGGCATAGGAAAAGGCACAATTGCACAAACAGGTAGAAAGTCACTGAAGACAGTAAAATCTTTTTAAAACGAAAAGAAATAAGTAGAAAAAAACTTTCCAAACCAGCAAAAGTACATTTTAAAAAGGAATCAAATTTCACAATTGAACCTCAGTGGAATGAATGCTGGACCAAACATCTGGTTCTAGAGTCTCCATCTAGAGATGGAGACTTAGTTTAATTTCTTCTATAAAACGATCAAAATATTTTCTAGTTTTAATAATCTATGCTAATTCTAAGGTATTAAATCAAAGGAGCAACCTGTTAAGCAGAGCAACTTCTAGATGAAAATGTTTCCTTAATATTTTTCATTCACAAAATTCTGTATATCGTATATTAAGTGTTCAGCACAGTGCTTACCACAGAGTAAGACTCATTATTTGTCAAATGAACATTAACCATGACATGGCAACATACTGAAATGGATGCAACAGCAAGAGAATTTCACACGTATTATAGGGCTTAAGATGGCACAGGGTTTTCTTGAATTATTTGTTTTTGTAATTCTTTATTTTTATCAAAGTAATAATGTACAATAGTTAATTAACTACCACTCTAAAATTTCTAAAAAAGAAATCTCCCCCATTCTGTTCTCACTGTTTCACTCTTTCAGCAAAAATTTTTTTTTTTTTGAAAAATCATGATCTTATACGGATATATCCAGAATTCAAATTCAACCTCACAGGATTCTTCTTCCCTTACTTGTATCTTCTTTTCACACACAATAAGACTCTGGTTTCCATTAAAATAATACGTAATACTGTCCATCACCTAAAACTCAAAAGTGAAAAATAAAGTTTCTCTCCCTTCCTTGGATTCTGAGCCAGCCAGTTCTTCCCTCCCAAGGTAACCATCATCACCAGTTTCTTGTATGTTCTTCCAGATATTTTAAACATTTAAAATCCACGTACATTCCCCTTCCCTCATGTTAGTGTACTACATTGTTCTACACCTTGCCTTTACCATGTAATAATCCCTCTGAGATCATTCCATAGTCATATGTTTATAACTGCCTCATGCTATAGAACACTGAACAGTATTATGTATGTCTGCTGTATGGGCATATCATAATTACTTAGTTTCCTCTGATGAACATTTAAGTTGCTTCA
This sequence comes from Physeter macrocephalus, assembly GCF_002837175.3. NCBI lineage: Eukaryota > Metazoa > Chordata > Mammalia > Artiodactyla > Physeteridae > Physeter > Physeter macrocephalus. The sequence goes on from NC_041225.1 coordinate 32,149,832, forward strand.
AATTTGTTGATAGTTCCAGCAATGTGTCAAATGTACATATGATCCTTGGAAGACAGATGTTTAACTGTCCTTAACTGTCCTTCCTCGGGGCAATTTCAATTTACATCCCACTAAGTGTTCCAATTTCTTAACATCCTTCTGAACCCAAGGTATTATCATTTTTTATCTTTTCCAATTTAATAAGGAAAAACATCTTACTATGGTTTTATTTGCAGTTTTCTTTAAACAGTGTGTTTATATCCTTTGCCATTTTCCCAGTGAGTTTTTTCCCTTACTGATATGTAGGGATATATGTTAATGATATTAGTCCATTTTCCAGATCTATCTCATATAACTTCATGTACTTAAAGATTCTGTCTGGGACTTCCCTGGTGGCACAGTGGTTAAGACTCCAAGCTCCCAATGAGAGGGGCCCGGGTTCGATCCCTGGTCTGGGAACTAGATCCCACGTTCATGCCGCAACTAAAGATCCCACGTACCGCAACTAAGACCCGGCGCAGCCAAGTAAATAAGTAAATTAAATAAATAAATATTAAACAATAAAGACTCTGTCTGGCAGTAAAACTGCATTTATTAATATTTTTCTGCTGTTACATTAAATCAGATCTAATATTACCAATGTTTCTGACAAATGTGAGAAGCACAAGTTAATGTAACTATTCGATTTTAGCACAAATACACGAACAGAAGACTTTTAATTGAAATATAAGTCTGAACGTGTTTTTAGGTATTGTCTACCTCACCAGATGAAATGGTAACACATATTAAATGTTACCTGAATAGCAGTGTATCAGATTAAAACACACACACACACCCCTCTAACTCACTCTTTTTTTTGAGGTACACGGGTCTCTCACTGTTGTGGCCTCTCCCGCTGCAGAGCACAGGCTCCGGACGCGCAGGCCCAGCGGCCATGGCTCACGGGCCCAGCCGCTCCGCGGCATGTGGGATCTTCCCGGACCGGGGCACGAACCCAAGTCCCCTGCATCGGCAGGCGGACTCTCAACCACAGCGCCACCAGGGAAGCCCTTAACTCACTCTTGTATGGAGTATTTAAGAAATTTATGACTCTTCACCTTAAAATAGATGGGTAGAAACATGATTTCTGGTGGTGGCAATACAGTAAGACCAAGCAGACTTTCCCTTCTAAAAATAATCAAAATGCTAAACAGAAACAGATAAAAGAGAAGAAAAAAATTACAGCAAAGCTCCAAAGGAAGGAAGGGAGATATTCAAGTGCTAGATAGGAAGAGGAAATGAAGTTAGAGCAAAAAAGTAAAAATTTACAACACAATAACAGTGATAGGTAGGGGGTAAGGACCCTAGAAAAACTGTGTCTATCACTGCTGGGAAGTAGCAAGAAAGCTATTTCCTGGGCTTTTGGGGGTGTGGGTGGATGTGGGTGTCGTCTCCCATGAAACGCTGAAACCCAAACGCATGTTCTGTGCAGGTGCTCTTCAAATTTTTATTTCATACATGATGTGTGAGTCCACGAGCTGAAAATCTGTGTAAAAGTGGGCCGAGGCTTAGTGTGCCCAGCAGAAACAAATCATCAAAACCACTTCCATAATCCAAGGCACACACACACAAGTTCCACAGGAAAAACTACATCTGAATTTTTAAAAATAACAAAACTAATCAAGGGACAGATCCACCATAATGAGGGATCAGCAGACAAACAGATGCTTAGTACCAAAGAGCTTAAAAAATGAACACCGTGTAATAAAACATAAGTATATTAAAAATGTCTAAAGACTCTTTTAAAGAATCCTTTTAAGATATATATTTTAATATTTATGGATTAAATGGATGACGCCCAGGACTGGCTTCAAAATAATGGGGGCGTGTGTGTTGGGGATATAAACAAAACAAAATTCACAATTGCTAGAGCAGGGTAATGGGTACATGGGGGGTTCTTATGGCATTCTCTTTATTTTTGTTAAGTTTGAAAATTTTCTTGATCAAAACAACCCAAAACAGAAGTCCAGACAAAGAACAGGATACAATGAATTAAGAAAAAGTAGCTTGGAGTTGGGGGAGAGAGCTTTTAGAATTAAAAGAAAAAAAAAAAAAGAAAAAGTAAAATAGAAGGCATATTTGAGGAAACACCATAGAACACAGAACTAACAAGATGAAACAAGTGTGGATAAGTCAAAAGATGCAAATAGAAAGAGATGTCTAAGATATGATGTCTAAGGTAATATGCAACAGGAATTCCGGGAGAAAACAGAAAGAATGAGGAAGAGATGTTATGTAGAGATAATGGCTGAGAGTCTCCCAGTTACGAATATAAATAATCTTCAAAGTGGAAAAGCACACTAAATCCCAAGCAAAATAAAATAAAAATAAATTCATACCTAGACCGTCATGGCAAAATTGCAGAATGTCAAAGACAAGAAAATTCTTAAAAGCAACCAGAGAAATGACACGTTACCTATAAAGGAAGAAACAACAGTATGACTGACAGTTGATTTTTCATCAGAAAACAATCAAGTATCTTCAAAGTGAGGAGAAAAACAACTGTCAGCTAGAATTCCAAAACCAATTAAAGTATCCCATAAAAGCAGGCGCAAAACAAAGACATTTCCAGACAAAGACAGAAGTTCCCACTCAGACCTTTACTGGAAGAACCTTTTTAGAGTTGGGAAGGAAGAAGTAATGGAATAAAAGAGAAGTCACCAAGTAGAATAATTACAGCAACTACAATACTAACTGGAAAATTCCTGGTCATAATCTATGAAAACAACTCTTCCAAAACTGTAACAACATAGAAGTATTACAAGATGCTGAATAACAATACATGTGTGATACTTCATGCCTGCAGACCATAGTATTTCAGATTATTTAAAAGGACAAAAGTTCTTTCGTATTAAGTATGGGCAAAGGATTGAGTTGGCTAGTAAAGGATACGTGATTTTCTACCTTCTTTTAGGGGTTTAACTAAAATTTTTAAGGATAGCTAATGTGCTCCCTTTCCCCCTTCTTTAATCCAACAAGTGTCTGCCTTTAAGAGACTACACTTTCTAAAAATCTGACAATTAACTATGATAATACAACCTGCTACTAGGAGGAAATGTTTCATTAGAATAATCATGTATCTCAACTACTTCTACAGCTCACCATCCATTTTAAGGTAACTGACAAGATGTGGGCTCATTTTAGGTATTTATTGGCAGGACTTTAGCCAATTATCTACATGCTGATTTTACTCACAAATCTGCCCTTTACCTGGCTGGGCAATTTACTTTTGCAGCTCATACCTCAGTATACTGTTAAACAGAGTTAATGACAATCTCTACTTCTCAGCAGCCTGATGTGAAGACTGAATGACTCAATACAAATTACTTCGAACACTGCTTGGTACACAAACCTCCATCACCATGCACCACAACACAAGTCTTTCTCTTAAGCACCAGGCAAGGTGCTCCTATTTATATTTATTGACACCTGGATGGGCCACTGGCCCTTTAAACTTTACTCATCTAAAACATATTAAATTTGCCTTCCTAATACAATCTGCTGTTGATTCTCCTCCCCTACTCAATTTTCTGTCTTAGGAAAGAAAAGCCCTCAGTTGCCCTAGTTAGAAACCTGGGTGTTACCCTAATGCTTCTTTGGCCTCACTCCCCTGGTCCCCCATATTTATAGTCACCCAAGCCTGTGGATGTAATTTTTTCCAAGTCAAGGCTTTAGAAATCTTCTCGAAGAAACAGAGTATACTTTGGGAACACACATCTCCCTGCTCTTAACTATAAACCACTGAAGGAAAAGACTTTATTTTGTCTAGAATACATATATATATATATATATATATATATTTGTATAGCAAATTAATAGGAATGCAAGACTTGACTCTAATCCGACAGTATGTAAAGTAAATCTACTTTACAAATAAGGATGAGTCAATCAGAAGGAACAGCGCTCAGAGGCATGGAAACAGAAAAGGGTTACAGACATTGAAGGAAAAGGATCCAATATACAGTCATAATCAGGAAGTTGCTTATATGGAGGGCCAACCCTGTTCACTGTACTACATCATTTTATGGAAGGGACTTGAGCACCTGCAGATTTTGGTATCCTTGGGGGCTTCTAAAATCATTCCCCCTTGGATACTAAGGGATAACTCTATAGTCTAGGGGAGTGTGAATCACAATCAACCACTGATCCATCCACGCCCTACCCTGGAGATGATGGCCATTAAACACCTGAAAAGCCATCCACTTCTCTTGTTATAATGCCACATTTACTAAGCAACTCCCTCATTATGACTTGATTCCTATGTGAGTCTACCTGCCTCCTGAATGAGAACTTACCGGTCACGCCAACACAAGTACTTCAATCTCTGTGCTAGTTATTCCTCACTGTAAATGAATAAACTAATATTCTTGGTTTTATATATCAGTCACACGAGCTTGATTATTGTGGATCTATCCCCGAAAAACAGCTCAATTCTGGTGTGTTTGAGTCAAAAAGGCTAAAGGTCATACTATAAATTGCAATAAACTCATGGAGGTAATGCAACCCCTGCCACTACCCCATCCACAATCCCAACTTCTCCCCTGTGTGACACGGCTAAGTATTCGTATACATTTTGGAATATGAATAGCCACTAGACCTCAATATGCCTTAAACAGGAAAAAATTTATTTCCAAACCTGTTTCTATATTTATATTGCTTATTTCTACTAATTATCTCACCATCTTCCTACCTCCTAGCCACCCAGCCTCATCACCACAACCTTTGACTTTTCACTCCCCATTTCCCATCCTACCACCAGCTGTTAAGCCCTACTGATTGTACCTCTATACTAGTATTCTGATCTGTCCTTTCAGTCTCATTCCTATTTCTATTACCCAGAATTAACCATATCATTTCACTTCAACTAATCCAATAACCTAACTGGATCTACCAGGTTTTAGGCTTTCTTCTTTCTCTAATCCATTTTATATCCTGCTACAAGATTAACCATAAATTCTAGACATGTTAATCCCCTGCTCAAAAAATCCCAATGGCTGTTAAAGAATAAACTTAAAGCCTAGCACTCATGGTCCTTCAGGATTAGACTCTAAACCTAGAGCTTTCAAATAATAAACGTGATAGAGAAGTACTGATCCTCTCAGCCATCAGAGCAGCAGGGTGAATGAAGCTGGAGAAGAAATCCATTTGCCCCAGTGTGTCACACAAATATGGTAATTCTGTATGTGCCACAAGACAAAAGGAGCTGAGAAGCACTGTCTCAACTGACTGACACCCACACTTATTTCTACTGTCACCATTCCTGCACCAGCAGGAAGAGCATGGAGCAACAACGAGGTGCCTCCCAAATATCAATACTTAAAGTGGTGCGCTAAGAAGCAAAACACTCATTATTAGGTGATGGGAATACAGCAGGTATGGGGGGGGTGGTTAATGAAAAAGCAAACAGTATGACTGACAGTTGATTTTTCATCAGAAAACAATCAAGTATCTTCAAAGTGAGGAGAAAAACAACTGTCAGCTAGAATTCCAAAACCAATTAAAGTATCCACTGCTAGTATCTACAGCACTATTCAGAGAAGACGGTACTTGGGTCTATGAACAGTCTTCCATTAGCGAGGCGGGATGCAGCAGTGTTGATAGTAACTAGCCATTAAGATCACCCAACTACTGCCTCTTTTTGTTGGTTTCTATGCTCATCAAACAACCTTCTAATGCTAATTTGGTTCCTCCAGTAAATCTGCCTTCAAGCAATAAACACGGCTAGACAATGACTGCCTGGAATTATTTGTTTTTGTAATTCTTTATTTTTATCAAAGTAATAATGTACAATAGTTAATTAACTACCACTCTAAAATTTCTAAAAAAGAAATCTCCCCCATTCTGTTCTCACTGTTTCACTCTTTCAGCAAAATTTTTTTTTTTTTTGAAAAATCATGATCTTATACGGATATATCCAGAATTCAAATTCAACCTCACAGGATTCTTCTTCCCTTACTTGTATCTTCTTTTCACACACAATAAGACTCTGGTTTCCATTAAAATAATACGTAATACTGTCCATCACCTAAAACTCAAAAGTGAAAAATAAAGTTTCTCTCCCTTCCTTGGATTCTGAGCCAGCCAGTTCTTCCCTCCCAAGGTAACCATCATCACCAGTTTCTTGTATGTTCTTCCAGATATTTTAAACATTTAAAATCCACGTACATTCCCCCTCCCTCATGTTAGTGTACTACATTGTTCTACACCTTGCCTTTACCATGTAATAAACCCTCTGAGATCATTCCATAGTCATATGTTTATAACTGCCTCATGCTATAGAACACTGAACAGTATTATGTATGTCTGCTGTATGGGCATATCATAATTACTTAGTTTCCTCTGATGAACATTTAAGTTGCTTCAAATTTGTTGATAGTTCCAGCAATGTGTCAAATGTACATATGATCCTTGGAAGACAGATGTTTAACTGTCCTTAACTGTCCTTCCTCGGGGCAATTTCAATTTACATCCCACTAAGTGTTCCAATTTCTTAACATCCTTCTGAACCCAAGGTATTATCATTTTTTATCTTTTCCAATTTAATAAGGAAAAACATCTTACTATGGTTTTATTTGCAGTTTTCTTTAAACAGTGTGTTTATATCCTTTGCCATTTTCCCAGTGAGTTTTTTCCCTTACTGATATGTAGGGATATATGTTAATGATATTAGTCCATTTTCCAGATCTATCTCATATAACTTCATGTACTTAAAGATTCTGTCTGGGACTTCCCTGGTGGCACAGTGGTTAAGAC
>NC_041225.1:32159479-32162350 GCF_002837175.3 Physeter macrocephalus
ATATATATATATATATATATATATTTGTATAGCAAATTAATAGGAATGCAAGACTTGACTCTAATCCGACAGTATGTAAAGTAAATCTACTTTACAAATAAGGATGAGTCAATCAGAAGGAACAGCGCTCAGAGGCATGGAAACAGAAAAGGGTTACAGACATTGAAGGAAAAGGATCCAATATACAGTCATAATCAGGAAGTTGCTTATATGGAGGGCCAACCCTGTTCACTGTACTACATCATTTTATGGAAGGGACTTGAGCACCTGCAGATTTTGGTATCCTTGGGGGCTTCTAAAATCATTCCCCCTTGGATACTAAGGGATAACTCTATAGTCTAGGGGAGTGTGAATCACAATCAACCACTGATCCATCCACGCCCTACCCTGGAGATGATGGCCATTAAACACCTGAAAAGCCATCCACTTCTCTTGTTATAATGCCACATTTACTAAGCAACTCCCTCATTATGACTTGATTCCTATGTGAGTCTACCTGCCTCCTGAATGAGAACTTACCGGTCACGCCAACACAAGTACTTCAATCTCTGTGCTAGTTATTCCTCACTGTAAATGAATAAACTAATATTCTTGGTTTTATATATCAGTCACACGAGCTTGATTATTGTGGATCTATCCCCGAAAAACAGCTCAATTCTGGTGTGTTTGAGTCAAAAAGGCTAAAGGTCATACTATAAATTGCAATAAACTCATGGAGGTAATGCAACCCCTGCCACTACCCCATCCACAATCCCAACTTCTCCCCTGTGTGACACGGCTAAGTATTCGTATACATTTTGGAATATGAATAGCCACTAGACCTCAATATGCCTTAAACAGGAAAAAATTTATTTCCAAACCTGTTTCTATATTTATATTGCTTATTTCTACTAATTATCTCACCATCTTCCTACCTCCTAGCCACCCAGCCTCATCACCACAACCTTTGACTTTTCACTCCCCATTTCCCATCCTACCACCAGCTGTTAAGCCCTACTGATTGTACCTCTATACTAGTATTCTGATCTGTCCTTTCAGTCTCATTCCTATTTCTATTACCCAGAATTAACCATATCATTTCACTTCAACTAATCCAATAACCTAACTGGATCTACCAGGTTTTAGGCTTTCTTCTTTCTCTAATCCATTTTATATCCTGCTACAAGATTAACCATAAATTCTAGACATGTTAATCCCCTGCTCAAAAAATCCCAATGGCTGTTAAAGAATAAACTTAAAGCCTAGCACTCATGGTCCTTCAGGATTAGACTCTAAACCTAGAGCTTTCAAATAATAAACGTGATAGAGAAGTACTGATCCTCTCAGCCATCAGAGCAGCAGGGTGAATGAAGCTGGAGAAGAAATCCATTTGCCCCAGTGTGTCACACAAATATGGTAATTCTGTATGTGCCACAAGACAAAAGGAGCTGAGAAGCACTGTCTCAACTGACTGACACCCACACTTATTTCTACTGTCACCATTCCTGCACCAGCAGGAAGAGCATGGAGCAACAACGAGGTGCCTCCCAAATATCAATACTTAAAGTGGTGCGCTAAGAAGCAAAACACTCATTATTAGGTGATGGGAATACAGCAGGTATGGGGGGGGTGGTTAATGAAAAAGCAAACACTGCTAGTATCTACAGCACTATTCAGAGAAGACGGTACTTGGGTCTATGAACAGTCTTCCATTAGCGAGGCGGGATGCAGCAGTGTTGATAGTAACTAGCCATTAAGATCACCCAACTACTGCCTCTTTTTGTTGGTTTCTATGCTCATCAAACAACCTTCTAATGCTAATTTGGTTCCTCCAGTAAATCTGCCTTCAAGCAATAAACACGGCTAGACAATGACTGCCTGATTTGTAACTCTTGTAGTTCCCCCTCTCAGTGTGCCATCGAAGTGGATTTGGAGGCCCTAAATCCAAGGAGACAAACCCTGGACCATAAATGTACACTACTGTGTTACTCATCTGGCACCCTGACAGAGAGACAGACAATTCTGCCTTACCCTGATTTGAGGGACGGAAATCTGTGAAAAAGTGTTAACCAAGTTCTTCATATCTCCAATTTCTATTTACTAAAATTTAAACAGCTCTGGAGCATTCATGAATGTGAACATGCCTTCCTGGGAGAAAGGGTATAGACTAAAACCACCTTGTACAATAAGAGTTCAAACTTTTGAGATATGATTCTAAAAGTAACAAAAGACCTAAAATCCAACATTGCCTGAAATACATGTCAAATTAATAAAATAAAATAGGAACTAATGTGACACAATGAACTGTCACCGTGGTCAGAGAAATTAATATGGATTCCTCAGATCCAAAGAGATATGATATGTGCTACTGTAGTTTCAGTGAAAGTAAAATAAGCCAGAGTAGTCCATGCAATCAAGCGGTTAATTATTTTGTGGGCAAAAGGAAATAAGGAGCTAACCCCCAGAAGATAAACAGGCAAAGGGGAAGGGGAGGAAACAGATAAAAAGAATTCAAAGTTCTCAGCAAAAAGAGAAAAAGCTCTGATCTATGTCCCTGTCCCCAATTATTTCCAAACTCTTTCTCCTGGTCTATAAGATGACCCAGGCAAAATGGTCACCAATGATCATTTTGTACTATTGCTATCAACATCTATCGTGGCACCGTGGTGCCTTTTAGGGGCCCTTTTGTGAGCATAGTACACCCCTCTCTCCTCTCCTAAACAACTAGCACTTAAAAACAATAAAAATGCTCTCTTGTATAAGAATGTTCGTCCCAGGCTTCCCTGGTGGCGCAGTGGTTGCGCGTCCGCCTGCCGATGCAGGGGAACCGGGTTCACGCCCCGGTCTGGGAAGATCCCACATGCCGCGGAGCGGCTGGGCCCGTGAGCCATG
>NC_041225.1:32162382-32189851 GCF_002837175.3 Physeter macrocephalus
GGGACACGGGTTCACGCCCCGGTCTGGGAAGATCCCACATGCCGCGGAGCGGCTGGGCCCGTGAGCCATGGCCAATGAGCCTGCGCGTCCGGGGCCTGTGCTCCGCAACGGGAGAGGCCACAACAGAGGGAGGCCCGCATACCACAAAAAAAAAAAAAAAAAAAAAGAATGTTCGTCCCATCTTCCAATGCAGCTACAAAGCTGTTATGACCGCAGTGGTAAAGACACATAACAGAAAGAGTTTAGCCTCTGACAAATAATACGGTTTGTGCAAACTGCAATGTGTCAGTATTAAAGAAAATCATGGTCTTTGTCCCCTTACTTCACCCAAGGCAGCCGAGCCAATTCCAGATATTCTTAGAAACAAATGTAATGTCCAGTCCTTTGTCTCTGACCTGCTGTATCTCCACATTTTAGCAGCTAGATACTGAGTGGCCACAACAGCAAGATACGAATGTTATCCCTTCTGCTCAAAGTTTCAAACCCTCTGGCCAAGATATAAAGGTTTGGAAGGACAGTTTAATACATACACTGGCAACACTAATTCTGATTTCCAAATGTGTCAATCTGCATCAAAACCAATTACACATAAACAACCACAATTCACCAACATTTACAGATCAGTGCTACCAGAAGAACCAAGGCAAGCATCAATGTCCATACTGCCTTCCCCTTAGAGAACTTGCAATTTACTAGTATCCAGAAACTGTGTCAGCCACTGCAATTTGCAAAGTAAAACATGACAAATGATAGTGAGAAAACAAGAGTGTTCCTTAAAAGGAAAAGAAAACAAAACAAACAGAACAGGAAGTCAAATCTTAGTCTGATCATAAGTAATCAAACTGGACAGACATCCTGATACCTAAAAGAAAATATGTTCAAGTAATTACAAATAGGTCAAAATTGCCTTGCTAGCTTAGTATATGGGTCAAGTTTTGCTATGTCCTAGGAAAACTACCAAAAATAGATAATAGCAAAGATACCAGTGTACTTTCACATGAGCTTTGTCTTTTGTATGTCTATGACAAATTGAATTAAGCCATTTCTACATTACAGAAACTACACAATTATTTGCAGACTAATTTTTCCATCTGTGGCTAACCCATGCCACATACATTTACCTCTGCAGCTGAATTATAGACAACCCTGTAGTTGAGCCTTTCGTCTACCAGATCTATTACAGAGCATAAAGAGAAGAAAATTTAAAAAGAAAGAAGAACAAAAAAATTAATCTGCATTTGCATCTAAACTTACATGGGTTACTGATTATATTCAACTGAACTACTGGGTACAGCACAAAAATTAACCTTGAAAAATAAAGCAGTGCTTAATAGTATACGGAAGAAAAAATACAGACGAAGTCCTTATTCTTACATACCCTTACAGCTTACCAATATTGATCTAACTTAGATGCAGCCACAAGAGGAACCCAGGACACTGGTAAACTCCAGACAATACAGAATTGGGTCTCATTACTAGACGGTGGAAAATAAAGCATTATATTAATATAACAACCCATGCTTACACAGGGGAAAGAATAAGAGCAAAGCTAAGAAAGTACACAATGTAGGAGAACCATGTAATTCCACATGGCTGGAACACAGAGGGAAGGAATGAGCAGTGAGAAAGGAAGCTAAAGGGAAAGGCTTGAAGGTCTCCTAAGTCCTGTTAAGGAACTTGGACTCCATCTAACAGGATAATGGTTTCAAAATTTTTTGAAGTGTTTATTTTCTCTCCCCCCTGCCCTAAGTCTTTTTAAAGCAATACCAGTAAACAGTAAAAGAGATAAAAGGGAGCTGCTCTAGTTGAAGAGCACAGACTTATAAAGCCTTGACTCTCCCCGACTTCCACACAAGAGAGAACCCAGAGAAAGATGAGATGATCTCAGAAGAATAGGGTCTATGAAGGAAGGCTTTCCTGAGAAAGGCAGGAGGGAACAGACAGAACACTATTCTAGAAGAGCTGAATTTGAGGTCACAGCTAACTGGCTATGTAACTAAGTAAATCAATATGGCTCAGTTTCCTTGCAGGTAAACACATGTCTCATCCACCCATAATTGCACATAGGAGAGTAGAAGGAAACAGATCTTAAAGTATTAATAGGCTGTAATTTGTAACTGACTGTAATAACAAGTGTAGTGGCACCTAAATTATACCTTGTAGGATAGGTGTGATTTCAACACATAGAAATGGGAGAAGGAAGGCCTTCCAACCAAGAAAAGTAGTGAGTAGAGGGACAGAAACAAAATATGGAGGGCTTTGGGTAAACAATCTGGCTAGAGCATGAAGAATGGAGCAATCACAAGTTTTCCTTAAGTGAGCTTTTATGCCAAACCACTTGCTATTTTCCCCATAAGTTGAGAATTTCAGATCAAGCATACATGAGTATTTCAACAAATGGTACTGGGACAACTTGAGTAGCCACATGAAAAGAATGACGGTTGGGCCCCACTTCACACCACATGCAAAAGTTAACTCCAAATGGACCGAAAGTCTGAATGTAAGACCTAAAATGGTAAAACTCTTAGATAAGAGCACAGGTATAAATCTTTACGACCTTGGATTAGGCAATGGTTTCCTAAATATTACAACAAAAGCACAAGCAACCTAAGAAAAAAAAATAAGTCATATTTCATCAAAATTAACAAATTTTGGCATTGAGCCTGGCCAATGCACTCTCCCCTACCTCCTTCCCTAATCTTTTTTTTTTTTTTTTTTGTGGTACGCGGGCCTCACACTGTTGTGGCCTCTCCCGTTGCGGAGCACAGGCTCCGGACGTGCAGGCTCAGCGGCCATGACTCACGGGCCCAGCCGCTCCGCGGCATGTGGGATCCTCCCAAACCGGGGCGCGAACCCGGTTCCCCTGCATCGGCAGGCGGACGCGCAACCACTGCGCCACCAGGGAAGCCCCGTTCCCTAATCTTTTGAAGTTAATACTCTCTTGATCCTTTCTCTAATTATATGGTTCTCGAGTTTTTTTCTACTCCAAGTATCTTGGCAGAGGTGGGAAAGGTCAGGAGGAAATAAAAATTTCCGGGGGACCATTGGTAGTTTGATAAAGACTCCCATCTCAATTTGTTCAGGAACATAAAGTCACCTCAATATATACCATTCCCCATTTCAAATGTCAGTCCCTCGATGTTTAAATATTGCATAATTTTTTCAAATATATTAAAAGCTAAATTACATAAAAATTAACTTACATATAGCATAACTATATTAACAGGCTAGTCAATCCTTCCAAACTCTTTTTTAAGTTTTTGACATCCTTAAGAATCAAATACCTGGTCTCTGCAAGCAGTCCCCAAATAATCGAGAGTATTTTCTGATTAAAGGATGTGTAAACCCTTACCATAGCCTTTCTTTTTTTTTTTTTTTTTTTTTTTTTGTGGTACGCGGGTCTCTCACTGTTGTGGCCTCTCCCGTTGTGGAGCACAGGCTCCGGACGCGCAGGCTCAGCGGCCACGGCTCACGGGCCCAGCCACTCCGCGGCATGTGGGATCTTCCCGGACCGGGGCACGAACCCGCGTCCCCTGCATCGGCAGGCGGACTCTCAACCACTGCGCCACCAGGGAAGCCCTACTATAACCTTTCTAACCTCTTTACTAGTCCATCAGAATCCTGAGAGAGCAACACAAGCGCTGAAGGTCTAAAAGTATATTGCCAAATACCTGGAAATAGTACCAGGCTGAAAGATTAGAACACCTAATATGTATTGATATATGTTTTGTTGCAGGTATCTAATACTATAGTTTTTAAAAGAGCAAAACCTTTCTGAGCTGTGTTCAAGTCATGTCTGGTGGAATGAGCAAAATAAGAAGGAAAACGGGAGTACTAAATACTCTAGACAAGTAACAGTAGAAAGTCTGATCTAAAAATCAGTATCATTATGGTTTTAAAGCAGTTTCACGTACCTTCCCACTTATTTCCCACAGTCACCCTGGCACTTACAAAGAGCAATCTAAGACTGCCCTTTAAGAATAAAGCATTTAGGGCTTCCCTGGTGGCGCAGTGGTTAAGAATCCTCCTGCCAATGCAGGGGACACGGGTTCGAGCCCTGGTCCAGGAAGATCCCACATGCCGCGGAGCAGCTAAGCCCGTGCGCCACAACTACTGAGCCTGCGCTCTACGGAGCCCGTGAGCCACAACTACTGAAGCACGTGCGCCTAGAGCCAGTGCTCCGCAACAAGAGAAGCCACCGCAATGAGAAGCCCGCGCGCAACAACGAAGACCCAGCGCAGCCAAAAATAAATAAATAAAAATGATAATAATAAAACAAATAAATTTTAAAAAAAAGAATAAAGCATTTAGATTAAATTTACAGAAGTCCTTATAGTCATGGTCTCACCACCTGCACCACTGTTACTCCATTTCTCTAAGAAAAGCCTGCAACAAACATACAGGAGAATGGTCAAAGGCCGTCAGTAAACTAACTGAGAATTATTTTACAACATGTATTCAGCACCACACCACGCCAAATCCATCCGAAGCAAAAGGCCCAGCTGACAAAGAAATCATGGAATACTGTTCAGCTGGATAGGAAAAATGTAAATGGATAGTCAAGATCTTCGTGAAAGACAAGTTTCACTGAAATGCTTCAACCAATGCTGGCTAACAACTAATCTGACTTCCTGTCTTCAAGAGCTAACTTTCAAACCTAAATGCAACCAGATCCAAAAGCCCAGTACTACATATTTCATTCATGCCACCTCTGCTTTGGGATTGGGTATTGGGGAGTGAGACATCATATTAACCTTACTTTACCATTCTCAACATAAGGAAGCAGAAGCCATTCCAACATACTAGTTCTCAAGTTAGTTTTTCAGGAATGAACAGGGACTCTTTCTTACCCAATATCTAAAGTAAACTTTTCTTTATTATCAAGTCTGTGATTTTTCTGGTCTCCAAAACCATATTCCTAGAATAATGTGGGGGGGGGAAAGGCACCGGGCAATGGGAAGGGAGGGGAAGGTTTTACCAATTTCATTATCACCACATGATGACCACTACTCAGAAACTGCTCAATCACACAGAATGCCCCTAGAGCAGCAATTTTCGAAATGTGTTCAGAGAACTTCTACCCCTCCCCCCAACTTTTTGGATGGGGAAGGGCACAAACTCAAACCATTTTCATAATATGTATTAAGGTACTATTTGCTTTTTCACTGCCATTCTCTCGTGAGTGGAGTTTTCCAAAAGCTAAAAGAGACGTGATACTACAACAGATTATAAAGCAATGCCACTTTTCTCATTCAATTTTATTTTTTATTAAAAAAAAAATGTTGTTATACTTACACGAAGTATCCAGAGTTGTCAATTCAGAGACAGAAAGCAAAACGGTGGTGGCTGAGATGGGAGAATGGGGAGTTAGTGTTTGATGGGTACAGAGTTTCAGCTGGGGAAGATGAAAAATATCTGGAATGGTGGTGACGACAGCACAACAGTGTGAATGTACTTAATGCCACAGAACTGCATGCTTAAAATAGTAAATTTTACATCATGTATATTTTACTACAATTGAAAAAAAACACAAGTAATGTTAATTTCTAATGGACTTATTATTCTAAAATGGATTATAAAATCCTCAGTTTAAATTTCTAATAATGTAAATATCTACAGATATAATCTACACAACCAAAACCTTTGAGGTTCCACAGTATTTTCAAGTGTGTGCAAAGGGATCCTAAGACCGAGAAGCTTGAGAACCACTGCCCCAGAGTATGGTCAGTTTTGTAAGTCTTCCACTGCATTCTGTACCCCCATTAATCTAGTTAGCATCCAGCACCAAATGCAAACAAAAGCTATGATGCCAAGTCCATCAGGGCCATCTCCTAGGTGGACAGGAGACATGTTCTCACATCTTGAGGTCAACAAGACATGGGTTTCACTATTTTTTTTTTTTTTTGCTATAGGTATTAAAGGCATTCAACCATAGCGTGTAGAATATCATACCCCTAATATACAGCAACCAGCAATTGCAGTGAGCACCCATATACCCACCACGCAGATCTTACCATTAACCTTTTACCAAACTGCTTTATCAAATATCCATCCATTTCTACTAGTTTTTGTGTAAACTGAGACATCAGTACATGAATACCACTACCTAGAGTTTATTTTCTTTTGAAGCAAAAATTTACATACAATGAAATGAACAAATATTAAGCGCATATTTGCTGAGTTTCCACAATTGCATATACATGTGTAACGCAAATCCTTATCAACACAAAGAACATTACAATCACCACAGAAAGTTCTCTCCTGCCCCTTTCAGTCAGTCCCTGCCTCCATCCCCAGAGGTCACCACTCTTCTGATTTTTCACCCACCAACTACTTCTGCTTGTTCTAGCATTCATATAAATAGAATGACATTATGTACTATCTTGCGCAAAGCTTCTTTCACTTAGGGTGTATTTGAAATTCATCTACATTATAGTATGCGTCAGTAGTCCATTCCTTTTTACGGCTGAATAGTATCCCACTGTATGAATATACCTCAGTTTATCCTTTTTCCTACTAATGGATTGTTTTCAGTTTTCTGCTCTTAGAACAAAGCTGCTATGGTCATTCTTGTACAGGTCTTTCCTCTTGTGTAAGTACATAAGAGTGGAAAATTTCTAGGGGTGAAAACCTTTTAATTATGGAAAACTGCAAACATATACAAGAGAAGAGAGACTAGTATAATGAATTCCCATTAAAGCCAGTTGCAACTATATTAATTCACAGACACACTTGTTTCATCTATAACCCTCACCCATTATTTTGAAGTTCTAGGTATCATCATCATTTTGTCTTTAAACACTTCAATATGCAAACAATATTTCAGAATCTGATCAAACTATTTATCATGAAATATTTCAGGAACCTTCACTGTTGATTTACCCATGGATTAAGAGTTTAATTAAAGTAGAAATGGATGAACTAGTTTTTTTTTCTTTTCTCATCTTTTCAAATGATGCCTCTCTACCATCCCTCCTTGATACCTAGAAAGTCAATGGTACAAAGATATATTTTCCGTTGTTACTCTGAAAGAACTAGTGCTAAATACAAAAACTGGTATTGATAAATATCAAAAAAGGAATAAATAAACATCAAGATGATCAAGCATATTTCCCAACTGTTAAGCACCTTGAATTAACTAATCCCATGCTATGGTATCATTTTATAAGTGAAACTGTATATGAGACTCAAAAAAAAAAAAAAAAAAGTCTGGTAACCGGCCCTTTATGAGAGCAAAGGTAGGCCTCATTACATCCAAAACTGAACAAGGAGGTAAAATTTCAACCCTTCCAGTCACTAGATTTTTGTTAACCTCAAACAACTGTCTGTGCTGGAGAGGGTAAGGGGAAATGGCCTTTCTCAACAACAGCTGATGACAGTATAAACACATACCATCTTTTCAGAGGGCTAATCTGGGGAAAAAAAATGCGTATCTTCTGATTGGAAATTTCATTTCCCAAAACTTAACCTAAGTAAATCCTAGCATAAAGCACGCAACAAGGATGTTCTTCCCAGTGTTGCTTATAAAAGAGAAAAATTTGTTTACAACCTAAATGTTCAGTGGGGCATTAGTATAATTATGCAATATCCAAATAAACACACAGTACAGGCCTGAAAGTCTGGAACCACATATGCCAAACTATTAATGGCAATTATGAAGGAGAGGGGAATATTTGCTGTTCATCAATTTTTTTTTTTTTTTTTTTTTTTTTTTTTGCGGTACTAGGGCCTCTCACTGTTGTGGCCTCTCCCGCTGCCCGCGGCATGTGGGATCTTCCCGGACCGGGGCATGAACCCGTGTCCCCTGTATCGGCAGGCGGACCCTCAACCACTGCGCCACCAGGAAAGCCCTGCTGTTCATCAATTTTAACTGCCTCTTCTAAATAGATTTCACTATAATTTCAGTTGGATCCTTTTTCTCTGTGCCAAGTTTTTTTTAAAAGAAAAAAGCTCCGGGCCTTGGAGGTAAACCCTGAGGTGGAACTTTGAAAATGCAGGACCCACTGAGTAAGTGCCAGAAAGGTGAACTGCAGAGTTAAATAGCATACACACAAGAGTGACAAAGAAAAAAAAAAACAGCTGAAGTCTAGACAAAGGGTTCTGACAAGATGCCAATATATTAATAAGAATCTAAAGGACAGGTGTGATACAATTCAATACAACTTAATACTGCTTGTTTTATTTATAACCTAACCCAGAGTTTCTCAGCCTCAGTCATTACTGACATTTGGGCTGGGTAATTCTTTGTGGTGGGGGATTTTCCTATGCATTATGTGATGCTTAGCAGCATTTAGGTTTCTACTCACAGTATATCAACAGCATCTTCCCACTCCCACCCCAGCCTTGACAACCAAAAACTATCTCCAGAACTTGCCTAATGTCCCCTGGCGGGTAAATTCACCCTGGCTGAGAAGCACTGATCAAACCTTATACTTCTATGCCTGTATGTACAATATGCCATTCCATTTCACTTTCAGAAACAACTCTTAGCTTCAAGGAGCTTACACTCTAAATGCAAAAAATCCAAAAGTCAAGTTTTAAAATTTTACTGCAATATCCTGCATATAAGGAGGGCTTCAAAATCACAGACTGAGTTTTGCCCACCACAGATCTATCCTCCCTCCCTAACTTACAAACATTTATTAAACTGCATAAATTCCTCAAAACACGGTGATCTTTAGTCAGCTACTATGTTACTGAGGGCCAAATGTGTTTCATATACTTTCATCTGGAGTCATAGCACCTGGGTTCAAACCCTTGCTCTACCACTCACTAGTTCTGTGATACTGACCAAGTTACTTAACTTCCTTATGTCCCCGTTCTCTCAACTTTAAAACATAAATAATACTATCAACCTAACTAATGGGAACACAGTGAGTATATCAAGTGCTTAAAACAGTACTTAGTATATAATAGTAAATGCCCAATAAATGTCAGTTATTACCTATTATTTTAACTACAAGCCTATAAAGGCAAGAACCATCATCACCAGTTTATAGATAAAGAAACAGAGGCTGAGAGAAACTTGCCTGCAGTCACAAAATTATACGGTTATGGAGCAATGACCCACAAACAGTCAGTCTGGATTCCAGAGCCCATAATTTTTCCATCATGTCAAAAAGATTACATTAAGACTCATTAACTATCAAGAACAACATATTGGTCTTACTTCAAAATAACAACTAGCCCTAGACATATTTTCATTAAGAGATTAATTTAGAACACAACTAAATTCAAGCACATTATGGAATTAAGATTACAGGGTTTTTACACACCAGAGACAAATTTCAGTTTCTATATATTTTAAATGATTCTTACTTAAAAAAAAAAATTACAACATAGACCTTAACTCCTGAAACCATTTATACATTATACTAAAGCACCCTACTGAAAATAGTCTAATAAAAAGACCATTAACACAGAAGGATAACATGGGGTTGCCCGAGACAGAGGTTATCTTGTAACTACATTCTCTAAGTGTCCTGTTCTTACTCCAAGGTCATGAACTTCGTACATGATATTTGTTCTCAGGTCCCAGAAGGGCTTTGCGGACCCCTCTGATTTCTTCAATTACCCTTACCTCACACCCCAGTTCTTGATGACTCTTAAACACCTTGTTCAAGTTTTTAACCACTGCCCGGTGGTCATACAACTTACAGTACTAACCTTTTTCACTTAAACTTTGCTATTTCCAACACTGCTTACTGGGCTCCCCAATGACTTCTGCATCCCCTCTTCCTAAAGACATTTCACTGAAGCCGTTAGTTCTTCAACATTTCTTAAATGACTGATGACATGTTCTTCTTCAACCTGGACTACAAAAACTACTCATGTTAGAGTTGGAAGTCAGAGCGCAGGTGGAATGACTGGGCCCATATAATGCTATAGTCCCAAAGTATCAGAATTGGAACAGACTTAGAAATTTTAGCCCAACCTCTGGTTTCACAAAGGACACTGAGAGACAGAGATAACTTGGTAATATCTTCCTCTTTAACTTCTCTTAGATTCTACGAAGAGTTTGGTCTTGGACGTTTGGGTCTTGTTAATTCCTTTTGCTCTTTAGATTACATATTTGGATTTTAACATTTTTTACTGCCTCTGCAATTCAATAATCTCTCTCAGTACAGTGACTATCAACAGGGTTGAGAGTTGTCTGCCATGTTCATTTTGAGTAAACAGTCCAAATAATTGCACCCTGAACCTACTCTATGAAATAGAAAGATGAGGCTGAGAATCTCTGCTATTTAAAACCAAAATTTTGCCTAGCCCTGCACGTTACTTTTTCCTTAGCCTTCTGTAACAAGCCAGTGTCATCCACCTCCTGCACACTAAATTCTCCTTCTTGTTCACCAAAGAGCGAAAAAGAGAGAAAACCTAATTTTGGCACTCATGTTCAGCAACTTTAGATTTCATTCTTCTTTCCCCATTATTTGACAGACTCCTGATTAAATCACTAATTTACCAATTCTCAAATTCTTGTTCACTAGTCTATCACTTCCTTATCTATCAGTTCAGATTACAAACCGCAAATTAGCACCCACACCATGAATTCTAGATACTGCCTGCCACCTGCACCTCATTTGAAAATCTTCAGGGTCTTCCCACTGTCAATCAAATGAGAAAAATGCCCTCTGACATTCTCTTATATAGTTCCTGTCTTCTTTTACAGGCTTTTCTCCTGCACCAGCTCTGCACGTATTCTGCTCTTCATACAGAAACCTTCTTCCATGAATAAGGCCCATCCTGTATACTTCTTCTGCTTGGAATACTGACACTCTCCCCCCTCTTTGATCCCCCTCCCTCAATGCTCATTCCAAAAGCCACTCCTTGTAAAGCTCTTCCTGAGCTTTCTGTTTCCTTTAAACTATATAGCATTTTATTCATAACCATCTTACGGGAATTATATATTATTTACATTTGGGTATTTCTCATATGCACTCCTTATTATAAATTACTGGAGGACAAAATCTACCGTTTTCAGCATTGCTCTTCCCCATGCTGCTTAGCACAGTGCCTTGCACATGCTAAGCTCTCAAATACAGCGGCCAACTTGACGATGGGCTTTCCTCAAGACTTTTTTCGGAGGTTGGCCGTTAAGTCACAATTAGTCTTTTAAGCCATTTCACTAATAAAAATATTTTATTTATTCCTTGGTGTCTGATGAATCAACTCTTCTATTTCACTTAGTATATATGAAGAAAACAGAACAAACAAACAAACAAAACCTGTCCTAACTTCAGGGGTTCTCTCCTACTGAAATGATCTACTTGGTCTCTATTTCAAGGCACTTACCAACTAAGTAGTCTCCTCTACTTATGCCATTAGAGAAACTAAAATTTATAGGAGCCACAAAATAAAACAAATATTCCCAGCTAACTTGCTAGAGAACAGGAAAAAATTCTGTGGTAATTCTGAATTGCTGCAGGGTAAGTAACAAACTGCAAAACAATAACAGAACAAAGAGATTGAAATATACTGTGAGTGCCCCAAAGTAAAACATGTATAGAAAAGCTTCTCAGTTAACATATGGAGTTCTTACAGTCTTCCTTGATGACAGAGTGGATGTTGTCAATAACCATTACCACATGCCACTGAAGTCTACCATCACTTTCAAGTTGGCAAATTTTTTGAATACAAGCAATTCAGTTCAAAAAGCCTAAGTGTCTCCTCTATGCTAGGCAGGGGAGGAACCTAAGACATGGATGAACATAAAGTCTCGCCTACATAAAGCAAATAATCTCAATGTTTTCTCCACCTCGTACACATGCTCTGCACTGCTTCCTTCGCCCCTTTACCAGTTATCTCCATCAGCCATGATTTCGTTCAGATCGCCTGTTATTTGTACTGCAAAAATAGGTGAAAGAAAACAACTTTCCTGCCCCACGAATCTCAGGGGCAAGGAAGAAAAGGTTGGGAGAGCAAGAGGCATTTCCCCCTCTATTCCCTCTTGAAAAATCACCAATCTAGCATGTTTGTCTTTCAAAGCCCACCTAAAACACAACGTGGAACAAACACATCAAAAATCAGTAGGCCCCTTGGAAAAGTGGCACTTAAAAAAGGCAACCGCATCGGCTATTTCATATTTTATTAGTAGAAATGACTCTTTGCAGTATTAAAACACTTTAAAACACCTCAGGATATAATGCTGGTATTGACATTTAAAAAACTTATCTTACTGATCAAAAGATCCATACGATGACAAAGCTAAATTGCTCTCTCTCACCAATAAGCGTGAATACAGCAGTCACCCTACTCCACCCAAAGCCACCCTAGCTAAGACTGGACAGTTCAAAGCCTGGAAAGCTTTCCTCGCTTACTCCACACCAGATATGAATTCATTTCAACACCTCGGGGTTCACGTGTAGCTATGTAACAGCGAAGAAATGGTATCAAGCACCGAAATTTCCCAGGACATTTTATTTCTTTGATTCAGCTGTGCCTTTTTCACATTTACCAAACTCTCCCCCTTCCCCGCTTTTAACAAGGAAAAAACTCAACAGATACTCTTACTTGAAAAACGAGTAGACTTTCGAAGTAAATTTCCATTGCTGGATTTGGAAGGAAAACCGACTTACATACTTGATCTTTATGGAAAAGGCGCCCGCCCCTTCTTTCAACGGAAGCCTAAAGCGTACGAACTGATTCAATACGTTTAAAGGGTTCCCAGATCGCCTCAGGACGCTGGAAAACGATTTTCAGCCTTCTACAAACCTACTCTCATGTCTAAACTTATCTGGTGGAGGAGCAACGCAGCACCTAGGAAAGATATACTTACCACCGGAAAAAAAAAGAAAGAGAGGAAAAAAAAAAAAAAAAGAAAAAGCAGCTTCTTCATCTCAAGAACTGAAATAACGCGTTAAGGAGGCCAAGGCTGACCTCCTCAAGCCCTCTACGCGTCGGCAGGGCGTCAGGCAGGCCCCGGCCCCCACTTCGTTCCCGTTCCCGGGAAACTCCCCACGGAGAGCCTCGTACAAAGGCGCCTCGGCGCCCGCCGCCCGGACGGTCGCGGACTCACCAGGACGGTGGTGCAGATGGACCGCAGTTCGGACTCCACTTTCTCCCGGTAGTCTTTAATCAGCTGCAGCTTCTTGTCGGACGTGTCGGTCTTCTGCTCGATGCTCGAGATGACCCTCCAGGCGGACCTGCGGCCCCCGACCACGTTCTTGTAGGCCACCGAAAGCAGGTTGCGCTCCTCGTTGGACAGCTCGGCGCCCTGCTCCGTCACGGCCTTCATGCAGGTGGCCATGTCGTCGTAGCGCTCGGCCTGCTCGGCCAGCTTGGCCTTCTGGATCAGCTCCGTCTTCTCCATGGGGCCGGAGACAGGACAGCGAGGGCGAGCACCGACCCGGATGCCGAGGAGGAGTGCGGAGGGCCTGCGGGCGGGCGGGCGGGGCGGGGTCGCGGGCAGAAGGCGGGGGCGGCGCCGTCAGACAATGCGCCCGCCGCCCCGGCAGCCCGCCCGCCCGCCGCCCCCTTTGTCTGTGTCCGCACGCGCGGCCCCGTTGAATTTCCCTCCCCCGCCCACGCTCCCCGCGGGGTGCCCGGGAGGCCCGGGGGCGCCAGCCGAGGCGGCCCGCGGCGGGGGGGGGAGGAGGAGGAGGAGGAGAAGGAGGAGGAGGAGGAGGAAGGGGAGGAGGAGGAGGAAGGGCCGCGCCCGCCCGGCCCAAGATGGAAGCGGCCGTTGGCCCACACCTTCCTTCCCGCCGGAGCCGTCCCTGAGGAGAGCGGCGTCGAGGCCAGCCGCTCCCGGGGCTGGCCTCCCGCCGGACTCTCGGGCGCGGCCCGACCCGAGGAGGGCCGGGGGCGACCCTGGCGCTCACCTTCTCGTCTCCGCGGCCGCGGCGCGAGTCCCACCACTTTGATCCGCCTTTGGCTTTAGCCGAGGACCCTCCCGTCTCAGCCTACCTCCGAGCCGAGAGGCGGGCCTCAGCGCGGCGGCCCTCGCTCCCTCCACCCAATGGCGCGCTGAGCTGTCCCCGAGAGTCCCGCCTTCCTCCCCGCCTCTGGCCAATGAGGACTGAGCGCGCGGAAGGGGGCGAAGGGGGCGGGGCGGGAGAGGAAGCGGAGGCTAGGAGGGTGGGTCGGCTTGGGCAAGTTCGGTTGGCCGACAGGCTGCGGCTTCGGCCACGGGGTTTCCTCCAATTAGATCCAGGGTACAAGGACGTCACTGTTGCCATGGCGATGCTGTTACCAACTCCCCTCATCCTCCCCGCCACCCCCGGCACTCGTGGGCGCGGCACGGGAGCAGGAGGTTCGCGTGACCTCCCCTGCGGTGGCCGGGTCTCCTGCTGCAGCACCGTTGCTGATGGTGCATTGCATCTTGTGGGCTAATGCAGCTGCGGCTCTCATCGGCCCTGGTGAGGTCCGGCCTGGGAGGGTGACACCATCGGCTGTTTTGTTGCACAAGCGCCTGCCTTTCCTCCACCTTCCTATTCGTGACAAAGGTTTGGAGCTCAATACACTGAACTCAGCCTTTAATGACGTTGCGATGGGGACCGCGAATTAGAAATAATCCCAACCCCATTAAAGAGGAATTAGTTCCTGGAGAAAGTGGCATAAGCATGCGTTTTACAAGATAAATTCGGTTTCAGACGGGCACCTAAAACCTGAAATTCCTTTGGAATATACCCAAAAAAGTCCAGGCAGGTGTCTCTGGCAATGCCAGATATTATGATTTTCTTTAAAATGGGAAATGACCTTAAGGATAATTTGGAGAAAAACACCCATTTAATCCTCCCCCCGCCCCCCGAAAAAGCAACTGTTTTTATATTTCTTTCCAGCCTTTCTAGGTCATGTATCTAAATACGTATTTTTCACATCATTGTCGTCTTACGCGTACACGCTTTTTTAATCTTCTGGTATTATTATTATTTTTTAAATAAATTTATTTATTTTTTTTGGCCGCATTGAGTCTTCGTTGCTGCGCGCGGGCTTTCTCTAGTTGCAGCGAGCGGGGGCTACTCTTCTTTGCGGTGCGTGGGCTTCTCATTGCAGTGGCTTCTCTTGTGGCAGAGCACGGGCTCTAGGCTCGTGGGCTTCAGTAGCTGTGGCACACGGACTCAGTAGTTGTGGCTCACAGACTAGAGCGCAGGCTCAGTAGTTGTGGCGCACGGGCCTAGTTGCTGCGTGGCATGTGGGATCTTCCCGGACCAGGGCTCCAACCCGTGTCCCCGGCGTTGACAGGCGGATTCTTAACCACTGCGCCACCAGGGAAGTCCCTTCTGGTATTATTTTTGAGAGGACACTTGAAAAGCTAAACCTCTCTCCCTAGATGTTGACTTATGACTTTCTACTCGTGAACATCCTTCTGAAACGAGAATGATCGCCCTAGATGCCTTTTATTGAGGGTCATTGCTAGCCTTTTCCTTTCTCCTTAAACTGGGCACTCCCCTCCAGCCACTCCCTTCTTTCCTGGAACTTCCCCAGTGCCTGACTCCAAATCAGGTGGCTGTCTTGGGTGTCTGGAAAGTGGCCTTTGTGCCATACGGGCTCACACTGCCATGATTCCAGTTCCAGCAAGTCCAAGGGAGAATAGATCCTTGAAGGCAAAGAATGCCACAGCCGAGAAAGAATTTCAGATTCTAAGTGGAGATCTGGAGACTCTCTAGAATGGAAGATCTGAGAGCAGAGAGACGGCAGGAGAAGGTGTGCGGACTTTCCAGAAATCTACACTCCCTCCCAGCTGCCCCTCCCTGTCCTGACTTGTAAAGGTTGCTTTGTGCTTTGACGGACAGGAGAGGCCTGGGCTGGAAAGGGCTTGTGTCTTAATGCAGAAATGCCTTACTATGTTCCAGCGTTCTAATGGAGGGCCCTGCTGTTATTTCTGGAATCCCTGGGGCCGGGCTGTAGACACATGAGTGTTTATGGCCATGTGGGCTGGGGTGGAGCCGGACACCAAGAAATCCCAATGGAAAGAATTTGCATGTGCAAGGGCAGATAAAATGCTTTCTGTATGACCAGTGAATTTCAAGCTTACTGAAATTAGAGACAGCTCAGGCAAGAGGAGAAACCAGCGCAGGTGGGTGGGGGATGGAGACCCCTGAGCAGAACGGTCAAGGGCAGAACCTTTGTGGTAGGGAGGGAGGGTAGGGGCAAGAACACTAATTCTTTGTCAGAAAGTCTGGGCTGTACTGCCATCTCCCCAGGTGACCTTGGGCAAGTTTTTGCTGCTGCCTGTAACTCAGTCTCTATAACTTCTGCTTTCATCCAATCATCAGATATTTATGGAGCACCAACTCATACAGTTACATCTGGAATCATGGGTAAAAACTGCTCGGAAGCGATGGCACACTATGAAATTATATTTTATGAGGGACCAGAGGGATTAGTTAAATCTAAAGTCCTTGGCACCTGAAAGAACTCAGTGGGAGAAAATTAAAGCTCTTGGGACTGGGACTTCCCTGGTGGTGCAGTGGTTAAGAATCCGCCTGCCAATGCCGGGGACACGGGTTCGAGCCCTGGTCTGGGAAGATCCCACATGCCACGGAGCAACTAAGCCCGCGCGCCACAACTACTGAGCCTGAGCTCTAGAGGCCTCGAGCCACAACTACTGAGCCCGAGTGCCACAACTACTGAAGCCCTAGCGCCTAGAGCCCGTGCTCCGCAGCAAGAGAAGCCACAGCAATGAGAAGCTGCACACTTCAACAAAGTGTAGCCCCCGCTTGTCACAACTAGAGAAAGCCGGCGTGCAGCAATGAAGACCCAACACAGCCAAAAATAAATAATAAATAAATAAATTTATTTTAAATTTTTTTAAAAAAGCTCTGGGGACTTGAAGCCCCTGGACACACAAAGAGCTAACACTTACTAAGTGATTACGTGTGTCAAACACCATTTTAAGTCTCTTGCAAGTATTAACTCATTTGTTCTGCTTAATGCCACTATGAAGTAGGTACTATTCTGATCACCTTCTCCATTTCACAGGTAAGGAAATTGAGGCACAGTCCTTGGATTGTGCACAGAGTCAAATAGCTAGTGAGTGGCAGAGCCTCGATGTACACCAATGCACGCAGTCTGGGTGCCAAAGCCCATCCATGTACCGGCTCTGCCAGACCTTTGCTTGATGCTGTAGGGGCTCCGGGAAAGATCACACTAGTCTCTGTTCTCTAGGAGTTTCATCCCAGTAAATACGAAACGTGTTAAACATCCACATTCAATGTGCTGGGAAGAACTCTAGGGAACAGACAGCTAAGGAAGAAAGCACTGAGTTCTTACTTTATTTGTTTGATGTTCTTGTTATTTTTTCTAAATTACTTGGTGAGAAGAAGCTTCCAGAGAAGAGCAGGAGGGAGCACACTGAGCCTGAAGCCAGAAGATCCTCAGTCCCAGCTCTGCTATTTATTTGCAGTTTGACCTTGAACACCGTGATCTTCTCTGAACCTCAGTTTCCTAACCTGTAAAAATAATCCCTACCCCAAAGGGATCGTGGAGCTATCCCATAGGAAAATGCTGGGCATGTAGCAAGTGTTCAGTAAATATTAGGGTTTCTTTTCCCCCCTTTTTCCCTCTGTTTGGTGGTAGAGTGCAGGGGGAGGGAGGGAGATGCCTGTCATGCTGCACCGAGCCTCAGAGCCTCAGAAAAAGTTAGTGAAGGTTTATCTCTTGAATCACTGTTGTAATTAGCAGACTTAATGGTCTGCAGAATGGCTACATTCAGTGTACATTTCAGAATGAATGAGTTCTTCCGGTTGAGTTTACTCTGATAAATTGTTTCAGTGGTTTATTTGCCCAGAGCAGTGGGTCATCGGAGAGGAACTTCTTCCTCTCTTGCCATATGGCAGATATTTCATTGACAAACAAACATATGAGTGGGACTTTTCACTGAAAATTTCCGTATAATCATTATCAATACTTCTGTCGAAGGGGTAGTTGAAGAGTTGCCTCCATTCTCCACTCCACCTGGAGGGGCTAAATGAGACGCATGCAGAGCCAGGACAGGTGGGGAAATCAAAGGAGTCTGGTCAGGCGAGGTCTTCCTACACAATTCCTGGCTTAGGGCCAGGGTCAGGCCTGTAGAACTCAGTCTCCCATCAGACCTGCAGCTGGCGAGGTTCATTCTTGCCATCTGGAGGCATCCCTCTGTGCTCGTGGGTGTCCCATTTCTGGCACCTCCTGGACACCCGTCGGCTACACGATGTTTTCCAACTCTCACTGTGTTCTCAGGAAAAAAAAATCTAATCAAATCATTCCATCATTCAATAACAGATGAGTCTTCCAGCAATATTTCTTCTGCCATGATTTGCATTTTAAGAGAAAGAAAGCTCTTACGTTGGAAGAATAAAAGTTCACTGGTAGGGGAATTCCCTGGCAGTCCAGTGGTTAGGACTCAGCCCTTTCACTGCTGTGGGCCCGGTTTCAATCCCTGGTGGGGGAGCTAAGATCCCACAAGCCATGAGGCCCGGCCAAAAACAACAACAACAAAAAGTTCACCGGTAGAATTTCAGGCATTGTGAACCAGCTTTTGGTCCACCAGGCTTCTGGGGAAAGGCTTAAGCATTCTGACATTTCTCCAGCATTTCCTCTATGCTAGTAGGGTATTTTTAAATATATATATGAATTTATTTATTTATTTTGCTGCATTGGGTCTTCATTGTGGTGCGTGGGCTTCTCATTGTGGTGGCTTCTCTTGTTGCAGAGCATGGGCTGTAGGAGCGCGGGCTTCAGTAGTTGCAGCACGAGGGCTCAGTAGTTGTGGTGCACGGGCTTAGCTGCTCCGTGGCATGTGGGATCGTCCCGGATCAGGGATCGAACTGGATTCTCAACCACTGTGCCACCAGGGAAGCCCAGTAGGGTATTTTTGTAAAAGCTTGATTGCTTTTGTAATGATAATAGTGATGATGATAATGTTGAGTAAAAATGTAATAGCACACATTATATTAAAAAAATGAAACAATACATAAATGTACAAAAGGAGGGTAAAAAAGAACCTGAGAGGCTGCCTCTGCAAGGGGACCACTGCTGGCATTTCGGTGACCTCCTTCTAGATATAGCTCTTTTCATTTGGACATATGCATGTGGTTTTGTGTGCATGAGATTACATTCTTCACTTTGTTCAGTGCAGTGGTTAACTTTATGTGTCAACTTGGTGATCAAACATTATTCCAGATGTTTCTGTGAGGGTGTTCTGGGGAGAGATTAACAGTTAAACTGGTGGACTTTAAGTAAACAGATAGCCCTCTATAATGTGGGTGGGCCACCTCCAGTCAGTTGAAGGCCTGAATAGAACAAGAAGAATTGTCTCCCTGGAGCAAGAGACAGTTCTCCAGCAGACGGCCTTGGACTTCATCTGCAACATCAACGCTCCCTGGGTCTATAACAGCTAGCCTTCAGACTCAAACAGAAATATAGTTTCTCCTAGATCCCCACCCTGCAAACCCACCCTGCAAATTTTGGACTTGCTAATTCCTTATAATAAATCTCTCTATATATCTATCTTATTATTATCGTATAATATATATCTATATGTACATATCTCATTCTCTTTCTGTGGAGAATCTTGACGAATACTGTCATTCAACAAAAAATCTGGTATCTTTTACTAGCTTTAAGTGTGTGTCCGTGACATATGTTTCACCTCTCTCCTTTGCCAGACTGTGAGCTTCCTGAGGGTTAGGGTTTTCTTCTTTGATCTGTATCCTTAGTGTCCTCTCAACAAAGGTGTACGGGTGAATAAACTGATGCCCAGGGAGGTTAAATGACCAGTCTAAATTGGTAAGCTCCGGAGTTTAAGATTCAAAAACAAGTCTGTCTAATTTCAATCTTCTTCTACAACAATAAACAAGACTCTACACTACCTGCAATGGAAGATGAAAACTCCAGTGTTTGCTGGTCTGGGAACAGTGTTTAGTTATCTGAGGCTCGTGGGTGGCTAAGTATATATCTGCTGGTGAATCAGCTGCTGACTTTATTTTCACATGGAGGTCTCTGTTTTACTCTCAGCGTCTCTGCAGGGAGAGGGTACCTCCTCATCTTTTATCTGTTCCCTTTTTTTAATTACATGTCTGTCTCTCCTCTCCTCTCCCAGCTCTCCCATTAGACTGTGACCTTCCAGGGGCCAGAGTTTCATCTGCTTTCCATGTCCCTAGTGACTCTGACTCATAGAAGACATTCAGTGAGGGCTCGTTTTGAGAGTGAATCCCGGCCATCGAGGGGGACATTTCCAATACCAGCAATTGTTTGCACGGGGCGCTTACTTTGTATCCAACCATACATAAGATCACGTAGTAAATGCACAGAGGAAAGCATACAAAGCAGAGCTGTCCATTTCGCAGGTATTCCCTTAACACGGAATTGCATCTGCTGTGACGAGCACACTAAGAACCTTGAAGTTGGCCCTGAAGGTCTCTGAGCGTCAGAAAAACGTCCTAAAGTCCAGCACTGATGTTTACACGCGGAGGAATGTGTGAGGCCCTCTAAGGAGCTCCCACGCCCTGACTCAGCTCAATTTCCTATTAGTTCATTCAACAAAATATTGAAGAGTCTGCCATGTGCCAGACACTGCCCTAGGGGATTCCAAAAATGATTAAGACACAGTGCCAACGAGGAGCCTGATGGAGAGCATGGAGGTGGGGCACCTAACCTGCAGCTCAGGGGAGAGGCGGGAACGTCTCCCTGGCTTTGCAGTTCTCAGATGCTCAGCAACCTGACTTCCCAGCCACAGCGGTTCAGAAGGAACTATCCAGAAAATAGGAGCAGAATTACTCCGGAGAGCCCCTCTGAAATCCACTCCACCTTCTCACCAGATGATTCAGAGGAGAGGAAGTGCAGGGGGCTCTGGGGCCAGCCCGGGCCTGTCCCCATGGCTTGACCTGGGATCTAGTCTACGTGGAAGGTCTGTGCAAGGCAATCAGTTGACAGGTGGAGACAACAAACCTACAAGAAGTGAATGAGAAAGCCCAAGAGGCTGGCCCCTTTTAGTGGAAGGGCACACGACCCGTACGTCTCAGGCAGGGCTAGGTACGTAGAAAGGTGCCTCAATTATCACAAAAAAATGTTCATTATGTTCTCATGTTTTTGTTGCTGTCGCTGAAGTCTGTTATATACTACATGTGTATGTGTATATATATATATATATATATATGCACATATATCCAGCGTGTTTGGAGTTTTTAAAAAAGCTTTGGTACAGAAAGCAACAGATCTTCAGCCATCTCTCAAATTATGACTCATCTGCAGACAATTCAGGACAGTTGAATGGATGAATGAACACAAAACAGTCGGAGAACAATGCACACAGGACTGATTGTGTGGCTCTCACAATAAGTGCTGTGGGAGTGGAGAGCAGGGAGATGTAAGTGTTGGCCCGGGCCGCTGCAGAAGACGTCAGGCATCAGAAGGCTACAGGGAGAAAGGGATCATGGTAGAAGGGGAAAGCCGTCCAGATGACGATGGTCTGCACGCCCACCTTTCTGCCGCCCCAGTGGAGGCCTCTGGAAGCGCAGGAAAGGCCATAGCAGCTGCCCTTTGTGCGGAAGTCAGCTTTGGACAGGGCTGAACCCCGAGAAGGGGGCTCTGGACAGAATGCGGGAATGCAGACCACCCGAGGGGGGCTCGGCATCTGCAGCTCGGAGGTGGACCCTTGTGTGCCTCTTTACCCGTCCCTGTCAGAACCAGCGCAGCCACACGGGCAGCTTAGCAAGTGCAGGCGCACTGGGGAGACTGGTTATATGAACCTCCCGGCCCCTTCGGCGGGGCTGATCCTGTAAAAAACGCAAGTCTCACCTTTGCTTTACTTTCCTGCTCAAAACCCTTCAGCTTCATTGAACTGCAGCCCAACACAGTGGCTGGACGCGGAAGCCAGATGGCCTGGCCCCAGTACCCACTAGGTGGGTGATCCTGGCGGGTTAGCTAAGTGCGCGGTGCCTGCCTTTCTCCACTAGTAAAATGGGTTTGATGACAATAATAATACCTACCTCATAGGTTGCTATGAGGATTCAGTGAGTTCATATTGGGAAGGTGCTTTGAACAGTGCTATATATGTGTCCGTTAGATAAATAGAATCAACTCAAGATCCTTCAGGTGACCCACAAGCCCCCCAGTGATCTCACCCCAGCTCCTCTCCCATCTGATCTGTTGGCCCTCTCCTCCTCCTCCTGTGCTCCAGCCTCTTCTGACCTTTGCCCCCGCCATCCCCTCTTTCCTCACGTCTTCACCTGGCTAACTTCTCATGTCCTGAGCCTGCAGAAAATGGCAGCTTCTCGGGGCTGTCCTTGGGCTCCTCTCCCCTCCCAGCTAGGTGAACTCCCCCCTGCCCCGCACTCCGCAAGCAGGAAGCATGGCACCTCACTTTCCCGCTGGGCTGAAGCACCAGGAAGGCGGGGCTGTGTCTCTGTGACTTGCCCAGGGTGCCTAGCAGAGTGCTTGGTGCATACACTGGGTACCAATAAGTGGACAACTGAATGGACAAATTAATAGGGGAGGGAAGGAGGAGTCACGGGCAAGTGCACGTTGGCCACTGGACAGGGTGAACCGGAGGCTGCTGCGGCACAGGATGGCTTCAGGCTCCGGCTGGAGTCCAGCCCCCAGCTGGAGGCACCCATCCCTCTAGCTGGGAGGGGCTGGAAGCCCCAGGCAGCCCCTGATGGCCCTCCTTCCCTTCAGTCCTGTCCAGCTCTGTAAACAAACTCCCAATGGCCCCAGAAGGCCTGCTGATTAAGAGAAACCAGTGAAGGAAACTTTGCAGAGGAAAGACCCTTTTGAATATGAATAACCCCCTGATTCATCTGGACAATTTCTCTTCCGGATTTCCTTAAACCAGGATTACCCCAGGTAAGAAATTTGGGGGCATCATACGTCTAAACAGAATACATAAATCCTTGTTCCATCAAGAGCCGCCCCTGGAAGGAAGGAGCGGATGCTGCCCTGCCCGGCTTTTAATACACCGTGAGGTGCTTGGACGGTTTGCCAGGGCTCTAATCAATGTTAATGAGCAAATAAATGATCCCCAGCCATTCTCCCTGCTCCGGGTTCTGAAACTCCCAGACATGCCAGTCAGACTGATGAGCCCAGGACCCCTGTGAAGGATCGTACAGCAGCCGAATTGCCAAAATGTGTTCAAACAGAATGCAGTAGCAGCAGCTGCTACAGCTGTCGGCCGAGCTTCCTGAAATAAAGGGGAAAGGGCGGCAGCCTGTCGCTCTTGAGCCGATGGATTTAGAACAAGAGGGATGAAAGAACATACAGGAAGTCGGTGAAACAAGAACTTAGCTCTCCGGACCAAGGCAGGCAGTCTGGAGTCTTCGAAAGAACGTTTTAGCCGCGCAGGCAGCCCCGAAGGGTTAGGGGTTGGGGGCTGATGCTGAAACTCAGCCTGGACATGACGATGAGCGGGGGTGGATTTGGCAGTCCCATTGCACTCTCAGAGTTCCTCGGGGTCCTCAGAGGATCCACACATAAAAGCATGTTTAGCCACGTTAGCTAGTAGGTGCTAGTAGGTGCTCAGAAAATGCGTGTTTCCTTTCCCCTTCCTGAAGACCCGCTTGGTCAAGGTTAGTTTCTACATGAGTCCTTATTTGTAAGTAACAGACACTGACTCTAATTGACTTAAATATAAGACCATTACTTCTTACCAATTGTGAGGAAGGCTGGCGAACCAGGCCTCCAAGATGGGTGGGCACTGGAGAGAGTGTGCAGTCCGAAACATGGCCAAAATCCCACGGCAGACCTCGACCAGAGGGACTCCCGTTGCTTCCTCCGGTGGACCCCAGGCACGAGTCCCTGCTGCTCTGACACCATGGGCACTGGACCCTGGACCCTGGACCCTGCGTTGGCTCCACCCTCGTGGAAATCCAAAGAAGCTTTGCCACTGCCCCCAGAAAGAATTCTCCACGACCCCTGCTTCTTTGGGTCACTTGCTCTAGATTCAAAATCCGAGTCGGGGGTGTCTGGCCAGGCCTGAGTTAAGTGCCATATCTTGCTACAAGACAAGCTTAGGAGGTAGGTATCTGGAATATACACCTTCCAAAGCGGTGTATAATCCTCCACGCCCCCCCCAAATAAGATTCATGAAGTGAGGAATTCCTCAAAGGGAGGGGCTTCAGATGCTGGGCGGCCCCAAAATAGCCCACGTCCCTTGCAATTATACTTGAACTTCGGGTCTGCATGATGGACAAAAGCAAAAGCCACTGTGGTGGGGGAAAGGGGCATGTGAAAGTTGGAGCCTGAGGAAAGCCTTAACCTGGGTCTCATCTTACTCTCTCTGGAAAAAAGAGAGAGGGTGCTTTGCTCTCATTGACACCCCTACCTGGAAGGCTTGTCTCCATTCAAACTGGACCTCCTCCCAGATCCACAAAGATCTCTCTCTGGTCCAAGATGTTATTTCACCTCCAGATTGCATCATACTTTTTAGAAATGAATTGCTTCATTTATATATGTCTTGTAAATCTCCCCCAGGATGGAGACAAAAATCTTATTCATTTAATAGTTAACAAACATTTATTGAGTGTCTGTGAGGCCCTGGGGAGACCGAGGGGACAAAGACAGGGCCTGTGCCTTAGAGAAGGTCATTGCTGGTGCAGGTGCGGGGGTGTGAAGGCTTCTGACCTGGTTTAAATGGGTCTTAAAGATTAAGATGTTCTCAGCCGTTGGTGGGTGGGAGGAAGCAGTGCCCTCCAGAGAGAGGCATAGACAGGGGCAAGGAATCGTGAAAAGCTGTGATGTGTTTGGGAAACAGAATGGGTGGGTTGTGGTGTGTGTGTGGCCCAGGCATGGAAAGTGGGGGATATGGTTTCTAATGAAGAGTGGAACCACATTCTGAAGATCCTTGAATATCTTTCTGAGGAAGGGGTATTGTAACCTGAGACACCAGGAATCATCTTTATTTTTATTTATTTATTTTTCTGGTAATTTATATGTGTAACATAAAATTGACCATTTTAACCATTTTGCAACGTAAGTTTCAATGGCATCAAGCACATTCACATCATTGTGCACCAGTTGCCACTATCCATCTCCAGAACTTTTGGACTTTTTTTTTTTTTTAATAAATTTATTTTATTTATTTATTTTTGGCTGCGTTGGGTCTTCGTTGCTGCGCGCGGGCTTTCTCTACCTGTGGCGAGCGGGGGCTACTCTTTGTTGTGGTGCGCAGGCTTCTCATGGCGGTGGCTTCTCTTGTTGAGGAGTACGGGCTCTAGGCACACGGGCTTCCATAGTTGCAGCACGCAGGCTCAGTAGTTGTGGCGCACGGGCTTAGTTGCTCCGAGGCATGTGGGTCTTCCCGGACCAGGGATCAAACCCGTGTCCCCTGCATTGGCAGGTGGATTCTCAACCTCTGCACCACCAGGGAAGCCCTCCAGAACTTTCTGATCTTCCCAGACTGAAACTCTGTGCCTGTTAAACTACAACTACACATTCCCCCTCCCCGTTCCCCCGCTCTGGCAACCGCCATCTGCTTTCTCTCTGTATCATCAGATACTTTTAAGCAAGAGAATGACCTAATGGAGTTAGAAGGACGCCTCTGCCTACAGTATGAAGGGTGGCTTAGAAGACTTAAGGTAAGAAGCGGTGGCAGAAAACTCCAGAAGAACTGAGAAGGCTGAATCGGGGCAATGGCGATAGTGGCGGATGGACAGGGAAGACATTTCAGAGATATTGATTAGATGTAGGAGTCGAATACTCCTAGACATCTTTTTCTATTTTATTTTCTCTATATTGACCTCCACGCCCCTTCCTGTGTGAGGAAGAGAGAGAGGAGTTACTGATTTTTAAATAACCCTCTGACCCTATTGGCTCACAAATATTTCAAAATTACAGCCTATGTAGATGGCAAAGTACAGCCCCATATCATTACTGTAGGATGTGTGAGGTGACTTTGGGATGGATTTGATCACTGCATGCTATGATCGACTTTCTTAAAGAGAAATAATTTACAAGAGGAATCTGTGATCATTAAATGTGCAGTGGCAAATCCAGAACAGCCACGGTGCCAGGAAAAATGATCTGAAGCTTGCCTTCAAAGGACAGCTGACTACACTTAGGGTCTGGAGTGGATCTCAGACAACCTGGCTTCCAGCCCAGCTCTGCCCTCCACCGGCAGTGTGGCCCTGGGCAATTTACTTAACCTCTTTGCATCTCTGTGTCCTCTTTAGTAAAGTGGTTGTTGATTAAATGAGCTGTGTACAAAGCACAGCAGTGTCTGCCCTACCGTAAGTGCCCGAGTTCTGCGGCTGGCTGTTGTTGTGGTCTTGATGGTGACGATGATTACCTCGGAGGCCTCTTTCAGGGCTGAAACCCTGCGCTTTGCAGGAGTTCTTGGAGGGCGATGGAATCGTCCATTCCTTGTGTTTCTGAAAGGAAGGACGTGCCTGCTCCCTGCATGGTCTCCCTCCCTCCCTGAAGACTCGGCCTCAGCTCTTCTGCAGGAAAAACATTGCACGTGATGTTTCTGCCAGCCTCATCCTCCCTGCTTCTCATTTCTTCTCCCAGCTTGCTCTGGTTCCAGTCACCCTGCCCAGTCTTCCTTAGCAGCTGAGACGTTTCATCTCCTGCCGGCTGTGGGAGCGCAGGAGACGCAGGAGTCAGGCCCTCTTTGCTCTACCCTCTCTTGGACCACAGCCGTCTGTCTCCCATTCTTTCTCAGAGCCTGCACACCAGCCTCTCTCTGCCTTCCTTGGCTCTTGGAGCTCCCCTTCTGGTGCCCTTTTGCAAGGTGTCTTCTGGGCACAGAATCTTATCTAGAGCCTTGGATGATGAGGCTTTCCCCTGGGTGGCCAGGCCACAGGGACCAGCGGGACACCCTGAGCTCTGTGCCAGCTGCATAGCCGGTGCATGAGTAGGTGCAGGGCTGCATCCAGGACAAAGCAGGGGCCAGTGTGAACTCTGCTGATTGAGAAGAGACTGGCAGGTGAGACAATGGATAAGACATGAGTCAGAGGCAGCTTTGAAACTCACACCAGTAGGAAATGGCTTTAGCCTTGTCTGTTCCCACTGGGCTAGGCTCTCTCTGCCTGAGGGAGACCCGTGCTTTCCTTTTCGTGGTGTCTAGTTTTAGATCACTTGCTTTGTTGGCAAGATCCACAGGGCTGGGCATGTACTCTCCCAGCACATAGGAGGTATTCAACAAATATTAATATCAGGAATCTTTTATAGCAAAAAGTATTCACTGCAGACAATTAAAACTCAGAAATTCTTTTTTTTTCTATAATTTTATTTTATTTATTCATTTTTCATTGCGTTGGGACTTCGTTGCTGCACGCAGGCTTTCTCTAGGTGAGGTGAACAGGGGCTGCTCTTCATTGCGGTGCGTGGGCTTCTCATCGCGGTGGCTTCTCTTGTTGCAGAGCACGGGCTCTAGGCTCGCACGCTTCAGTAGTTGTGGCACGTGGGCTCAGTAGTTGTGGCTCGTGGGCTCTAGAGCACGGGCTCAGTAGCTGTGGCGCACAGGCTTAGTTGCTCAGTGGCATGTGGGACCTTCCCAGACCAGGGCTTGAACCCGTGTCCCCTGCATTGGCAGGCGGATTCTTAACCACTG
>NC_041225.1:32190496-32191267 GCF_002837175.3 Physeter macrocephalus
CCTTCTTTCTTTCTTTCCTTCCTTCTTTCTTTCTTTCTTTTTCCTTCCTTCCTTCCTTCCTTTCTCTCTCTCTCTTTCTTTCCTTTTTTCTTTCTTTCTTTCTTTCCGCTAGATGTTCCTTGGCTTGTAGATGCATCATTCCAATCTCTGCCTCTGTTGTCACATGGCCATCTTCTCCCTGTGTGTCTTTGTCTTCACATGGCATTCTCCTCTCTTATAAAGACACCAGTCATACTGGATTAAGGGTTCATCCTAATCCAGTAAGATGTCGTCATCTTAATTAATTACATCTGCAATATTCTCCTCTCTTATAAAGACACCAGTCATACTGGATTAAGGGTTCATCCTAATCCAGTAAGATGTCATCTTAATTAATTACATCTGCAATGATCTTATTTCCAAATAAGTTCACATTCTGAGGTGCTGGGGGATAGGATTTCAACACATCTTTTAGGGGGACATAATTCAACCCAGAACATATCAGGAGGAGCTGAGATCAAGGTCTCTTGCCTGCTCCCTTGTTTGGCTACTTCCCTCTACTGGAAACCACATCTTCCTCTCCTGTCAGCTACTCTCTCTAGGTTCTGGTAATCATTTTTTCCCTTTGCCCTGGAACTGCATCCATCTTTTGTTGATGGCCCTAAACCCTTACCCAGCACTTTGTAAATAGTTCTTAATTAAACTCTCCTTTGATTTCCCAATTTGTGCATCTGTTTCCTGACACGGGGCCTTACTAGCCATCCACCATCCATCCATCAATCCACCCATCCC
>NC_041225.1:32191313-32193372 GCF_002837175.3 Physeter macrocephalus
GTCATCTTAATTAATTACATCTGCAATGATCTTATTTCCAAATAAGTTCACATTCTGAGGTGCTGGGGGATAGGATTTCAACACATCTTTTAGGGGGACATAATTCAACCCAGAACATATCAGGAGGAGCTGAGATCAAGGTCTCTTGCCTGCTCCCTTGTTTGGCTACTTCCCTCTACTGGAAACCACATCTTCCTCTCCTGTCAGCTACTCTCTCTAGGTTCTGGTAATCATTTTTTCCCTTTGCCCTGGAACTGCATCCATCTTTTGTTGATGGCCCTAAACCCTTACCCAGCACTTTGTAAATAGTTCTTAATTAAACTCTCCTTTGATTTCCCAATTTGTGCATCTGTTTCCTGACACGGGGCCTTACTAGCCATCCACCATCCATCCACCCATCCACCCATCCATCCAACCATCCATCCACCCAAATATCCATCCATTCACCCACCCACCCATCCTCCCATCCTCCTGTCCATCCACCCACTCTTCCTTTCTGCACAGTACACAGTTCATTGTGGGCGCTCAATATATTCAGCAAACACTGAGCATTAGTGCTATGGCCAGTGCCAGGTCCTGTGCCAGGAATGTTGTAAGTAAAACACAGTGCCTGTTCTCCAGAAGCTGATGATACAGTCCAGGGATAAGAATAAAATATACAAGCCTTATTTCCTAATAGTTCTCTGCATCTAGTGGGGGGAAAAATGCCTGGAGAATTACTCAGCAAGATTTGGAGACAACTTAGGAGGTACATTCTGGGCTCTGCGGTTTTTACATTTTGGAGTAGCTTAGGTCTGAAATTTTCTGTTTGTCTTCTAAGAGACAGAGAGACAGAGAGACTAGAGTTGATCATCAATATCTCTCTCTGAAAGAGGCTTCCTGATGGCCAGCTGCCCTCTGGCCATGTCCTAGGAAGACAGCTCTCCCTCGGGCCCCTGAGACAGCCTTTTTTTCATTCTCTGGTCCACCCAGGAGCGAGGCACGTTCTGAGAACAAACACAGGAACAAGGGAAGGGAGGGAGCCGGAGCAGTTTGGATTCATGGCGAAGCTCCGGCAGCGGCTTCTTTGAACAGTCCCTGTGTAACCTGTAAGGGGCTGAGTAGGTGAGACAGTGTCACAGAAGCCCACCAAGGAGCTGAGCCTCCTCCAAGGCTGAGTCAGGGTGAGTCAATTCAGCAGGCCTCAGCTGAGTCCCTGGAACAGCAATTCATCCTGCCAGGCTTGGCAATACAAGGATAAGACCCCAGATCCCACGACCTCATCATTGAGCTGTAATGAGACTGATGCACGGCGGGGGCCAGGAGACTTCCCCAAGGTCATGCAGCCAGTCAGCGGGTGTTAGCTTTGAGGCAGGGGTGAAATTTGTTCAATAAATATTGGGTTGGCCGAAAAGTTCGTTTGGGTTTGTTCGGGAAAGTAGGATCTTATGGGAAAACCCAAACGAACTTTTTGGCCAACCCAATATATAACGAGCGCCCACCATGTGCCTGGCATTGCCTGGTTGCTAGGTGCGATGGACAAGATGCAGAGAGAGGGCCTCTAATTCTGGAAGTCTCCCCTTTAGGGGGGCAAAAGGGGAAGGCCATGGGAGGAGAGGGGTGTACGCAGACCATGTGACTTTGCACTCCACAGCCTCCAGAACCTGCCAAGGATTGGACCGGGTGTGAGGCCTCACAGGGCAGAGACCCTGTCCTACTTAACTCTGCAGAATCTAACTGATTCTGCCCTGAAGAGGAGTCCCTGCAAAAATGGAGACGTAGGGAACAGTCTGCATTCAAAATGTTATACTAACAGGCAACCGGCAAAACTGCCCAGTGAAGAGGCTTCTCCCTCCCCTCTCTCTTCCTGTCTGTCTCTATGGTGACCATTACTAGGACTGGTCAAGGTCAAACATGGTCAACCAAGCAGCAATACTCCCAGGGACTCCAGCAGCTGCATCTTGGGTTATACTATTGTGTGAAGAGCCTTTGTATTTCACATTATGAACTTCTTTACATGATAGCAAAGTCTTTTGTTATTGCACATATGATAAAAATATTAAATACTTTTTTTTTTTTT
>NC_041225.1:32193470-32208813 GCF_002837175.3 Physeter macrocephalus
TGCATCGGCAGGAGGACGCGCAACCACTGCGCCACCAGGGAAGCCCCTAAATACATTTTTAAGAAAGAAAAATAAACCACCGCTTGGCCACAGGACTGATTTAATTTTCACATTTGCCTTCCAGCTGTGCTATGCGGCTGCTTCCCACTAGCTATCTAGTTTACATTTGGTAGTTATGCAGCATATCTTATACTCACTGGTAATCACAGTGAACATACAAATTTGTATTCTGCTTACAAAGTCTTTTTTTTTTTTTTTTTTTTAAGCATTTGTTCTTTCATATAGATTCAGCGCTTGGGGCCAATCATTGTTGGATATCAGTTTTCATCTTACGAGAACATCACTGAAAAGACAATGGGAGATGTTTTCCTTGCTTGTATTGGGTGTCTGTGAAATGCTTTGTTTTTCAGAGTTCTATAGACTAAGGAGTTCACCCAAGAACAGAACAGAACAGACTTTTCATACAGATTATTTGTATTGTTATCTAAATGGGGCATTCTATCTGTACGGGAGGAAATTTCCCACATAAATTGAGTAGACACAGCACTGGTGGTGTATCCCGAGCCACCAGGCTTGGAATCCTGGGCCCGTCCCTCGCTAGCTGTGTGACCTTGGGCCACTTACCTAATTCTCTGGTCCTCGGCGTCTATCTCTGTACAGTGAGGACGGTAGTATCTATCACATTGGGCTGGGGAGAGGATTATGTGAGATACAGACTGGGCTTTGACCCTTAGAGCATATAGTCTATGTAGGTAACTGTGTAACTGTAGTATGATGTTCCCCATGTGATAATGGGATTGACCTTGGGCAAAGCCTCTTTGAGCCAAGATTTGTACGTAAGTGAAGGGGGAAAACAAAAGTCCCAATGAGACTAGACAAAATAACGAAAACAAAAGTGCTTTGTTATTTAAGATGTGTCTGTCCATCTATCTGGCCTTCATTCTACCATCTTCCTGTGTCTGTTTTCCCTGGTCCCAGTATGAGGGGTGGAAGTTCAGGGAGGAGTTCTTTTTTTTTTCATCCTAGGATTTTTTTATCTACATTAAAAAACCATGTACTATTACAACGGAAAGGACTGACTATTAAGTAAATAGAATTCAAAAAAAAATTTTTTTAATAAAAATATATAGCGTGTTTCATGGAGCAAAGAGGCCACAACAGTGAGAGGCCCGCGTACCGCAAGAAAAAAAAAAAAACAAAAACAAAAAAACGAGTCAGGGGGTAATTCTGAAGTGTGCCCCACAACCAGAACCAGAGTAGCCAACTGCACCGCGCCGGAAGCTTCCAGGGACTCCCTCTCCGGGCCCAGCCCCAAGCCCCGGGGCTCATGCCACGCGCACAGCCTCTCTGCTCCATCACCCTGCGCTGCTCTATCAGTCTCCAGGGCCCAGTTCCCTGGGAGCTTGAGTGGAGACGCTGAGGACTCCATCAAGAGCCAGCCTTCCGAACAGCAGCAAGTGGGCACAGAGGCGGGGGCCGGGGGCCGGGGCGGGGGGCGGTCGGCGAGGACGGCCCAGCCTCCTGCAGGGCGGGCGGGGTCTCTCCGCAGCAGCCGGAAAGGTAGGAAAACCCTGCAGGTGCTGGTGGAAAGTCATCGGCCCTTCCTGATTCCTTATCTGCCCTTTGCACTTTCTTTTCTCCTCTCCCCTGCCCCACTTTCCTCCCTGATTTCACGCTACTGATTGCCACCAGAGCCCGCTGAGACAGCTGGCAGCCTCCTCCACGGTCTGCAACCCTGGGGTGGGGCTGGTCCCCTCCACAGTTCTAAACTTTTTTTTAGAAACTTAGACTTTTAAAACAAAGCAAAATCAATTATCAAGTTTTGAACCACCTCTCCTGCAAAGATAAACTTTTTAAATGAACTGCTTCTGCTGGGAAAAGAAACCAGGGGGAAATACCATTTACAGATGATCTCAGACTTTGACGTGAGAACCTCCGATCTGATCTCAGTTCCCCGATGGGGCTGACTCGGGATGAGTGAGTGTGAAGCACGGCGGGCACCCCTCACACACCCCGGCCCCTTCCCCTGAACTTGCCCTTCTTCCTCACTTCCCCTTCTCCTTCTGTTCCTAGACAGAACCCAGAGAGGCTAACGAGGCCGTCAGATCCATAGTGGGTGTTCAGTGACTTCCCTTTTTCAAAGCTTTTTTACTGAGGTGCTACTAAGCAGGCTTCTGACAGCCCCTCCTTGGTGAAGCTTTTCCAAAACACCACCTGCTCTTTCTCTGTTCAACTTCTAACCACCCAGTTCTGCTTTTTCTAGGAGTTCTCAAAACACTAAATAATACTGTTTGAGTTTATTAGCTAATAGAATGTACAGATACCTTAAAAATCAGAAATCAGATAGGATTTTTTTCAAACAGGGCTTTAGAAGGAAAGTTTTAATGCAGGCAGTTATGGGATCCCAGTTGGGGGAAGGGGTGGCGTCCCATAACTCGTCTGTCTTTTCCCTGTGGCGGGAAAAACAACTCAACCCAGAGTTGCTCAAGGACTTCCTGTTA
Organism: Physeter macrocephalus; assembly: GCF_002837175.3. Classification (NCBI taxonomy): domain Eukaryota; kingdom Metazoa; phylum Chordata; class Mammalia; order Artiodactyla; family Physeteridae; genus Physeter; species Physeter macrocephalus. The sequence continues at coordinate 32,195,972 of NC_041225.1, forward strand.
ATATCACTAAAAGAAGAAACCCTCCTTCTCTCTACCCACACTCACATCAACACTTCTGACCCCAAATGTGTCACCAACAAATTCTCCACCTTTCTGGACACCAAGTCGAGGTCCTGCAGTTCAATTCTGACACTAACCTCCTGCGGGTAGCGCTGACCCCAGAAGTTAAGGGCTCAATATCACAAGACTGCTCCCACTTCAGGGGTCAACGGCAAGGTAGCCCCACTTGCGTGTGACTTTGCTACACGCTGGGGGTCCCCGCAAGCCCCCTTCAGGTTCAATACTGTGCTCTAACAGCTCACAGAACTCAGAGAGACACGTACTTACGTGATTTATTATATAATAAAGGATACAGATGAACAGATAGAAGAAGCGGTACATACGGCAAGGTCTGGAAGGGTCCCAAGTGCAGGAGCTTCTGTCCCTGTGGAGCTGGGGTGCATCACCCCCTCAACACATAGATGCGTTCACCAACCTGGAAGCTCTCTGAATCCCATAGTTTAGGGATTTTTATGGACGCTCCCCATGTAGAAATGATCATTTATTAGCTCAGTCCTGGTCCCTTTCTCCTCCCTGGAGGATAGGGGGTAGGGCTGCAAGTTTCTAATCAGGGCTGGGTCTTTCTGGTGAGCACCCCCTTCCTGAAGCTATCCCGGAGCCATCTCATTACAACAAAAGATGCTCCAGGAAATTCTAAGGGACTTAGGAGCTCTATGCCAGGAACTGGGAACAGAGACTAATATATATATTTATTACTATTTCACAATCACTTGTGTAGAAGTGAATTAATCACTGCTGTGAAGTGACCACCTATAGTTGTCCAGTGTTGTCACTGAACTACTGAATGTGCATATTTGCACCGTTGGAGTATTTTGCTCTCTTAAACTCATACAGAGTAGAGATTGTTCCAGTCACTTTGGACATGCAGAAGAGCTACTCCGTAAATGAGCAGTGGATAGATCAATGCTTCCCTGAGCCTATTACCGCTTTCTTTCTTTCTTTCCAAATTTAACACTGGTTTATAGACATTTTCTTTACACAAAACTTGAGAGGATTGCATATTAACCACTACATACCGATCACCCAGCTTCAACAATTATCATTGCTATTCTTGTTTCATCCACTCTCCCATCAACACTTTTTGCTAGAGTATTTTACAGCAAACCTCAGTCATCATGTAATTTCAACCACAGAGACTTCAGTATAGATTTTGAATAGGGAAGGACTTCTTGAGAAAAAAAAAACTCAACTACATGCCATTTTTGCAACTAACAAAATTAACAATAATCTCTTAATATCATTTTAACACTGAGGCCAGATTCAATTTTCCTTGTATCAAAAGAGGTTTTTTGCAGTTGCTTTGTTCAAATGAGGATTCTATTTTTCTTTTCTTTTCTTTTCTTTTTTTTAGAGGATTGCATATTAACCACTACATACCGATCACCCAGCTTCAACAATTGTCATGTTGCTATTCTTGTTTCATCCACTCTCCCATCAACACTTTTTGCTAGAGTATTTTACAGCAAACCTCAGTCATCATGTAATTTCAACCACAGAGACTTCAGTATAGATTTTGAATAGGGAAGGACTTCTTGAGAAAAAAAAAACTCAACTACATGCCATTTTTGCAACTAACAAAATTAACAATAATCTCTTAATATCATTTTAACACTGAGGCCAGATTCAATTTTCCTTGTATCAAAAGAGGTTTTTTGCAGTTGCTTTGTTCAAATGAGGATTCTATTTTTCTTTTCTTTTCTTTTCTTTTTTTTTGACTGTGCCGCATGGCTGGCGAGATTTTAGTTCCCCGACCAGGGATTGAACACCCACGCTGTCGGCAGTGAAAGCGCCGAGACCTAACCTCTGGACCGCCAGGGAATTCGAGGATTCTTAAAAGAGTACGTGTGGCATTGGATTGGTACGTCCCTATGTCTGTTTTAATCTCTAAGTTGCTCTCTTTTTATTTATTTATTTTTAAAAGACTGTTTATTTGTAGAAGCCAGGTCATGGGTCCTGCAGACATCTCCCACGCTTTGGGTGTGGCTGATTGCACCCACCTCGTGACACTTGGCACTCTCCCCTATCCCGGGGTAGCAGATGCTTGTGATGCACTGGGCCACGTGGCTTGGACCCGCCTGGTTTCAGTGAAGCTTAAATGATGATAATTGTGGTCCCACACGAAACACTGCAGCCGTTACTCTGCTTATCTGCCTCTTGGGTTTCTCCCAAACATCGTGTGGAGGAGGGGAGGTCAAGGGGGAGAATTAACATTTCTGGGAACCCTTAACCAGTGACAGATAAATTCCCCACCCTCTGGCGGGATTATTTTGAGGCATGTTCTACATGATTCCTCAGAGGGTCCCCAGTTATCCATCGTTCATTGGTTCTTTGTTATTAACTTATTAATAGAAGGTAACCACCCTTTATTAGTAACACACAGACTTCATTGTCTTTTCTCCCAGGTTTTACGTTCTTCATTCCTTCACTTCTTCCTGAGACCATCTGCCGAACAAGCCACCTCCACCCAAATCCTTGTCTCAGGCCCTTTTCCTGGTGGGTCCCAAACTAAGACACCTCCTTATGTCCTGTAAGGGATGGTTACATCTAGAGGCTTGGCTAGATTCAGGTTCCTTATCTTTTCTTTTTGGCAAGTCGGCTTCTTAGGAGGTGCTGTGTGCTTTGTTGTACCACTGGCATTGTGTAGGCGGGGCACCTGCTAGTATTTTGTGCCTCAAACCATTAGGACTCTACCTCAAAGACTCAGGAGCCTTACCCTCATGTCTCCTGTAACCCATTTTGGAGCTACCCTCCCTGCATTTGTGTCTAAGCCCTTCCAAAGCTGACGGATATCTCCGCCTGCAGGTAGCACACTATTCATTTAATGGGAGGAGACGTGTCTGGCTGCCCCTCACACAGAGCTCTCAAAGCAGCAGAGTTTGGCTCACTTCACCTCACTAGAGCCTCCACGGGTGAGTCATTTCTGCTGCGTGTGTACCTTTTAAAGTCCTCACGGATGGAGCACTTGGTATCACAAAAGTAGAAGCTCATCAAAGGTGTGCGTTGCTCAGCTGGGTGGCTGCCAACCAACTCCTGTGAGGCTTAGCACCTTGTAATGGAAAGCAGAGGGGAGCCATCAGCTGGGCGGGTGCGTGTGTGTGCGTGCGGGAGAGTGTGGACACACAGCACCGCTTTCCCTTCGGTGGCACAAATCGCTACCTGCTTGGCATGATTTCTCCTTCCGAGAAGCCTTCCCCCTTCTGCGTTGCCTCTCCTGGTCCCCAGTTATTCCCTCCTGCCTGAGATACCTGAAACGGAGGATGTTCACGTGGGAAGTGGCTTGATGAGTGAAGAGACGTGGAATTTTGAGTTAGAAGACCTGATGATTCACTGTGTGGCCCTGGGCCAGTCACTGAGCCACCTGTTTTTCTTATCTTTAAGTTGGATATAATAAAAACATATGTTAGAATGCTTTGACTTAAATCAAGTGAGAGAGTGCCTAACGAAAGAAGAATATCGTAAGCAGTAAAGCCTTGGATGAACAAGAGACAGTATTTCTATGCCTCAGTAGGAATAGATTTTTAATTCTTTCTTGGACAGGTTTCAATAGGAATAGAAAATGAGGATTGAACCAGACAGGGTGCTTAGTTGCAAACAACAGAAACAGACTCGGGCTAATGATGTAGAAAAGAGACTTACTGACAGTATATTGAGTAGCTTTTAGATTTGCCAAGAGGTCCCAGAACCAGGTGTGGAAAATGCTCAGGAGTGAAGAGCTCTGGGAAATGACCACAGTCATGGCTGAGACCACACCATGGAACTGGGTCACTGGTACAGCTGCTTTTAAACATAGGACAGCACGGCCCAGAACATTCCACAGCCCTGCAGCAGCTGGTGCCTCTTGCTTCAGGTGGTTCTCAGTGGTCCCAGGCTTGCTTTTGGCCAGCCTCTGGGTGGGCATTGGAGGCAAGCCCAGTCACCGCCCGTGCCCCTCTGAGCCCCCCTCAGTGCTGAGAAGCGGGCTGAGGGGGGTAGACCCAGCGTCAGTAAGCAGGAGTAGCAGCGGGGGGACGCCGGAGGCTGACAGAGGCCAAGACAAACACTGATAATAATCAGTACTATTGATTATGATCAGATACAAGACTTTCTGACAGACAGTTGTTGAGGGTCTACTGTGGCCAAGTGTCATGGTAGCTACAGGGCAGGTAAGACACGGCTTCAGCTTTGAATCCAAAACATAAACTGTGGACATTACGGTATATGCCACGTGATGAAATTGTTTGTAGCCAGTATTAACGATCATTATGAAAATGCTTTTGATACACACTTAATGAGACAAAAGAGGAGAATACCAAATTGTATGCACATTTGATTACAAGGGTATATAAGTGTGTGTGTGTAAGGTCGTGTGCAAAATGGAAAAGGGCTGTTTTGGGCTAGGGTAGCAGAATTGTGGGTGATTTTTACTTTATTTTTGTCCATGCCGTGTGGCTTGCAGGATCTCAGTACCCCGACCAGGTATTGAACGTGGGCCACAGCAGTGAAAGCCCAGAATCATGTTCACGTGGGAAGTGGCTTGATGAGTGAAGAGACGTGGAATTTTGAGTTAGAAGACCTGATGATTCACTGTGTGGCCCTGGGCCAGTCACTGAGCCACCTGTTTTTCTTATCTTTAAGTTGGATATAATAAAAACATATGTTAGAATGCTTTGACTTAAATCAAGTGAGAGAGTGCCTAACGAAAGAAGAATATCGTAAGCAGTAAAGCCTTGGATGAACAAGAGACAGTATTTCTATGCCTCAGTAGGAATAGATTTTTAATTCTTTCTTGGACAGGTTTCAATAGGAATAGAAAATGAGGATTGAACCAGACAGGGTGCTTAGTTGCAAACAACAGAAACAGACTCGGGCTAATGATGTAGAAAAGAGACTTACTGACAGTATATTGAGTAGCTTTTAGATTTGCCAAGAGGTCCCAGAACCAGGTGTGGAAAATGCTCAGGAGTGAAGAGCTCTGGGAAATGACCACAGTCATGGCTGAGACCACACCATGGAACTGGGTCACTGGTACAGCTGCTTTTAAACATAGGACAGCACGGCCCAGAACATTCCACAGCCCTGCAGCAGCTGGTGCCTCTTGCTTCAGGTGGTTCTCAGTGGTCCCAGGCTTGCTTTTGGCCAGCCTCTGGGTGGGCATTGGAGGCAAGCCCAGTCACCGCCCGTGCCCCTCTGAGCCCCCCTCAGTGCTGAGAAGCGGGCTGAGGGGGGTAGACCCAGCGTCAGTAAGCAGGAGTAGCAGCGGGGGGACGCCGGAGGCTGACAGAGGCCAAGACAAACACTGATAATAATCAGTACTATTGATTATGATCAGATACAAGACTTTCTGACAGACAGTTGTTGAGGGTCTACTGTGGCCAAGTGTCATGGTAGCTACAGGGCAGGTAAGACACGGCTTCAGCTTTGAATCCAAAACATAAACTGTGGACATTACGGTATATGCCACGTGATGAAATTGTTTGTAGCCAGTATTAACGATCATTATGAAAATGCTTTTGATACACACTTAATGAGACAAAAGAGGAGAATACCAAATTGTATGCACATTTGATTACAAGGGTATATAAGTGTGTGTGTGTAAGGTCGTGTGCAAAATGGAAAAGGGCTGTTTTGGGCTAGGGTAGCAGAATTGTGGGTGATTTTTACTTTATTTTTGTCCATGCCGTGTGGCTTGCAGGATCTCAGTACCCCGACCAGGTATTGAACGTGGGCCACAGCAGTGAAAGCCCAGAATCTTTTTTTTTTTTTTTTTTTGGCTGCGTTGGGTCTTCGTTGAGGTGTGCGGCCTTTTCATTGCAGCGGCTTCTCTTGTTGCGGAGCACGGGCTCTAGGCGTGTGGGCTTCAGTAGTTGTGGCTTGCGGGCTCAGTAGTTGTGGCTCACGGGCTCTAGCGCACAGGCTCAGTAGTTGTAGCGCACGGGCTTAGTTGCTCCACGGCCAGTGGGATCTTCCCGGACCAGGGCTCGAACCCGTGTCCCCTGCATTGGCAGGCGGATTCTTAACCACTGTGCCACCAGGGAAGTCCCGAAAGCCCGGAACCTTAACCACTAGGCCACCAGGGAACTCCTGGGTGATTTTTATTGAAAAAAATTTTTTTTTCCTTTAAGGAAATTGAAAGAAATGTGGCAATCATTCTAATATATATATTTAAACGCAAAATAAGAACTTTTGGAGGATGATGTTAACAATACTCAAAACTTTAGCAGTATCCCCGTGCTTTCTCTGAATAAGTTACCAGGTTGCAATGTGGGAGGAGAAGATGCAGGACAGACAGAAGGTGTTGGTGATAAGGTCACCTGCCTCTCTCTTTCCTTCTGGAACAGCTGATTCCCAACACTCCAGCAAGTGGCCTGTCTCTAAACCCACTGCAATGTTTCTTTGCAGCCAAGATGACTCCTTTACCCTTTGCCATCCCAGTTTTCATAGCATGCGTTTCCTGGTTCAGTGCTTATCCCTGAACGCATTCGCCTGAATTGTCCGCGGTAGCAGAGGAGAAGGTAGTGCTAGATGGTGGCACGCTTGTCTCCGATCTGCCTACTCCTGTTTCTACCAGGACATTTATTCTCAACTCTTCCTGTCTCTTTTCCTACCAGTCAACAGATTTGAGTTCAACTAAAGAGAAACAAATCCTGCCTTTAAAAAAAATTTTTATTTAATTTATTTTTGGCTGCATTGGGTCTTCATTGCTGTGCACAGGTTTTCTCTAGTTGCGGCGAGCAGGGGCTACTCTTTGTTGCGATGCAAGGGCTTCTCATTGCGGTGGCTTCTCTTGTTGTGGAGCATGGGCTCTAGGCGCGCGAGCTTCAGTAGTTGTGGCATGCGGGCTCAGTAGTTGTGGCTCGCGCGCTCTAGAGTGCAGGCTCAGTAGTTGTGGCGCATGGGCTTAGTTGCTCCGCGGCATGTGGGATCTTCCCGGACCAGGGCTCGCACCTGTGTCCCCTGCATTGGCGGGCAGGTTCTTAACCACTGCGCCACCAGGGCAGCCCCAAATGCTGCCTTTTTGACACAAAAACTTCAAGGTGTGAAATGATACAGGTTGTGAAGTACTGGCTTGTCCTCAGCTTACTGGCTGGTCTCTGACAGTGGAGGCACACAATCGGTACTGTTGGCTCTAGTGATGGCGAGCTGATTACTGCAAAGTGCCAGTCACTGTTGGAAATGTACACAGGTAACCCTGCCTCGTGTAAGATGGAAAGGCAGATGTTTCAATTAACTGTGGCTTTAGCAGTAACAGGATATATGCACAGGATACCAAATTCTGCAGGATTATCGGGTTTGCTTGATACAATTCAAGGGCATTTTCAAGATGTTGTCCTCAGTCTTCTACTGATCTATGCAAACTCTCTATGTCCATTTCCAAGATTTCATTCGGTCCCAGCGCTTCCTGTCTCTTCTGTTTGACTGATATCTAGTCAACAACTTGAGGAGGACAGAAAGTACCTCACTACCACTTGAATGTGCAAAGTGAGTGCACTTTTTATGTTTTCCATAATGAATATGGTCTTTCTCCCGAAGTCCCTCCACCCTCCACTCCCCACCCACTCATGAGTGAAAAAAACTAATTTATTATCCAATCCTATTTAAACATGGTCTGATCTGTTCATTTAACTGGCCCCTTTAGGAAACTGTTTTTCATTTGGATAAGATGCTCATCTGAGTGAAAAAGAAAAGACTCCAAATATGTCATTGTGGGGTTTGGGGGTCTGGAGGAGACGTCCATGGGAAGATTTGAATCAGGGTCTTGAGTTTCTTGCTGGGACCACATGGGTCCCTGCAGAGAGGATACCCCAGGCGATGCGGTGTGAAACCGCCACACTGCAAAACCCTAGGGAGGAAGAAGTAGAATGGGCACAGCGCTTAACTCTGACTGTTCCAACTAAGAGATCATTTGGTAACAGAACACAAGAAGAATCCAAGGATGAGGGAGGGCTTCCGTTCAGCTCTGGAATGAATCTTTTCCCTGCTTAGTGACAAAGAGGTCAATGAGACATCTCCCAAGCCCTGCAGCTGTGACAGCCCTTTTTAGAGGAAGATTTTCAGAACTGTTCCCATTAGGAGGGCGTGCCTGGAGACAGACCCCACCAGCACTTCAGCCTCACATGGATCCCAAAGTAATGAACAGAAATGGAAATACCCAGGATCAGGGGATGGTGGGTAAAACTTGGTGGACAGAGAGGATGCGACCTCTCCGCAGTTAACACTGTCGACACCAGTGAACACTGTAACCGCGTGGACTTTGTGGGGCTGGAACGGATCAAGCGCAAAGAGAGTGATGAGAAAAGCTATCTGGGCCAAAACCAGGGCAGACTACAGATGCTCCCAGGTGGGGATTTAAGTGCTATCTAGTGGGGGCGAAATTGGCCGTTAACTCCAGACTCCCTCCGGAGTGATGTTTTTATTTTACCTGTGTGTGTAGATGTAAGTTTATATCTGGAGTGATGTTTTTATCTTTATGTATGTTTCTGAGTCCTGAGACACGTGTAAGGGGGTGAACCTGAACAGTTCATTCCATAGCGTGGGCACAATTTTCTGCAGCTGAACTCTCGGATCCCAGCGCCAAGTCTAAAGTGCAAGAAACCCCTGTATAAATTGTTCTGGCAAAGGTATATTGTGGCTGCTATTTCCTTTCCTGGAGGGGAGGGCTGGGAAGGTGAAGTCTGTTGGGACGGGCCACACCCTGCCCTTGCTCAAGACTGACATGCACCTGCTCTCCTTGGGCTGGTGCCAGCCCGTGTCAGAGCATTTGGTTTGCTGACTGGCAGTTCCTTCTTGGGGGCCATTGGCAGAACCTGAGGCCTGGGTGCAGGTGCTGATTTAGAATGTGTAGATTCGACACTACAATCAGAAAATTTGCACGCTATGCCCTGCTGGCTTCAACGTTCTAAGGTTTTGTTTACTCACGAATACAAAAGGAGATATTAACTCTCCCTAAAAAGTAAAGAGTTTCATGCAGCCGAGGAAACACCAACAGAATATTTCACAGATTCTTTGGATGGTCCCGAAGACTCTCAAGTTGAACGCTGTTATTTTACAGAAGGAGCTGCAAGGCTCATGAATGGATGAATGGATGAATGAAGTGTATTTTGAGCCCCTTCTTAGGCTTCTGAGCCTCCTCTCAGCTTCTGCGGCACCCCGCTTTGTAGAACACCTCCTCCTACAGGCAGCCCCCCAGCCACACTTTGGCTCCAACTTCACCTTCCATTCCCCGGTGTCAGATTTCTGACTCTTTCTGAGAATGTCTCTCAAAGCCTCCCTGTCAGCACATGGAGATATAAGTTTTCATTTTCTTCTCATGACAGCTTTAAGGTGCTATGAGTCTTGAGTTAGAATCACTCCCCTGATACTCTTTAATCCTTCGTAATATCCTTCTGGGCAGCCATCGCCCTGTGACAAGGCCATTAGTTATTCTCTGGCCGCGACACAAAGGAGCTGATGGATTTCTCACCGGCCCTGTCATTTTTTTCCCTTAAGGGACTAAAAGTCATTGCAGCAGTCCAGAGAACAGTAAACGTCACTACAGATTTTTACTTTGCAGAAGTTCAATTTAAGTGCAACTTTCCTAAAATGTGCTGGTTTTATAAAGGGAGCGACACCAGCGTTTTGCATGCTGGCCTGCTGAGTACAAGAGGGCCTTCGTTCAGGGTGGCTGAGACAGGTCTGGGGCCAGCCTGCAAGTGCCCTGATGCATAACTGGGTCAGGACCGCTGAGCAAGGTCACGAAACGTATCCACTCACCTGTGACCTATGTGTTTCCCTTGGTTGGGATTTTTTTCCCCATATTTGTGTATCAGGCCATCTCAGTGTCACTGGTACTAGTTATCACTTAATACTTTAAAAGGAACTTTCTATCAATACTCTACATGCTAACTATATTCTGATAAACATAAAAATGTCAGAATAAAAAAAGTTCATCTGTGTACCACCTAAAATCATTTCACATACTGCTAATGCTATGCACACCTCAGCTGGATAAACAGTGTGACCATTGCCATAGGAGAAGTTTGACAAGGTGTGTATCTAGCAAAGAAGAAGGTGAAAAATGATCCTACCCAGAGTGCTACTCCTGGACTTCACTTTTGCTTTAAGAATATTGTAGCTCCACGCCATATCATATCCCACACATCATTTTTTAGAGCAGTTTTAAGCTCACAGCAAAACTGGGAGGAAAGTATAGAGATTTCCCATGTACCCCAGCCTCACCACCACCCCATGTTCACCCTCCCCCATTATCAACATCCTCCCCCAGAGGGTACAGTTGTTACCACTGATGAGCTTAATCACCCAAGTTCATGGTTTATATAGGGTTCACTCTCAGTGTTGTACATTTTATGGGTTTTGAAAAATACATCATTATATACCACGCATCCACCATTATGTATCGTACAGAATATTTTCACTGCCCTAAAAATCCTCTGTGCACTGTTTATTCACCTCTCCCTTCCCCTGACCCCTGGCAACCATTGATTTTTAATTTTTACGGTCTCCACAGTTTTGCCTTTCCCAGTATGTTATATAGTTAGAAAATTATGCAGTATGTAGCCTTTTCAGATTGGCTTTTTTCACTTAGGAATATGCATTTTGTCTTCTTCCGTGTCTTTTCATGACTTGACAGCTCATTTCTTCTCAGTGCTGAATAATATTCCATTGTCTGGGTGTACCACAGTGTATTTATCCACTTACCTACCGAAAGACATCTTGGTTGCTTCCAAGTTTTGGCAATTATGAATAAAGCTGCTATAAACATCTGTGTGCATGTTTTTGTGTGGACATAAGTTTTCAGCTCATTTGAGTAAATACCAAGGAGCATGAGAGCATGATTGCTGGATCATATGGTAGAAGGATATTTAGTTTTGTAAGAAACCACCAAACTGTCTTCCAAAGTGACTATACCGTTTTTCCATTCCTACCAGCAATGAATGAGAGTTCTTGTGGCTTCATATCCTTGCCAACATTTGGTGTTGTCAGTGTTTTGGATCTTAGCCATCATTCTATTTAGTGTGTTGTGATAGCTCACCATTGTTTATTTATTTGGTTGCACCGGGTCTTAACTGCAGCAAGCGGGCTCTTTAATTGTGGCATGCAAACTCTTAGTCACGGCATGCATGTGGTTCCCTGACCAGGGAACGAACCCGGGCCCCCTGCATTGGGACGCCCCTGTGCCACCAGGGAAGTCCCTCACCATTGTTTTTATTTGCAGTTCCCTAATGATGCATGACGCTGAGCATCTTTTCATATGCTAATATTTGCTATTTGGACATTTTCTTTGGTGAGATGTCTGTTCAGATCTTTTGCTAATTTTTTAAATGGATTGTTCATTTTTTTACTTTTGAGTTTTAAGAGTTCTTTGTATATTTTGGATAATAGCCCTTTATCGGATATGTCTTTTGCAAACAATTTCTCCTCGTCTGACTTGTGTTCTCATTCTCTTGATGGTGCCTTTCACAGAATCACATTAAATATTTAATTTTGAGTTTTGTTAAGGATATTTAATTCTTGTAATTTAAACTTAATAAAATTATATAACTCTGTAACTCGAGTGGTGGATGGCCAGTTGGTATAATACTTTAATGAAATGTTTAACGTTTTTGATGTTGTCATCTTCATGAGTCAGAATCGTTTTTCTGGTTGCACACATTTTTATCAAACCTTGGAGCACATGTTGACCCTTTGTGTATGGGCTGTAACAGGTCAAATGGTTCTGTCTTTGACAGCAATTGTGACGTTGGCTTAATGCTCGGTGGATGTTGTAAGGCACTTCTCAGAGTCGTTTAGGATTGGCTTCGGTGGTGATAGACTGTTTGAACTGGACGTGCTCTTAAAGCTCATCAAATTCAAGCCCCCAATTTCCTAATAAAGAAACCTGAGGCCCAGGGAGAGGCAGCGACTTGCTGTGTCATTGTTGCCATCTCCCTCATCACCACCGCCGTCTACCATTTATCTAACACTTCCCAAGTGTACGCATCTGAGGCTACAGAGAAGAATAAGATGAGCTCTCACTCTCAAGGAGTTTGCAGTCTGTTGAGATGATTGGTCGTGCAGGGAGTTAGCCGCCCATCTCCAAATAAAGCCCAGGTCTCTCTCTGGATTCCCAGGGCAGTGCTTATCCCATTCTACCGGGGCCTCTTCTATCACCACGGCCACATGGAGGTGGGTGATCTTACACGGTAGGGCAATTAGCACAGTAGATCCTTATAAGTGAATTGATTAGATCCTTGACAGCCTTGGTGATCTTGGCTCAATGCTGAGTACAGGTGTTGAGGTGTGACCTGGGCTGGGTGCCAGAAAAGATGAGGCATAAAAATGCCTAGGGAAAGATTTCACAGGCTTGGCTCAGATCAGGTGTCCACTTTTGGGCTAATCATCTACGGCCATCAAGTCAATAAGAGCATGGAAATTCCTGCTGGAATCAAGGGGTTGGAGTTGGAGGAGCAGTTCTCAAGAGGAAGGGTGCTTTTCCCAGAAGAAGGAGTGGGAGCCAGACAAACAAAGCAAGAAGCCATCCTCTCAACTGTAGAAGCCCGTTCAAAAAGACACCGAAGTTGTTTAAAGAGGAGAGAGGTTTTGCCCCATCGGGGATCAGTGATGGCATACTAGACATGGCATTTCAGACGCAGAGTGAAGGGGGATACGTTTGCAGAGGCCCAGCAGCAAGAAAGCAAAAGGCAAAGCCACACATAGAAGGTAGTTAAGTTTGTCTGGAAACTAAACCAGATGCAAGAAAGGGAACGAGGGCTTCCCTGGTGGCGCAGTGGTTGAGAGTCCGCCTGCCGATACAGGGGATACGGGTT
>NC_041225.1:32209115-32215576 GCF_002837175.3 Physeter macrocephalus
AGCCATGGCCGCTGAGCCTGCGCATCTGGAGCCTGTGCTCCGCAATGGGAGAGGCCCGTGTACCGCCAAAAAAAAAAAAAAAAAAAGAAAGGGAACGGTGAGTAGGAGGCGATGTTGCAAAGTTAGAAAGGGGCTAAATCCTTGAGAACTGGATGCCAGAATATGGGCTGTAAGTTGTAGCCATTGAGAGATAGGGTTTGCCAGATAAAATACAAGATGCCCAGTTAAATTTGAATTTCAGATAAACAGCAAATAATATTTGCATGGATATACTTATACTAAAAAAGTATTAATTGGGTATCTGAAATTCAAATTTAACTGGGCATGCTGCATTTTTATTTGCTAAATCTGGCGATCATAACTCTGGAGTCAATGAAGGGTTTCGAACCAAGACATGCATGAAGTGGTTGATTCAGCCCAAACTCCAGCACCTCTTTTGTCTGGGGCCCAGAATCCGGGGCAATGAAAACCAATGCGCATTACAATGAGTCAGGCTTTGCCAGCTGTCAGGTTTCCTTGGGTTCTCTGATTCCCCATTGTGGAGCGGGAGTGTTAAGTGCACTCTTTTAATGTCTTAATGCTCTCAGCTCTGGAACACACATCCTTTGTTACCGTGGTAACTCAAATGCAGCCATAGAATTCAGTTAACCAGATGCCCCATTCCCTTGAGGATGACTCAGGAGTCAGAATCCCTGGGCTTGCTGACATCACCCATGATTTACTCCCTCAGTGGGCCTGGATAGAAACACAGGCAGAGATTGACAAAAAGGAATCACGCATTTGCAAACGTGTCACCTGCTCTTCTGCCCCCGATCCTTCCTCCGTGTCCGAGCGGTCACAGGGCTAGTCCACACGGCCCTGGGCTTCCTGGACAGCGGTGAAGAAGGAGCCCATCAGCCTTCACAGCTAGGCCCCTGGGGGAGCTGTTATGAGCACACCCAGGAGCCAACTCTCTCAGCAGTTTTCACTGACAGCAGCACCAGGTCAGCTGGGAAAACACATCCTCTTCAAGGAGTAATTCAGATGACCCGATCCCAACTTCTGGCTTCTGTCTTCTCAGCCCTTCACACCCTCCCCATCACAGTAAGACTTAAAAAAACCCAACCAAGAAAGAGATGGAGTTTGGGATCTTGCTCCAACAATCCTAGAAGGTGCCAGAAGCAGCCAGAAACGTCTTCCTCCAAGAGGCCTCCACTTTGACTACAGCCTTAATGACTCCTTCCTCAGAACTCCTGGTGAAGCAGGTGGGCAGCTACCCACCCTGGGCCGAGGTCCCCCAGCCCCACGTGCTCTGGTCCCTTGTACAACCAGGCCTCTCACCACACCCACAGCCACAGCACCCTCCCCACGGGGCTCCATGCTCCCGTGTGGGCTCTTCTTTCAGCCTGGGTCCACCTGCCCTCACTGACCTTCAGATCTCAGCCCACACACCAGCTCCTCCAAAACGGGGCTACCCCTTCTCCTCCCCACAGAAGGCTGTGCCCACTCTGTCACTCTCAAAACGTTGTACCCAACCTGTTTGCATTCCTGTCCTAACTGTGGGGCTGCTCAAGGTCAGCATGTGTGACCTTCACCTCTGTTCTTTCAGGGTCTAACATGGTGCTAGGTCCAGAACTGGTGCTCAGCACCAATTTCAAACTGGTTTTTAAAATAATCCTAACATTGCAGAAGGGTCTAAAGCAAAAAATAAATAATGCTGCCTGTCACTTCTCAGTCCTACTCCTCAGAGGCCTTTCCGGGTATTTACTGGGTGAAGGAGCACAGTCTGTGAGCGGATGCGTACACCGCCGGGTATGAGATGCACTCTGTCCCTGGCTTTGCTTCTCACTCTTTACTGATGGATCTTAGGCAACTTTCCACGTCAGTGTGTATAGATCCACCTCAGTCTTTCTATCGGCAGCATAACATACCATAATGTAAGTGTAGAAAACTGTATTTACACAATCCTGTGTTCATGAATATTTAAGTTGATTTTTTTCCCTTGATATTTAAAAGAATGCAGCATGAATAGCCTTCCTTTTAATATGCACTTTTCTGCTCTGTGCAGGGATAGTTATAAGATAAATTTCTAGAAATGAAACTGCTAGGACATAGAAAAAGTATTTGGAATTTGTCAAATGCTCTCCAAAAAGATGGCAACATATTAAATTCCTATGTACAGTGTGTAAGTGTCTTTTTCTAGAAACTCTTACCATCATGACATACAATATAATCAACCTTTGTGATTTTTATCAGTCTGGAAAATATAATTCACTGTTCTGACTGGCACTAATTTAATTATGAGTAAAGCTGTATTTTTTCGTAGTTGGATTATTTTAATTTCTTTTGTAATGAACTGCTTAGTTACAACGTCCTTTGCCCATTTTCATATTTGTTTATTTTTCACTTTCACCTTCATTTGTAGAAGTCTTTTATATTTTAAGGAAATTAGTCTGTTTTCATATATATTATAAAATTTCCTCAGTTTGTTGTTTAATTTTATTTATTTCTTCTTTCTTCCTTCTTTTGAGATCTTATTATTGTATTTTATTCCTTTCTTCCTTTATTGTTTATCTTTGCCACACAAATTTTTAAATACAGTAGTCAAATCTATTCATCTTTTCCAGCTTCTGAGAATATATACTTCTTAAAAAGAAGTGAATAAGGGGCTTCCCTGGAGGTCCAGTGGTTGAGACTCTGGGCTTCCATGCGGGGGGCATGGGTTCAAGCCCTGGTTGGGGAGCTAAGATCCCACCTGCCATGAGGCACGGCTGAAAAAAGCAAAAAAGTGAATAAATGAAAGAATAAACAAACACCCGTGGCACTCATTATTTGTACCCTCCGCATACAGCGAGGGTCCTGAGCAGGAAGGAGAAGCCAGCCCAGGCCTTAGGGCCAGTCTGGGTCAGAGGCTGGGAGAGTCTGGGGAGCTGTGGCCCAACACCCAGGCCTCAGCACGCAGGGACTGGGACATCACAGGGTGGACACATGGTGGACCTTCACTGACACCTCCTTCTGGCCTTCCTTACAGCCCCCGGGCTCAGGGCTGGGGACGGGGAAGGACGCTGCATTGCTGCCTTCATGCCACACTGGAGATGCTGAGGCCAGGGCAGCACTCGGAGAGTCTGGCCAGCCCTGCCTGCCCACCTCCAGGACAGGCTGCCCGCCGAGCTCTCTGGTTTCCTGCGTCGGGTTCTTTCCTGGTGACTTTCCTCCTGTTCTGGTTCCCTCTAGCCGCTCGTCTTTCCATCTCTGCGGGGGCTCTTCAGTGTCCCAACCCCAGACTTGCGCCGAGAGCCCTAGCGCCTGCCAGCATCGCCCTGCTCCTGCCTGCCAGCCTCCGGCCTCTTCCCCCCAAAGTGGCACGTCTATGACAAGACCCCAGTGAGACTCTCCCCACGTTATGTCATTGCATATTCTTCATATGTTAATGGCTGTCTGCCATGTGCCAGACTCTGCTTGATGCTGTCCACACAGTACCTCCTTTATATTCACCAACAGAGTTTGAGAGTATTGTATCCTCATTTACCAATCAGGAAGCTGAGAGTCAGGGAGATGAAGTCAGTTGTCTGGGATCTCACCATCTTGAAGGGGTGGGGTCAGGACCTTGACCCAGTCTCTCTCTGCACCTGGGGTCTCTGAGGCCCCTTCAGGCATCAGGCTCCACCTGTAGAGCAAACTTCCTTCCAGGGCCTCCCATGGCTCCACCCCCAGGGAGATAGTTCAGTCCAGCCTTTCCCCGCCAACCCCTGAACCACCTGCTGCCATCCGGAGCTCGGAGGTCGAGGTCGGAGAGTCACTTTGCCTCTGTCCCTACAGATTCTGCAAACGTTTTAAACACCAAGAGGGAAAAAGCATCCAGTTCTATCCCTAAGGCTCCCTTCCTCTCCAAAGTGAGAAAAGCCAGGCTGTTTGTAAACCTTGAAAGAGAAAGTGCTGCATCCCTCTGGCCTCTTAGAGGCCCTCCTGGCAAGATCACACTACCGGGGGGGACCAGCTCTGCACCTGCCACCCAACCCCCGGGCCACCTCATCCTCCTGAAGGAACAAATGTGGGGAGATTTCCTGGGAAAGAGCTGCTGTAGCAGAGAATCGGGCTGGTTTGCCTCCTGAGGCCTGCCAGACTCAAGGCTTGAAGGGAGGAGGTGTTAAGCTGAGATAATCAGCTCTTTTCCCCTTTCATCTTAAGAAATTGTTTAGTCATGGAAAGAAGCAACATGTGAGTACATTACTATAATAGATTCAAATACAGGCATATCAATGAAAGCTTGAAGCTTCCCAGAAGATATGACTAACAGTATGGTATGTATCATACATCTATAACTAATTACTATTTATCGTTTACTAATTTCAAATTATAATTACAAACAGTATGGTATATGTGTCATATAGACCACGTATACATTTTTTAACATAATGCGATAATGCTGTAGTATATAAAATACTATTATCCCATGGTTTTTTAAATTTTAATTTTTACATATTAAATTTGACTTGGAAAAAAATTCCATGTGAGAATATACAGTTCTACTTCATTGTTTCTATGTTGTTAATGGCATATTTTACAGTAGGATTAACCATCATTTAAAAAAATCTTAGATCAGTGGTTCTCAAATTGTGGTCCTTGAATCTCTAGGGAAATCTGAAACCCTTCAGGGAGTCCTTGAAATCAAAAGTCTTGTCATACCAATACTAAGATGTTCTGCCTTTTTCTCTGTGCTGACAGTTGCCCTGAGGATGCAAAAGCCATGCTGGGTGATCTGCTGGTGCCTTAGCACGAATCAAAGCAGACAGAGACCCCAAACTGTTCTAGTGGCCACTGTTCTCCACCTTGCACTCACAGTGGAAAAAAGAAGCCAGTTGCACTTAAGAATGTCCCTGAAGAGGCGGTAGAAATTATTCATTTTGTTAAATCTCAATCTTTAAAGACACGGCCTTTTAGCATTCTGTGGGAAGAACTGGGAAATAATCGTAAGGCAGTTTTATGCGTACTGAAATGCGGTGGTCGTCTGGAGAAAAGCGCTTGTGTGATGGAGCTGCAAGCTGAATGGGCTGCCTTTTCCATGGAACATCATTTTTACTTGAAAAGAACAACTGACAGCCAAGGGATGATTGATTATTCTGACTTGGATGTTTGGCAAACATCTCCACAAAAATGAACAAAGTGGACTGTCACTTCAAGGAAAGCAACTGACAGTATTTGTTGCCAGTGAGAAGATTCAAGTTTTCCAGTGAAATTAGAATTTGGAAAATTTGTATCTGCCACCTTAAGCTGATAGCCTCCCATACTTAAAGGCTGATGAGATATGGTTAAAGATTAACATGGTTTTTTTTTAATATTATATGATGAAATGTGTCAACATTTGGAAGCTCTGTATAACTCAAGGAACCAATATTTTCCAAACGACAAATGCATTGTTACAAAATCACGCATAGATAAAAGATCCATTCAAAGTGCAAGACAGAATAATGGATTTTAATGTAACAGAGTATAAACAGTCTATTGATACGGATTCAGATTCTACGTTGCAACTATGTTTAAGAAACTACCACTTGTTGAGAATTTACGTAATGTTGAAGAAGAATATCCACAATTATCTGGAAAAGACCATTAAAATCTTCCTCTTTTCAAACTACATTATCTGTGAGGCCAGCTATTCTTTAAATACTTCAACCAAACCAGTATATCACAGTCGACTGAATGCAAAATGGTGTAAAACTCCAGCTATAAATATAAAACAGTGTCACTCTTCTCACTAAATTTTTTTTGTTTGAAATACACAATTATTTTTCATTAAAAACATATTTACCTTCACAGTAATGGGTAACTATTATCTAAAATTTATTAAGAGATATTTTAAAACTTTATCAGTTTTAATTTCCAATTGAATTAATATTGATAAATATAACCTCCATAATTTAAAGCTCTATGGGTTCTTTGATGATTTTTAAGAGAGTAAGATGTCTTGAGACCAAAAAATTTGAAGACTGTTGCTGTAGATAATGAGCTTTTAAACCTAGGCTACTTGTTATACTTGACCCTGCTTTGGCCAGAAGAGGCAGCTCAAGGTCATTCAAGGACCAAAGATCCAAATTATCTCCATGTCTGACAGACCCTCCTCAATATCCAACACACACACATACTCCTGATTTTCTCTCTCGTGAGAAACCAGATAAAGGTTTGTTAAAATTAAGTATAAATTTAAGTCCATAGGTTCCAAATAAGGAGGAAGGAGAGTAGAGACACTTGATTTTATAACACCCATTTAGGAAACTCAGAAGCCCTGTTTTAGGAGCTTACAGATTCCCAGTGCTTTCTGGGAGAGCGTTTTCTATAGCCTTGCTACTCAAGAGTAGCGGTCCATGGACCAGCAGCATCAGCATTTTCTGTAGCTTGTTAAAAACGCCAGTCCGGGGCTTCCCTGGCGGTGCAGTGGTTGAGAGTCCGCCTGCCGATGCAGGGGACACGGGTTCGTGCCCCGG
>NC_041225.1:32215597-32262532 GCF_002837175.3 Physeter macrocephalus
GCAACGGGAGAGGCCACAACAGTGAGAGGCCCGCGTACCGCAAGAAAAAAAAAAAAAGCCAGTCCAAGACCCCTACCCCAGACTACTAGGTCAAAATATACATTTTAAGAAGATCTCCAGGTAATTTGTATGCACAGTAATGTTTGTGAAGCACTGCTCTAGGATAAACATTTAGAATCTAGAGTCTAAAATTCAAAAGGACTTCTAATTTCCAGAACGGTTGGCAGCTTATCTGGGTTAATTCTGCTACTGAAAGGAACCAAAAAAATATGGTTAAGATGCATCTTCATAAAAGCATTAAAGAGATTTCAAGACAGCTAGGAACAGCCATATCCAAAATGAAAGGAACATTCATTTGGAGAGCTAAGCCTGAATTGACGATGTTTTTGCACCAGGGTCAGTTGCTAAACCCAGAAATATAAAACCCAAGTTTGACAGATTCTCGAGGTGAGAGACACAGAATTAAAATCTGGAAGTGGAAAAGCCCCTGGCTCATAAACTCTCAAGCCTTGAACTTGGTAATGTTTCCAGGTATGGGAAAAGCAAATGGAAATCCTCTCTGGGGGAAGGTATCTTTATCATGGTTGGCAAATTATTCCCACAAGTAATTTTTTAAATACGATGACTAGAAGAGTCCTAGAGAACCAGGCTTTCAAGGAAACTAGGCTCCATGTGCAAGAACCAGACTACAAGACAGCTATGCTATGTCTAACAAAATAAAGGCAGGCCTGAAAATATCTTCAGGGAATAGGAAACTATCAAAAGCCATGGAGCCAATTTGATAAAGAACCAAATAAAGCTTGTCGAAATAAATATATTCAATAATTGAAATAAAAACTATAAGAATGGGGACTTCCCTGGTGGCGCAGTGGTTAAGAATCCACCTGCCAGTGCAGGGGACACGGCTCGAGCCCTGGTCTGGGAAGATCTCACATGCCGCGGAGCAACTAAGCCCGTGGGCCACAGCTACAGAGCCTGCGCTCTAGAGCCCGCGAGCCACAACTACTGAAGCCCGCGTGCCTAGAGCCCGTGCAAAAGAAGCCACCTCAATGAGAAGCCCGCGCACCGCAACGAAGAGCAGCCCCCGCTCGCCGCAACTAGAGAAAGCCCGTGCACAGCAACGAAGACCCAACGCAGGTTAAAACAAAAAACAAAAAACTGTAAGAATGGGTTCCATAGCAGAATGTACATGGCTGAAGAGACTATTCATGAATTGTAAGATAGGCTAGAAGAAGCTTTCCAGAGAGCAACATGGAAGAGCAGAAAGATGGAAAATTCAGGGTGAATAGGCAAGAGAAAGAGTGGAAAAGTCTAATACATATATAATTGGAATGCTAGAAAAAGAATGTGGCAGAGGTGATATTTGAAGACCTAATGGTTGAGAATTTTCCACGACTAATAAAAGAAAGACATTAATCCACAAACTTTAGAATCACAATGAATCTCATGTTGGAAAAATAAAATGAAATCTACACTTAGCTATATCCTTGTGAAACTTCAGAAAAAACATCCAAAGCGATCATCTGAAAAGCAGCTGGAAGGAAAACTCACATGAGCGACGCTAGGACTATGGGCTGACTTCTCAAAGCAACAATAGAAGCCAGAAGACAGTAGCATTCAGTATGCTGAAAAGAATCGCCAACTTCAAATCTTACACTCAACAAAATATCTTTCAAGGGCTTCCCTGGTGGCACAGTGGTTGAGAGTCCGCCTGCCGATGCAGGGGACACGGGTTCGTGCCCCGGTCTGAGCCCGCGCGTCCGGGGCCTGTGCTCCGCAACGGGAGAGGCCACAACAGTGAGAGGCCCACGTACCGCAAAAAAAAAAAAAAAAAAAAAAGAATAAAGACTAAGCTGTCTTCATGCAAGGACAGTTAAGAGAGTCTGTCACACAAAGCCCTACACTATAGGAAATTCCAAAGAATCTACTTCAGGTAGAAGAAAGATAACTCCAGTTGGAAAGACTGAAGTGCAAAAGAAGATACTAGGAACAAAGAGACTAGTAAATATGTGGATACATTTAAATGAACACGGACTGTATCTGGCAATGAAAACAATGTCCTGTAGGGTTTTAAATACATGACAACAATAACATGTAAATTGACGGAGAAGTAAGTGGAGTTAAAAGGAGGGAGCAGAGTAAAAATACGGCTAAGCTAGGAAGGCAGGTTGTAATTTTAAAGGTAAACGCTAAATGAATTCAAATGGAATATGTAATTTCCAAATGAGTAAGGGGAAAGAAGTAGAATGCTAAAAAATAATCAATCTAAAGGAAGGCATGATATGAGAGAAAACGAAACAGAATAGGCAGGACAATTAGAAACTATAAAATAAGATGGCAGATTAAATAAAATATTTTATTATAAAAAATTTAAATAATGTACAAAAATAGACATAACAGTATAATGGACCTCATGTACCCATCATCCTAGACACTTAATAATCTAGTTTCATTTCTCTCCCTCATTTTTCTTCTTAGGGTATTTTAAAACAGATCCCAGACATCACATCATTTTATTCATAAATATTTTAGGATGTATCTTTACCAGAAAAGGACTTAAAATATAGCGCTACAATACCATTATGACAAAAATGTTATATTTAACCAGAAATAAATCAGAAACTATGTTAAAGGGGATTGAATAATCTTGTTAAAGATTGTGAGACAGGATAAAAGACAAAATTCCACTCTATCCTATTTACATCTACAACATAAGAGTTCAGAAATGTTGAAAGTAAACACTGAAAAAGGATATATTACCTTTAACCAGAAGAAACTTGTACAGATAACAAAAAGCAAAAGATATTTTACATACATGATAGAGAAAAAGTTGGGCAAAGTTCTTTCACCAAGAGTTTACACTGCACAGAACTCGGTTGTTTGTCTCAGCTGAGGTGGACGTGAACCTAACCTCTGCTTCGGGGAGGAGAGGGGCTCGGGGAGCCCACTGGCCAGAGACCCCCAGCCAGTGAGTGCGGAGGCAAGTCTGGAGGTGAAGGCAAGTACTCCTTCTACACCCCAGATGCTTCCCCGGGCCTGAGGGGCTTCCTGGGAAGGAATGGGCTTGAAATCTACTGAGAAGGTGGGCCTCTGGGCCCCTGTCACAGGTACAACTTGAGGGTCATTAGAAATGAGGGCAGGAGCAGGAAAGGCCCTGGCTCCAGGGTCCCTTAGTTAGTGACACCTGGGAGACAGACAGAGGAGGATGTCATGTCTGCCCCTTGGGATCCGTGCCCATTGAGCACTGGGGTCTTTGCAGGTTGGGGCCACGGTGGGGAGGAGCTAAGGAGGGGGCGTGGACCTCCATCCCTGCCAGGAAGAGTGCTGTTGACTTCCCAAGACCCTGATGTCCCAGGAGCACAGGGCTCTAAGGCCGCCTCGGGGCACTGTGTTTTGGAGGGGAGCCCCCTGAATGAGGCCTCAGTCTGATCTCACTCTTCTCATCCCAGCGGACAGAGAGGCACGTTATGGAAGAAACGTGGCCCAGGAGATTCAGAATTTATGTTCATCCAGACCTGTCCGGACCCACCTGGGAGGAGAGCAGTGGAGATTCACAGCGAATCCTGGAGGATTCCTAGGAGGAGCCTGGTAGGGCTGCCAACCTTCTCACGCTGGCTCGAAGGAGCTGCTGCTCCAGCGACAGGGGCCTGAGCTGAAATTCAGCCGTACTGCCACACAGGACAGAAGACAGAAACAAGCAAACAAATTTAGGTTTCTCTCTCTCTCACTCACTCACACACACACACACACACACACACGCACACAGACAGAGTTGGGACTTAGCCACATAAATACACATACACATTTTAATTTCACCCCCTCCCCATCAGGTTCAACTACACGCAGACAGACACACGCACCCAGAGTTACAGTCACAAGCTCAACACACACACGCTGCTGTTCCAACCACCTGCCTTTCCTGGCTTGATCATGGGGGACCAGCCAGGAATGACGGGAACAGACAGGGCTGGGGCCGCTCCTCGCTGAGAACAGTAGGAAGAAACACACTGTCCAGGAAAGCGGGAGGCTGTAAGCTGCGGCCTCGCTGCTCCTGGTGGGCAGACATATGGAACAGACCACACTGTTTTGCCCCCCTGAAGAGCCAAGTGCAGTAAGACTGTCTTCACAGGAGCTGCAGTTAGTCGTTAACCATACCGCCTGTCCGCGATGGGATGTGGAAGGGCAGCTCGTACTGTGGAAAGCACAGGTTTTGGAGCTACATGGACCAGACCTCTGGCCTGGATTTGATGTTTTCCACCTGCTGAGCCCCAGTCTCCTCATCTGTAAAATGGGGATATCACCCTCATCAGTTGTTGTGAGGATTAAATGAAGTAACATACATAAAGGACAGGGCCTGCGACACAGGAGGTGCTCAGTAACTGTTGATTTTTTTTCCCTTCCCAGTTTCTTGCCTTCAAACTACACCTAATCACCTGGGCCTTTAGGGCAGAGTGCAGTCAAGGCCATTGACAGGTGGGCCCCTGCTCTGACGATACAGGCGCTGACAGCGTTGTCACCGCTCTTTCCCTCCTACCACTGCTGCACCACCTCCACCCCATGTTCACAGGCCCCCACTCCAGCCCTCTCCCAGATTAAACTCCGTGGTTCAGTTTGAGGGACAAGCTCAGAGCTGGCTGCCTCTGGGAGGGACAGACAAACTGCAGGGCTTCACAGGGGCCAAAACTGACTCACGAGGGAGGGGGCGGGGTGGGAGGCAGACTCTGGCAAGGTCCCCAGAGGTCGCAGGTCGTGGCCGGGAGGGAATGAGATGCTGCCGGTGAAGCTCGGAGCCCAGGGCTTTGCACTCAAGGGACACTGAGTAAACAGTCACTCCAATTACACTTCGATTCATCCCTCGACTCAACAGTCCCTCTGCATGGGGGTCGCCCTGCACACAAAGGGTTGCTAACTGGTAGCCCACACGCTGGATTTCCTTCATTTGGCTTGAGCCCAGATATTTCCCACAGAAGTTCAGATTTCTGGTTTCTCTCGAAAAATCAGAAACTCTGGGAGCCCTGATTATGAACTCCCTCAGGGCAACAACTAAAATACAGCCGGTCTGTTTAGCTGTCCGTGCTCATACGTTTGCCTCAGTCCCCACCATTCCCTATTGCCTGCACTGGGCCCTCTTCCCTTGTTCACATCCCCTGCCCTGCCTTGTGGATACCTGTGGTGCACCCTTTGCGTTAGATTGTTCCCACGTGGGGTAGAAAATGACATTAGATCTGGAAGGACCCTTAAAGGTAATCTCATCCAGTGAATTTAAATCTTTGGGGGCAGATATAAGATCAAACCCAGAGGCATAAACAGAGCTGTCCTGGTTGAAGCAGGACTTGCTATAACCCAACCCCGTCATGGTTTAGGTGAGGAAACTGAGGCTCGGACTGGAGACATGGCTCCTTCCCAGAGAATTTGTGGCAGAGCCAGAATTGAGCCTCTGAGTCCCTGCACGGAATTCGATCGCACCCACCATCTGAGGGCAGGTACCAGGTGAGGAATGGCGAAAGAACACGAGGAAGATGCTGGAACCATGAGGTGGGGAGAGGAGATCACACAGGATGGTCCAGAAGACAGATTTCCCCAGTCTGGCACCCAGCACTGCCAAGGATTAGCAGCAATGCTGGGTTATGCAAAACACACTCACCATGTCTTCTGGCATCGTCATGACGCCTGACCTCATGATCTAAGAGTGATACACCTTGAACACGACACATAGGCCCTGGGAGCAGGTGAGAGGCTAAAAGCCTGCATCAGGAAGTTCAAATAAAAGAGGGAAGCTGCAGGATTAATGAGGTTGCACCATCCTTTGAAAGGGTCACAAGGAGATCCAAACCCTGAGTCAGCCTTGGCATTAAAAATAGAATTACCGTGTACTTCTGTTCAGACTCATCGGTAGCCTCTGGTATGATCTGGGCTTCAAATATTAAAAGCCCCCAAGGTAAACGCATCTGTGACCTCACATGGCAAGCAGTCAGAGGCAAGATCCGCCACAAGGACCCAAGTTCATTTCCTCTCTCTGCTTTGCTGTCTTTTGCCCTCAAGTTGAGTCCCTCATGGTAAAGCTATAATGGACCCAGTTGTCACATTTTCATGACAATGTCCAGGGACTGTTTCTTCCCATGTGCTTTTTTATCCCTTTTAATCATGGAGGAGCCTTCCCTGGAAGCCCCCTGCAGACTTCCTTTCATCTTTTATTGGCCAGAACTGTGTCACAAGCCCACGCTGAACAGTGACCAGCCAGGAGAATGAGGTCACTAGCATTGTCCTGAGGCCCTGGTGCTGGGGGCTGACCACTCGTGAGAGCAGGTACCTGACACCATCTGGTTCTGCTAGGACGGAGGAAGGAGGGACTGGGAGCGTCCAGCACGGATGCCTACGCCACCTTGTACACCACCTTCCTTCCAGAAACACCCCCAGGTCGGTGGAGCAGGAAGTCGTGTTTACATGCTGTATCCTTGGAATCTCATGAAAAACCACAACATCCTGATCTGAGAAATGGGCATCACAAAAAAAGGAAAGCGGTGGGTCCACAGTCCCCAAGCCCAGGGCCTTCTAACTCCCAGTGTGGCAGCTGCAGTCTCCACACTCTGCCTCATCCCGCCCCTGAGATGGGGTGGCAGCCAGGGCAGGAGGCTGGTGCGAGGGCAGCGGGGCATGGGGGAGAGGATGCAGCCCAGGGGCCTGGATGGGCTCCCACTCTACCGCTTACTTAGATGAAACTTCCCTGCTCTCCAGCCTCAGTGACCCCAACCACACAGAGAGGGATCAGACTCTGCAATCTCTAAGGTTCCTGCCAGCTCAAACATCCTTTGATTTAATACCTTCTAAAAGAGGTCTGGGGCCCTCCACAAAAGACAAAAACAAAAATAAAAAAAGAACCCAGTGTGTTTGTGGCTTGTCAGTGCAGAGGCTCCAAGACAGGCGTCGGAGGGCTTCGGCTCCACCTATTTTGGGCTCATGATTTCATCCCGAGGCCTGTGCCAGCCCCTGTGGTTTCCCATCTTTCCATCCTGGTCTGTATGACAAAATGACTAAAAATACCGAGCTCCCACAGGCCCGCCACCAGCTAACGCCCTCTCTTGAGTCGGTCCCTCTGCAGTTTGAGGTGTGCCTCGCGACACCCAGGACAGGCCCCACGTGGCAGTTTTGACTCCCAGCAACCTCACTCTGGTCTGTCAGTGTGGGCAGGTGGGAAGGGCCCTGCCGTGCCACCTCCTGCTTCCCAGCTGGGTGAGCGTGGCCTGTCGGGAGCCTCTGGGCCTCAGTGTCCTCATCTGGAAGATGGGGGTAATGTTTCCTCTGTATAACATTGTTGTGACAATTGAAGGAGAGCCTGGGTGGAGAGCTCAACCCAGACCCAGGGCTTGATCCACGTCGGCTCCCGTTTCCCCTGACCCTCCTCTCTGCTCGGTCCCTCTTGGAGGGTGCAGATCCCGGGACAGGATCCCCTAGCTCTCCCTCCAGATCTGATGCCGGCTGGCTGTGTAAAGGAAGCCCCTCCCTCAGCTGCTTCCTGAGCCCGTCTCAGATGAACTGTGTGAGGAGAGAAGGTGCTGCTGGGCCCGGGGTCTGTACGCACTGTCTCCAGTGCCTGGACGCCTCAGCCTCCCTCCTCCCTGTTTGTGGGTTCTGGGAGGCCTGATGGAAACAGAAATTAAAGGTGAAATAAAAGGCAATAAATAAATAAAATGCCCCGTGCACAGCTGGGGAAGTTTGAGAATATCTTCTCAGGCTCCACAAGGAGCCCTGCAGCCTTGGGCTCATGCTTTAACCTCCCAGACTCTTGAGTTTTGCCTTCTGGGCAAAGAGAACAATTAAAACGCCTCCCTTATACATCCTTAGAGGATGTGACTATCAGAAGGGGTAAGTCCGGGGCCAGAACACACATGTGTATTTATTTTGTTATTTACAGCCTGAAGATGGCCTTAAAAAGACCTACACCACCCCCCTACCCTCCCCCCGGCACACCAGGTTCGAGATCAAATTTAGCTCAACAGTTTGTCCATGACATGAATTCAAACAAACGTTCAGAGCACCCAGGGGGCGCCAGGCCGGGGCAGGTTGGGACCTGGGGCTGCCTCAGGTGTGGGTGACCACGGTCCACGGTGAGGCCAGGCTGGAAAGTTGCCACTGCTTGCTGCTGCGTTCCCGTCATTGTCCTTGAGGGTGGGACTTGAAAAGCTTCAGGATTCTCACTGGTTCTGGGCCTCTGCGCTGTAGGCTGCCTCAGGAAGCCTGTGATTTGGCAACTCAGGCTCTAAGAGTAGATTCCAGTCCACCGGCACGGGCACCCCGCGCTGTCCAGGGCTCTCCACGAGGCCATCACTCACCTCGCCCGAGCGAAGAGCCTCGGCCAGCCCGCGCTGCCCTGTGCTTTCCGTTTCATGCGCTGCATCTACTAAGGGGGCAGAGTGCTCTAGATGGTGGGTTGTGAAAACACAACAGGAGTCCCGGACCCTCCCGCCCACATTTCCTGCCCCAAAGAGGTCACTCCCAATCTTGTTCCCCGAGGATGTGGGCTGACCTCTGTGTCTCAGATACGCGCGTGCACACTCACTGTTTAATTTTTCAGCGTGGACACTGTCCCCTGACTTCCCACCTGCTGCTGCTCCGGGACGTGTGAACCCTTCCCATACCCCTTGGTCCCCGTTGAACTGTGATGCAATTCTGCTTAGATCAAGCCACTCTTTATATTATTAAGCCATGGAAACACTTTCTATAGTTAAAAAGTGTGGTGAACTATGACCCCTTTTCCGTCTCTACAGAGTGTTGTTATCCCTGAAATTAATCACCATGGTGTTTCACAGCCTGATCTTCTGTGTATTTATCACCAGTTCCCCTCCAGGCTTTTTGCCAGTTGTCAAAGGGTCTTCCCGAGACATTCAGTTGTGTCTGGGGCTCTCTGGGTTTCATCCTCCTGGAGAAGCCCGGCTCTCCAGCGCTTCCTCACCGCCCTGATCAGGACCTGCCACCCCGTGTCCCAAGCTCAGCTGTTGCCCGGCCTCTGTCTTGGCTTCGGCAGAGGAGCTTCCTCTGTTGCTCTTCTGTGTCGGGACACCTGTTTCCTGGGTCCGGTGGCCTCTTCTTTCTGGGTTACTCCTTTTGAGGGACCACATTCTCTAGAGGTTTCCGAGAAGAGAGTTACTGAAGGCAAGTATTTTGAGTTCTTGCGTGTCTGGAAACGTCCTTGTTCTAACTTCTCACCTGACAAAGTGTTTCACTGTTTATAGGATTCCAGATCATAAATCACTATCCCTTGAATTTTGAAAGGTCTTCTAGCTTCCAGGGTCTCTGTAAGAACCCAAACTCGTGCCTCGATGTTTGATTGTGACTTGTTTCCTCTCTCTGGAAGCTGGTAGGATCTTCTCTCGGGCCACAGTAATCTGAAATGTCGTGGTGATGGGTTGTGGTGTGGTCTGAATGCACGAGTGAGAACAGACGCTCACCAGGGCTCCTTTCTCCAAAGAGGACATTTCCAGCAGCCCCCTTCCACCCCCAGGGTGAAGACTTAGACCCCAGGCTTCAGGCAGGGGGCCTGGGGGTATGGCCTTGGCATTCAGAATTCCCACATTATCTTAATCTCGCTGTTTGTGGTGAGACCCCATATCCTCCAATCCAAAGGGTCACTTTTTACCCTTTACCAGGGTGTAAACCTCCAGTCTTCCCCTGGGGTGGGAATGGGCAGTTGCCCATTAGTGAGGAGTGGAGGGAACCTCAGGACCCACTTCCTTCTTTGGCTACTTTAGATTAATCCCCCTCATTTCAGCCACGCCTTTACTCCGAGTTCTAAAGTTTCCTGATACTTTTAGTTCCTTGAGAATTCTGAGACGCACAGCTCTAGTTCTTAGTTTTCTTCACTGTAGGTTTCAGATTTCACTTTCTGGGATCTGCTAAGTCAGTTCCATTCTTCCGCCTGCTTCCCAGCTTCTCAGTCGTTGCCGTGGTCCGCTCTCCTGGCGTGCGCACGCATGCGTGTGTGTGTGTGTGTACGTGCGCGTGCATACATGGATCTCTTTACCATAGCCCTAGTGAGGTTTTGGGAGAGAGTAAGACTAGATGTTCTTTCTGCCGTCTTTCCCCGGAAGCCTGGTTTCAATAACATGAGCAAAGTCCAGCGGCCTCCTCAGAGCGTGGAGTTCACGCCATTAACCACACGGTGGTTTTCCCACCACAGAAGTAGTAAAATCCTTTTGAGGCCGGGGAAAGAGTTTGGAGAGAATCTGAGAAAAAAAGGAAGTGAGTAGCTGTTGTAGATCCTTGAGAAAATCCTGGCAAGAGTGAGGGTGGAAGTGACAGAGACCCCAGGTAGACTGGGGAGACTTGTGGGACTCTCCAGGGAGAGCGGCCGGTGGATCCCACGCTAGAAAACATAGTAAAGACAGCCCCGCCTCAGGCTGAGGCCAGCGGAACAGAGGCCGGCCTGGGAGACAGACAGGTAGGATGTAAGCTCCCCAGGAAGATAGGTACCTCAGAGAGAGAGGAAAGGGCACCCCAGAATCACAGAGTCATGAAGTTGTCAGGGCTGGGAGAGCCTTTAAGAATTACCTTCTCTGATGTCCCCATTTTAGGAAAGAGGATTCTGGGGCTTGGAGAGGGAAAGGGGCTTGTCCTAGGCCACCCAGTCAGGGCAAGATAGTGTTCCTTCTGCGATGCCTCTAAAGACAGTGGATGGAGAGTCTTAATGGTTTATTCACCCTGAAGTCCTGTCCTTGACCTGACCTGTTCCCTCTGTCCTGATCTGCTCGCCTAGACCTTCCTTGAGGCCTTTTGAATAAAGCTTATCTTTTCCAGTGACTGTCCTGAGCTTACCTCAGGGTGGTCATGTGACCATACGAGGGGCTATTTGAAGTGGACATTGAGGTTGGAGGAGGAGTTGACCAGTCAAAGGAGAAAGGACACTCCCGGCAGAGACTGTACCAAGATGCGCAGATGTGTATGCAGAGATGTAAGGGATTTGCTGAATGACAAAATACACGCAGAACCAACCACAGAGGATGGCCGCTGAGGAGGGGGCCAGGGCCCCCCTGCACCTGGTAGCAGCCGGGCAGACTCGGATCTCAGATCTCAGTCCTCCTGTCCGCCCAGCGGCAGCAGCCAATGGCTGGTATTTGCGGAACAGCCTCCACTAGGTTGCCAGGGAAACGAGGCATCCTGTCACCACCACTCACCACCACTGGGCCGCCAACACCCACCACACCCAGCTCAGAGGCTTTGGTTGGCCTCTTTCTGCCAGAGCCACATGTACACAAGCTCTTATACTGTGGGTTTGCTCACTGGGGTGAGGGAGCTGCCTGGGGTGAGGCCATTACCTCTGGTTCCTGAGTGCCATCCACCCATGGCTCTTGGCACTGAGTTCTGAGCAGCTAGTTCCAGGGAGGATTTGGGTGGTTAACTGTCAACACCCATGTGTTAGGGTCCCTGAGCCCCCCTTACCGTCCCCTCTTTTGACTGACACCCTCTCCCACCAGGGACACAGACACAGCCGGCCTGCCCCGAGTGGGAGGACCGGTGAGAAGTGTAACTAGCAGTTGACGCCCAGAGCTGGGAAGCCAAGTGTCCTCCAGTCTCCCCATCCCCTGTCTCAGCTCACTGGTCTCTCTGGGGCAACCTGAGCTGCCCAGCAGTCGAGGCCAGGGCAGCAGGATGGGCCTGACCTCGGAGTCTGGAGACCTGGGTCGAGACCTGGCCCACTGCTGAGAGCCTGCATGGCCTCGGACAAGTGGAAGGGCTCCTCTGAATGCCACCCACCACCTGCCACCTCTGGGTTCCAGGAGCAGGTGAGGATCGGAGAAGAGTGGGCAGGAAACCTCCTCCAGGGATGCCCTGGGCTCCTGGAGCAGGACAGGGAGGGTGATTCTAGGGGGAGTTTGGTGACATTTCTAGGAGAAAGTCTCAAGTTTGGACAGAATCAGGTTGGGAATGTGGGCCTGCCCTGCTGCCAGGGAGGATGTGCCTGCAAAGTGAAAAGGAGAAACACAAACCCTGCTTCTCTCTAGCTGTCATCCAGGCGAGGGTCCTGCCCCACACCCAGCCTACCATCTGTTCAGGAGAGGGGATCGTGGGTGACCTGTGTGAGGCTTGATTGTGAGCGTGTGTATTCCTAAACCAAATTCAACCCACCTGCCACGCTGGGAGAAATGCGCCGTCAGTTACTCCTGGGCCCTCACCCCTACCCTGCAATGTGCAAAATCCCCACTGCTCCTGCTGAGATGTCCACTGGCCCAGCTGCACAGCACAGCCCGAGGCCCCACTGCCTCTGAGCCTGCAGCCTGGCGTCCTGGGCCCTGAGCCCAGCCTCCCTGTGTGCCCCCTTCTGAGGGCGAGGGTCTTCAAGCAGGTTCAGGACCCTACAGTCCTATGACCCCCGCTGGCTCCCACCCTCCCTGGCTCCTGGGGCCCCCTTTTCTCCACCCTCTTCCAGCAGACTAGGAAACAAAGGACAGGGAGGAGAGGACTTTGGGGCCTACTGTAACAAAGGCCTCCAAAGCTTGGGACCTAGGCCGCTGGCTCTTCTGCTGGGGAGAGGGGAGGGGATAATGCAGGGAGAAAAACCCTTACTTCCGTCCCCAGAAACCCAGAGCCTCTTTCCGTGATGCCACCCCTAAGGCCATGGGATTTAGAGACCTCCGCTTGCCTCCTGAACTCTCCAGCTCTTTTCTAAAAGTTTTAAATATACCTTTCATCCCACAGAACACATCAAATACCGTGACCACCACGGAGCAAGATGCTCGTCCCTCGCACTCATTAATTTATTCATCAAACATGTACTGGTGCCTGTCGGATGCCAGGCATGGGGAAAACAGAAAATGAGACGTGGTCCCTACCCTCAGGGAGCTCCTGGTCTAGACGGGAGACAGGAGAGTCACGGGGGAGCTCGAGGAGTTGAGGAGCAGCAGGCGCGCGTGTGCACGTGTGTGTACACGTGTGCGCGTATGTGTGTGCACGTGTGCATGCGTGTGCGTGCGTGTGCGTGCGTGTGTGTGCACGGAGAGAAGGTGGATACGTGTTGGGTGCTTGGGGGCCCAGAAGGGTGTTGTGGTGCGCTCTGCCCTGGCCCTCACCGCCTCTTCTCTGAAACGATGGCCTCTGGGGCTTGGCCTCCGGGGCGGCAGGCTGCCCTCGTTCCTCTTCAGCTGCAGGGAGAGGCGGGCTGGGGGTGGAGTGGTGAGGAGGGAGGAGATGGGGAGAAACTGACCGTTACTGAGCATGTGTCTGAGCCAGCATATGAAGTGGCTTGTCCAGTTGGTAAGTGGTGGCCAGGAGGTAAAGTTTGTCCTCATGCTTTCCTCCACAGCCCCGTTTAGAGGCTAGAAGGGCCCAGAGGGCGGAAGAGGGAAGGGTGAGAAGATGTACAGCAGAAGAAGACACAGCCCCTGGGAGAAGGCTGGTCTGCCGGGGAGCCTTAATGCTGCATCCCCAGGGGCCAAGCTCGTCTGTGAAGGAGGTTCCTTATCTCCAGGATGAACCCCCTCTGCTCCCCCTTCCTGGGCTAATGAATCCTGGATCCTTTAACTTTTCCCCCCAGGCTCTGAATCTGCAGCCTGTAAATCACTTTAACATCTATTTCTGCTCCTGGGTTTGCCTGGTCCATCCGATAACTCAAACCTTGAAGAGTTGGCTTTGGCAGCTGGCAGCTGGAGTGGAAAGGATGTGCACAAAATTTTCAAATATCTGAGCAACATGTATCATAGCATTTCCCACTGGGAAGGGGCCCCTTCTTACTCTCCTTCTCGCCCCCTCCCAGCCATGCAGGCATTCCCATCATGACGTTATTCAATAGGCGCTCACTGAACCCATACTCTGTGACCATGAGGATGAATGGGGCTGTGAAGGGGAGACAGAAGAAGCAAATAGCTACTACACAGTAGGATGGGGGCTGGAACGAGGGACATGGAGGCACCAACAGATGATGGGACAGAAAAGGTGGCAGAGAAGGGGACATTTGAGCTGGGCCTTGAGTGATGAGTAGGAGTTCACCCAGACAGACGCAAAGCAAAGTAGAGAACAGAGTGAGCAAAGCCAGAAAAGCGTGACTGTGTTTGGAAGACAGGAGAGTAACCTCTGTGGCTCCTGTTCACGTGTGAGTAGGAGAGGCAGTAAAGCTGAGTTTGCAGAGGACTTGAGTGCCGTGCTAAGTAAGGGCCGTCACTGAGCCCACAGGAAGTCATCGAAGGGGTTTCGGCAGGAGGACCGTGATCGGACTTGCTGCCTGTGACTCCAGCTTGGGTGATGTGATAACAGGAAGCCCAGGCCCATGCTCCCCGCCTCCCCTTCTCCCCCAGCGTCCACCTCTTTCCACGCTTCTGGGAATTCTGAAAGACCAAGCGCCTTCCTCATCAGCTCTCCTCCCACACTCTTCGCCAAACGACAAGAACAAGAAAAATGATAACCACCAGTTACTTATTCAATAAATACTTATTGAGCACATACTATGTGCCAGGAATGTTTCTAGAAAATTGAGACACAGCAGAGAGCAAAAGAGATAAAAGACTGTGGCCCTCCAGAGAGTGTGAGTATACTGCAGGTGAACTCGGCACAGAATTGCACGGACCTAGCCCTCTAACTCGACTCCCAGAAGCCAGGGCCTGGGACCCAGCTAAGCCTGTTGGAGTCCTGACTCTGCCACTTTCTTCTTGCACGACCTTGGGTGAGTGACCGGGTCCTGCCGCGTCTTAGCTCCCCGCTGTGTAGCATAAGGGGGCCAAAGCCACTTCAGGGCCGTGGGGAGGGTTCTCAGGAGCCAGAGCCTGCTCTGGGCCAGGTGCTGGGTGACAGCTTATCTCAGTTTCCCCACTTGGGGCCCTGACAATGTCACCACAGGATGCTCTCTGGAAAGCCTCCGAGAACCCGGGGCAGATGGCGTGCAAGGCTACAAGTCTGTCCTCAAGCTCGCAGGAGCTTTGTGACCCTAAGAGACAAAAACTTGCTCCCGTCACAGAGGCCACTCCGGCCACCACCCTGTCACGGCAGTGCCTCCACCCTCCTGCCGCGACTGCCCTGCAGAGTGGCCCAGAGGGGCCCGAGTGACCCCTTCCGTTTGGACTTTGCTGTGATTTGCCATCCCCCGGTGATGACACGTTCTGCTTGGAAAGGAGATTAGTTGGAAACACGCATGTTTAGAGGGCAAATCACTCTATTTAAAAACATTCCAGCTGAAAAGCAGTTGCAGACAACCGTTGGAACATCCATGCTCCCCTCAGCCGAGCAGCCTCTGCTCCTAGCAAACCAAGGCTGCCCGGGTTCCCTGGATGTGCGTTTGGCTTTATCTGTGATGACACCTCAGGCGGGGGCTTCCCGTGAATCCCTCAGGGCTGAACCACCTCCATTTACACAACGGTTCAACGGAAACTCTCAGAGGATGGCTGGCGAACACACACATTCTCACCCACACAATGGAGACGCAGAATACACGTTTTTACATGCAGGTGTGTGCTCTGTTTTAGAAAGAACAGTGGACCTGATATAAAAATACCTGGTTTCAAATTTTGTCTCCGCCATGACATTTAAGGTCTCTGACAAAATAGTAAACTCTCTGAGCCTTGGTTTTTTTGCATTTGTCAAGCGGGGATGGGAGGGTTGTCGTGTGAAACTGAACAAGATCCCATATGTGCGGACCTGGCCCAGACTAGCAGTAAGTAAATAACTAGCATGTTTGTCCCTCCTTGAGCAATTAATCTTCTGGTTTGGGAATTTATTTTAGAAAATATTGGTCTAAATGTGTACTTGATGCATTCACTCATGTCACTCATGTGTCTATGCAGTAAATATTTATCCATCACCTGCTCCGTGATTGGGTATGAGCTGGTATCGCGGAAACAGGAAAGGCCTTGTCCTACCTTTGGGGGGGCTCCAGGTCTGCGGAGAGGGCAAGATGAGTGAGCATCTCCTGCCCAGCTCCCTGGGTCCAGCCCACGCTGCCCCTTGGTGCAATAGTCCTGAAATGCAAATCTGACCCTGCTTTACACTCAAGTGGTTCCCTGGTGCCTAAGTCCTTGCTGACCTCGGGCCCTGGACCTCTGGTCCCATCGGCCCCGCCAGACCCACATCCTGCCCCCTGTTGCCGCCTTGCCCTGCAGCCTCCAGCAGGACTGCACCTCTGGGGTACACCCCGTGTCCTGGCATCCTATTCCCTTTGTCTACTGCCTGCTAGCCCTCTGACTGCCCAGCTCCGGATCCTCCTCCCCTCCCCACGGGTCCCTTCCTCTTAGACCCATCACAGGTGCTGATGTCCGGTATTTGTTATTGACACTCTTCTTGCCTGGGGGCCTCTCAAGGGCAGGGGCTCTATTTTGCTCACTCTGATTCCCCAGGGGAAGTCCAGGGACTGGTGCAGGGGCTCAATAAATTCAGCTGTAGCTTTGTTTTAAGAAGCAGCCTTCTTATTTTAAATGCTCCTTATTAGTCAGCAGTTTTGGAAAGAGAACTGGTCCCCCAGAAACGCGTGACCCTCCTACCCAGCCCGAAGTGGGAGGTGGCACTGGGGAGGCCAGGACACTGCTCAGGACCACAGAGCCACGGGGACATGGGGACATGGGGACACGGCCAGGAGCCTGGCTGCCCAGAGCGCGTGCCTCTGCATCTGCTATTTCCAGTTCTGCTTTCTGCATCTTGCTGCCTGGGCCCTTCTTGGCAAGTCATCTTGGTCATTTCAGAAAGAGGAGGGGGATTTATTTTTGAAAGTGCTTACTGGTATTCCCAGAGGCCTGTGGGAAGCGTCTGCAGGAACAGTCAGTGTCGTCTGAACCTGCCTCATGCACGGCTCCGCCCCTGTCTTTCCTGCCTGGAAGCCTTTAATGAACAACGACAGCAATAAAAAAGCAGGCTGCCTTCGAGAGCCTCCTGTGTTGCTTAAATCACCGTTACTTTGAGTTCCTGTTACACCTACACAGCCAAACCCAACATCCCAACCAGTTCAGATTTGAATCTAACCTTAGTTGACAAAGCTCTGGATTTTAAAGGGTCTCAGAAGCCACAGCCTTGTGGAAGGGAGCCCAACATGGCGGGAGCTCAATGGTCGAGATGAACAGGAACAGGGAACGCCATCTGCCACGGTCTGAGAACAAGGCGAGAGCCTGAACCGGGCCCTGGAATACTGGGCATGAGTTAAGACAATACTTTGACAAGAGAGGGAAAAAATTCAACCCTGAATCAGCAGAGGAGCTTGTCCAGCCCCACGGGGGAAGCCCTCCAGCCCGTGCTGCGAACATCCCCTGCCCATGGCCTTGAGGGCCCAGGGAACCAGAAGTCAGCCGCCACAGTTGGCGGTCTGGGTGGGCATGACCACCCGTGCGCCCTGTGTGCCGCAGGAGCAGGAGGGTTTCTCGTGGATGCCAGTCCCATGAGAGGATTCTGGAAGGCAGCCTTTCCCCTCCTTGTCCTGGGCGCACCTAGAGTTGGGGGCTCAGCACCTCTGACCTCCAGCCCTGCTGGAGAGACCAGGAGGACAGGATGAAACCGGCTCCTCAGACCGGCACTCAGGGCTCTTTACAACCTGGGGCACCCTGGTTTCATGTGCAGCCTGCTGGATTTCTCACTGCCACCCCAAACCCTGGCCCTGTAACTGCGCTGTCTCCTCTGCCTCTTCCTCCTCCTCCCCCGGCCAGATGCTGCTCACCCTGCAACGCCCAGGTCCAGCGTCACCCTTGGGAAGTTGAGCCTCCCCGCCTGCTGCCCCCTCTGTGCTCTCCTCGCCCTGCCGGGGTCCTGCTCACAGGGGTCCTTCGCTGGACAGAGGGCTTTGGAAGAGGAGGGATCTCGCCAATCTTCCTGCAAAATGCAGGCACGGGGAAGGGTTCGATGACTTTCTATGGATGAACAAAGACTCGAGCCACTTGTCCACAAGCCCAAAGTGACTGAAAGCAAGTGAGCAGTTTACCCACAGCCTCATGCAGAAAATTACGGGAAATCATCCAGGAGACGAGTGACAGAGGTGAGAACTGTCCCTGTGACAGGTTACTTCTGGGAAGCTGAGGTGGCCACGTCAGCGCAAGAGCAGGCAATTCTTTTTTTAAAATAAATTTATTTATTATTTTATTTATTTATTTTTGGTTGTGCTGGGTCTTCCTTACTGCATGCAGCCTTTTTTCTCTAGTTGCCACGAGCGGGGGCTACTCTTTGTTTCGGTGCCCGGGCTCTAGGCACGTGGGCTTCAGTAGTTGTGGCGCACGGGCTTAGTTGCTCCATGGCGTGAGGAATCTACCCAGACCAGGGATCGAACCTGTGTCCCCTGGATTGGAAGGCGGATTCTTAACCACTGCGCCACCAGGGAAGCCCAAGAGCAGGCAATTCAGAGCAGGCAATTCAGCACCCTGCTGACAGCATCTGCTGTGACACAGGGTCCTCCACCCCTTACGCCCCTGTGGGGCTTTAGCTAATGCTGCAGTGATAACACAGAGGGGGAAACTGAGGCCCCAGAGCTGAAGAACCAAATCACCCAGGTTCTAAAGGCAGAGTTTCTGACTGCCTGCTCTGCACATGGGCCACGAGCCACTGTGGGCTGGTGGAGAATATTCCAGACTTGGAGTCAGAGTATGTGGGTTTGAGTGTGGTTTCCATCCCTTTTAACCTCACACTGATACTCCTCTTCTGGAGCCTCAATTACTCACTTATGGAATGGGCATAAATAGTTTCCTTCCTGGTTACCTTACTGAGATGTCGCATCAAGGAAGAATACACGTGAAAAGTTTCATAAATTATAAGGACTTCCTTCAAACACAGATTTATTTTATATTTTTATCTAAGGGTTGCAAATTAGATGAAAGACCAGGAAACCTAAAGTGTGCGATCAGTAAAGTTATGACTTAAAAAGAAAAAGCTTACGGGAAAGACAAACACCACTATGTGATTAAATCTGCTAACCAGTGTGCAGTGACTTTTGCTTTATCTTGTGTTTGCCTTTTAAAATCTATTTAATCTGACCTGGTGACCTCAGGTGGGGACACACACACACACACACACACACACACACACACGCACCACACTCAGCTTGGTCAGAACTTCCACAAACACAGTAGTTAAAATCTTAGTTTCAGGCATAGCTTCTTGGTCAGGTGGTATTACTACTATTACCTACTACTAAAAACAGAAGTGGGAAGATATTTGATAACAATTGTGTTTGTACGCTTAATATAAAAGAACACTTAAAAAAGAAATAAATCAGGAAAAATATTCCAATAGAAAAATGGACAAAATGTCCAGGGTAAGAAATGTAAATGCCCAGTAAGCACTCAAATAAAACCTTAACCACATTAGAGATAAAAGAAATGCAAATTAAAAATAACAAGAAAATACAGTTTTGCATATAAATCCAAAAGTAAGAAATATGGAAATATACATTAAAGTCATAAAAGGACATTTCGCCACAGAAACTTTACTTCTAAGAGAATATGCTAAATAATTAAGAATATGCTCAAAGATTTAGTTACAAGAACGCTCACCCCTAATAGCATTGGCTATTGTAGTAAATGATTGGATGTAACCCGCAGAACTAATGGTAGGGGATTCGTGTTCTTTTGATGGGTTACTTAACTGCCAGCCAAAGTGATATTCCATAGTGTACACACTCACACACACACATAATTCTAGCGGGTATACACAAACATGTTACATGGTTAATCTCTAGGTGTGAGATTATGTGTGACTTTTACGTGGTTTTTTTTGGTTATCCTTATTTTTGTAGTTTATCTGCAGCGAACATGTAAAATCTCTATAATAAGGAAACGTTTGTGAGTCCTCTGATCGGTGAAGTGGTTTCCCTCCACGTTGTCTTAGATCCTAACTAGAAGCATGCAGCAGTCAGGTGGCCACAAAGGTGGAACAGCTGGACACAGCAACAGAGGAGCTGGGGAAGGACTCGGTTCACCTGCTTCCAAAGCTGGTGTCCCCTGAGCTCAACGTGCGCCCTCGATGTGCACTTGGCAAAGGGGCCGTCTCTCTGACTCGCCAGCAATGGGAGCTTCCAGATGCCTCCCTGCCAGGTGTGGAAGGTGACGTGGCACCCCTCTGGCGCTCTATTTCAACCAGCCTTGGGGCTTCCCTGGCGCTCCAGTGGTTAGGACTCCACGCGTCCACTGCGGGGGGCACAGGTTCGATTCCTGGCTGGGGAGCTAGGACCCCACAAGCCTCGTGGCCAAAATAAACTTAAAAAATAATAAACCAGCCTCATTAGAACCCATCAGACATGGTCCTGCCGCCAGGAGCTCTGCGGCTCCCGGAGGCCCGAAGCAGCCCACCCTGGCCCCCCAGGAACCAGTTTGGTACATGTGAATTTTCCGGGATCATTCCTAGATCCTCTGGGAGGCTCAGCTCTGGGTGGGGACCTTGGCCTGCCCTGCCTGTGCCCATCACGAGCGGGAAACTTTGGGCAAGTCCATCAGCCTCGCGGAGCATCAGTTTCTCCAGCTTCAAAATGGGGATAACATTTTCTATCCCATGGAGGCCTTGAAGGCCACACTAAGGGACTCAGGTTTATTCCAATGGAAGAAAACTCCACAGGTGATTCTGCCAGGCAGAATCCCAAGGGACTCGTTCCCACTAGCTACCGCTACCGGGGTTCCCTGCGCTCAGCTGCAGAGGGCAAGGCCAAGCTTGCGGGATTTCCACCCTAGAGAGCGCATTCCCCCCTCAGAGGGAGGGGTGCAGGGGGAGGCCTGGCATCTGACTCCTCTCTGGCCCTGGGTCAGTGCTGTGACGACCTTAGGAATCCGACAGCGATCAGGGAAGAATGAGGTCCACACCTACGTGGTTAGCAGATGCCTTGCTGAGCCCTGCAGCTTTGGAAGACAGAGAATGCTCTGGGGAACGTTTCTGGGGAAAAATTTTCCAGATGTTTTTGGAGAATGGGAGCTATTTCTGAAAGACAAGAGACTTCCCCTCTGTAGGCCTCCAGATGTTTTCTCTCTTACACTGTCATCCTTCAGAGGACTAGAGAAGTTTACTATTATTCTTAACCAGGGAGATACAGAAGATGGGTTTATTATCCCATTTTATGAGTATGACACACTGAGGCTTGGAGAGTTAAATGGCTCTCCCCTAGTCAGAGCTTGTTTGTGGTGGGCCCAGGAGTTCTGGTTCTGCCTTCTAAGCCAGTGCTTTTTCACAGTCTGCCCATACCCATGATGATATTTTTTAAAGCTTTAAGCCCTGGGTGAAATAATGGCTTTTCCACTTACTGGTTGTATAATCTTGAGCGTGTTATCAATAGCCAGCTAAAATACGGGACGTCCAGTTAAATTTGAATTTCAGGTGAACAATGAATAGGTGTTTTTAGAATAAGTATGTTCCATGCAGTATTTGCTAACTCTGATCCTGTAGATTATATGTTTGTGTCTCTCCCAATATTGATATGTTGAAATCCTAACCCTCAGGGTGACGGTATTAGGTGAGGCCTTTGGGGTGATTAGATCATGAGGGTGAAGCCCTGTGAATGGCATTAGTGCCCTTATGAAAGAGACTCCCTTGCCCTTACTGCCAAGTGAGGACACGGCAAAAGGGAACCACCTGTGCACCAAGAAGTGAGTCCTCATCGGACATCAAATCTGCTGACACCTTGATCTTGGACTTCCACCTTCCAGAACTATAAGAAATAAATTTCTGTTGTTTATAAGCCACTCAGTCTTTGGTATTTTATTACAGTAGCCAGAACAAACTAAGACACCTGGCAACTCTAATTATTCCTCTAATTTTAAAAGGTAAAAGGGAACTGTTGTGAAGAGTAACTTTGATAATGTATTATAGAATCCACCACGAAATAGCATTCAGTGAACGTTAAAAAAGAAAACACAAGCACCTGTAGAAGGCCATATAAACTATCTCTGGTTCTCTCCTCCCCCAACCTTCAAAAGCTTCATACCCAGGAGTTGGTAAACTTTTCCTGTAAATGGCCAGTTAGTAAATATTTTAAGCTTTGTGGGCCATTAAGTCTCTGTTGCAAATACTCAGCTCTTCCATGTAGCATAAAAACAGCAAAGAGACCATATGTAATAAATGGTTATGGCTGAGTTCCAATAACACTTTATTTACAGAAGCAGGCAGGGGTATGAAAAGATAATGCACCCCAATGTTCACAGCAGCATTATTTATAATTGCTAAGGTATGGAAGCAACCTAAGTGTCCATCAGAGATGAATGGATAAAGAAGATGTGGTACATATATAGAATGGAATACTACTCAGCCATAAAAAATGAAATTTTGCCATTTGCCGCAACATGGACAGATGTGGAGGCCGTTATGCTGAGTGAAATAAGTCAGAGAAAGACAAATACTGTATGATATCACATATATGTGGAACCTAAAAAAATACAACAAACTAGTATAAAAGAAGTTTAGAATAAAAGAAGAAAGAAGTAGAGGACTTCCCTAATGGCGCAGTGGTTAAGAATCCACCTGCCAATGCAGGGGACACGGGTTCGAGCCCTGGTCTGGGAAGTTCCCACATGCCGCGGAGCAGCTAAGCCCGTGCGCCACAACTACTGGAGCCTGCAAACCACAACTACTGAGCCCGCGTGCCACAACTACTGAAGGCTGCGTGCCTAGAGCCCATGCTCCGAAACAAAGAGAAGCCACTGCAGTGAGATGCCCGTGCACCGCAACGAAGTGTAGCCCCCGCTCGCTGCAACTAGAGAAAGCCTGCACGCAGCAACAAAGACCCAGCACAGCCAAAAATAAATTTTAAAAAAAAGGAAGCAGAGTCACAGATATAGAGAACAAACTAATGGTTACCGAGGGGGGAGGGACAATATAGAGGTAGTGGGGAAAAGGGTTATTATGAGAGTATGTGAAATCATGTGTGTGAAGCGTTTGAAAATTGTAAAGCACTACAGAATTTAAAGAATCCTTAACTGAATTGAAAAAAGCAGGTAGGGATAGATTTGGCTGAGGGAGCTGGCTGACTCCTGCCCTCCCGGTAACTATTTGCCTGTCAAGTGATTTCATTCTAGGTCTCTAGCTTCCGTCTGTATTTTCTCATCTGTCACTAATTGCTAAAGCACAGGTAGTCTGTTCCCATTTCTCAAAAAACCACACACCCAGCTGTGGAGACCACAGGCTTGGGGCCAGGCTCCCCTGAGGAGATTGCAGCACCCTTGCCCCCCTACCCCAAAGTCCATGGACAAGGCCCTTGTCACCCAAAGCTGCCCTTTCTACCAGCACAGACATGAGGCTGCAGCTACCAGACTCTCTGTCAAGCCATCGCCATGGCAACCTCTGGCAGCTGCGTTTCCAGTTCAGCCCTGAGAGGTGTGCACGTGAGAAAATGAAGTCCCTGGAAAAAACGGACCGATTTCACCAACCTTTAGGGTAGTCATCGGGCCCAGGGAACCGTGGAAGGAGTGGAAAGAAATAACACAAGGCCAATAATAATTACGCTAAAAGCAGTATCAAAATTATATTGTGTTCGTACAGCACTCCACATCCACAATCTCAATTTATGTCTACCACCCTTAGCGTTTCCTCTAGTCATTTATTCATTTAGCACCTACCCTCTGTCAGGCACTGTTCTAGGCCCTGGAGTTTCAATGATGAAGCAGACTCTGCCCTCAAGCACCTTATGGTTTAGTGTAGGGTTGTGGGGAGCCATGGAAATAAAGAAACAAAATAATTACAAATTGTGACAAGCACAGTGAAGGGAGAACACAGGATGCAGAGTACAGATTAACGTGTCTGTGGGGTAAATCTACCTAGATAGTAGGATAAGGGCCGGTGGATCAAAAGAGGTGACGTTTCAGCTAAAGGGCTGAATGGTTAGAATGAATCACTTGGGAAAGAATAGGGGAAAGGGCACCTTAGGCAGTATGACTAGCATGTGCAAAGTAGATGAAGTCGGGGGAAATCACAAAGCATGTTTTGTTCTCAGTTAAGTGTATCAGTCAACGCTATGGACTGAATGTTTTTGCCTCCATCCCCAAATTCCTATGTTGAACCCTTAATCCCCAGGTGATAATATTTGGAGGTGGGGTAATTAGGTATAGACAGGGTCATGGGGGTGGAGCCCTCAGATGGCATTAGTGCTCCGATAGGAAGAGAAAGCCTGGAGCTCGCTGGCTGGCCACTGTTTGAGGACACAGTGAGAAGGTGATTGTCTGCAAGCCGGGAAGAGGGCTTTCACCAGAACCCGCCTGTGCTGACACCCTGAACTCAGACTACCCAGGCTCCAGAACTGTGAGAAATAATCTTCTGTTGTTTAAGCCACTTGGTCTCTGAGATGTTTTGTTACAGCAGCTCTAGCTGACAAAGACAGTCAGCGTCCAGTCCAGTGTCAGGCAAGCAGAAAACATTCTAGGCACTTCAGAGGGAGTTTAATATAGGGAATTGGCTTCCAGCTGTTGGGAGGGTTAGAAGAACACAAAAACAAAGGGGGTGGGGGTTAGAGGAGCAAAAGAAAGAAAAGGATTGTTTCCCAGAGGCTGGTGAGGTGCTTGTGCCCCTGGACTGGGGCCCGTGAGCCCACGTGGGTAACGAGTCACGCTCCCATCCTCATCATGCAAATGAGCAAATCAAGGCAGAACCTTTCATTAAAATTGACAGTTTTGTTTTTTTTTTTTTTTTTTGCGGTACGCGGGCCTCTCACCGCCGTGGCCTCTCCCGTTGCAGAGCACAGGCTCCGGACGCGCAGGCTCAGCGGCCATGGCTCACAGGCCCAGCCGCTCCGCGGCATGTAGGGTCTTCCCAGACTGGGGCGCGAACCCGTGTCCCCTGCATTGGCAGGCAGACTCTCAACCACTGCACCACCAGGGAAGCCCTGTTTTTATTATTTATAGCAAAAAAAAAAAAAAAACCCACCCAAAACAACAAATAATTAAGCAAGTGTGCAGCTGAAACCACCACAATATTGTAAATCAACTATACTTCAGTTAAAAAAATAGCTAAACAAGGGGCATAATGAATAAATGCTAAAATAAATCAACAAAGAACATCTACAGATCATTCAGAAAATGACTAACAAACTATAGGAAATTAGGTAAGGGCTATTAACAACCAGTTGCACAAAAGGGAAACACAAATGGACCTTAAAAATATGAAAAGGGCTTCCCTGGTGGTGCAGTGGTTGAGAATCCGCCTGCCGATGCAGGGCACACGGGTTCGTGCCCTGGTCCGGGAAGATCCCACGTGCCGCGGAGCAGCTGGGCCCGTGAGCCATGGCCGCTGAGCCTGCGCGTCCGGAGCCTGCGCTCCGCAACGGGAGAGGCCACGGCAGTGAGAGGCCCGCGTACCACAAAAAAATAAAATAAAATAAAATAAAAAATTTGAAAAGATGTCCCTTCATTGTGATAAGAGAAATGGAAAATAAACTACAAGGGATACCATTTCTCATCTCTCAGGTTGGTAAAGATCAAAGCGTTTGAGAATGCCAGGACACAGAGGGAGCGGCCAAGTTTTCGAGCGCCTGTATTTCTGAGAGTGTGACTTGTTCCCACGTCTAAGGAGGTCAGTTGGCCACCCCTGTCATACTTGGGGTGTGACCTGCCGCTCTCACTGCATGTTTATCCTCCAGCTGAACTCGCACCTGGGGAGGTGATGTGTGCGCAAGGGTGCTCTCACCACAGCACTGTTTGCTAGCAAATGACTGGAAACGACTTCAGTGTCCATCGGTAGGGGGCTGGTTA
The DNA here is from genome assembly GCF_002837175.3 of Physeter macrocephalus. Classification (NCBI taxonomy): domain Eukaryota; kingdom Metazoa; phylum Chordata; class Mammalia; order Artiodactyla; family Physeteridae; genus Physeter; species Physeter macrocephalus. The sequence goes on from NC_041225.1 coordinate 32,241,199, forward strand.
AATAAGTTAGAGAATAAGATGGGGCAGAGAAAACAATGAGAAATCTCTATATATACTAAAAAAGGAAATTTCTCTAAAAATATTTTTAAGGGAGAAATATGATAGTTCAGCAATGTGATAGTTCTGGTCCCACTAGAAGCCAATTCCAAGATGGGATTAGAGTACAAAACACTTACTGGGGGAGGGATCAGGGGAAGGTAGGGGTGGTGGCAGCCATCAGACTGGGTGCAGGTCTCACACCTGTGGGAGAAGAGCAGGAAGGAAGGAGGGTGAGAAGTTAGGAAGCATCTTGATGGCAGCTCAGGGCAAGAAAGTCTCCACCAGGCTAATGGAGGAGTTCCCACGTCGAAGCGGCCTGTCCAGGGGAGTTTCCTGTCTCATGGAAGGAGCAGGCCTGCCTAGGGGCCCCTCCTGGCAGTCACCAGCTGGAAATACCCTGAAGGAAGCCAGGCCTCAGGGAAGAAAGGCAGTGGATCCAGAGGGCAGCAGCTGGGCTGCCAGCTAACTATTCTCCCTGCAGCAGGAGACTGGTGGGCACGTTTTCCTGGCCACCACACGCAGGACCTTTGTGTAACATGGACTATTTATGGGGAGAAATATACACACTTGTCTGTAATGTATAGCACATCTCTGAAAGGATGCACAGGAAATTAGGAGCAGTGGCTGCCTCTGGGAAGTGGCCAACAGGAAAGGGAGAGACACATTCTTCCCATTGTAAGCCTTGTGTACTTTAAGGATGTTGTACTGTATCACCTAGTCCAAAAAATAAATTAAAACTAAAAATGGAAATTGAGACATGAGAATTGATGAGATTACCTAGGATGAGAGTTGAAAAGGAATAAAAGAAGCGAGCTGGGGACCAGATCTGAAGAACCCCAATATCTAGAGGAAGAGGAGAGGGGAGGATCCAGCCAATAAACGGGGCCTGGACCAGAGGAGCAGGAGGGGAACTCCAAGTGGGTGGCACCCCGGAAGTCAGTCAACTGTGCCGAGTGGGGCTGAGTGTTCAGGTGGGAGAGGACAGAGGCTTGTCCACTGGGTAATGTGAAGGTCATTGGCGACCTCAAGAGCAGGCTTGGTGTGGAAGCAAGGTCCCCAAAGAGTGAATTAGAGGATTAGGAAGTGGAAACACATGCCTAGATAACACTTTCTGGACGTTTGCCTTGAAGGGGACTAGAGAGTGAGAAGGAAGCTACAGAGAGATTTTTTTTAAATTAAAGTGTAGTTGATTTACAATCTTGTGTTAGTTTCAGGTATGCAGCAAAGTGATTCGGTATATATATATTCTTTTTCAGATTCTTTTCCATTATATCTTATTACAAGATATTGAATATATTTCCCTGTGCTATACAGTCAGTCTTTGTTGTTTATAGGATTTAAAATTATAACATGGGAGGTGACAGCACATGCTGTGTGCGGATGAGGATGATCTAACTGGAAGCATAGGAAGAGTTATGCAGAGGAGAAGGGCCAAGAGGGCACGGCCAAGTCCAGGAAACGGTGAGAGAGAATCGATTCAGAGATGGTAGGGAGGTTGTCCAAAGTCACACAGCTCGCTAGTGTCCCGTTTTTTCCTCTTCAGTAGAGAGGAAGAATAGAAAGTTGGGTTTCTTTTTCAGGTTCAAATATAGGACATTTCCCAAAGTTTATGAGTTGAAACAGAAATAAGACATTGCAGTGAAAAACTCCTAGAGGGAAAATAATTTGCAAGCAGGGAGACCAGCTTGTTTCAGCATCATGAAGGGCCTGGAGCTACCAGGATGAGAACACGTTGCAGCGAAAGGTCCTTCCACTCCAGGGCCACCTGTAGAAAGTGGTTGGTTTCTCCACCAACTTTTTAATCCGACACCACTTCCATTTCAAAAAACAGGCAAACTAGAAGCAACTTTAAGTAGTCCAGGTCAAATGCCCAAGTTGTCACATTTTGGAAGTGAAAACTCTTTGGGGTAAAAATTAAATTAGATAAAGTATGGACATTTTCTTAGCTTAGAGCCTGGCATGAGGTAATCATTCAGTAAATGGTAGTTGTTAGTACAATGCCAGCCTGTGATTAATGGAAACTCATGTAACAGATAATTCTGGACTTGGAAATAGATGTGTCTATTTTAGTCACCACTCAGTATCGAGGGGCTACACAGGTGCTTAATCTGCACAGGTCTACACAGGGTCTACACCTGTAGGAGGTGCTTAATCCATGTTTGTTGAAGGATTGAACCCTACCTTAGCCCCCTGTTTCCATGGTCAAAATCTAGCCTTGTCACCACCAGTGATGATGAACTCTCGGGCATCACAGCTGTAATCTACAACCGCCAAACTTGAATTACACACGACCCTCGTTCACAACCGCTAAACCCTTGAGTTACCTGGCAACCCAGTGTTTTCCCCACCCAGTCACTCCTCCACTCTCTTGGTGATCAGTTCAGCCCTCTCCTCCCTCCAGAACTCCCTCAGTCCCTCGGCCGGCCGTCTTCCACGGCCTGCCCACGCTCCTTCTCAGGCACAGACGTGCACCACATCCCAGCCTCTCCTCTGTCACCCGCACCAACTTTTCCTCTCTAGTGCTTTATTCCCATTAGCACGTACGTGTGCTCTCATTGTTTGATCCAGCCCCTTCCACAAACTCCAGACTCGTTTCCGCAGCGTACGCAGGCGCCATACTGGACTGTCTAATGGGCATCTCAGCATATCCTACCCAGAGCAGCACTGCTGAGCCCCCTCTCACCATCTCATCCCCAGGCTAACCTCAGCCGGCAGCCTCGAGTCACCCGGACCCCTCCTCCATCTCCGCTCTCTGCCTTCACTTCCCTCCAGGCGCTGGCAATCTTGCGGTTCCTGGGCACATGGCCAGGCTCCCAGGACCCAGGTCTTGCCCTGGCTGCTCCTCCATGAACCATCCTCCGCGTACATCCCAGGGCAGCTCCCTCCCCTCCTTGACTCAAACGCTGCCTTCTCAGGAGGCTTTTCCCTCTGAAGCCGCATCCACGCATATCCTGCGTCCTAGGTGTCCCACTCCTGGATAGAAATGCGTTCCTACGTTCGTGAAAAGACACGCACAAGAATGTTTACAGCAGCACTATTCATAATTTCCCTTCGAGTCTCTCCCAGGCTCAGGGAAAGATCAACGGGAGTTCATAGAGCACAGGTCTTCGGAACCTCTGGGCCTGGGTTTCCAGGGAAACTGAGCTGGGGCCCGACGGTCTCTATTGTGGTGGAGGGTCTGGGTCTCAGGATCACAGAGCTGCCAGACGCATAGCCTCACATCATTTGAAACTGGAACTGAATTTTTCCCTCTCCCCACTTTGCAGGTGGGACAAGCTGATGCCCAGTGAGGGAGGGTGATTTTCCCAAGGCCACACAGCAAGACAATGGAATTGAAGTCTACTGACTCCCAGGTTGGCCTGTTCCACTGTGCTCTGCAGCTTATCTTTCCTGGGCATCAGAGAAGGTGAGGCCTCGAAGGCATGGAGGTCTTGGGGTTCTCCATCCCGGCTGCCCATTAGAATCACCTGGGAATGCCCATGCCTGCACCCCACCCTGGACCAGATAAATCAGAGCTTCTGGGGATGAGGCCTGGGCACTGATATTCTTTTAAAGCCCCCCAAGTGGTTCTAACGTGCAGCCAGGATAGAGAACCACTGTTCTAGCCCCAGAGGTAGGCGTGAACCCCAGGGATGGGAAATGTCTAGGCCATAGTTATTAAGACCAGAGTGGACATCACACCTGCTCTTTGGACCCGCGGTTCAGTGCTCTTTCTAATTCAGGACACTGCTACTCTCCTGCCTCCACAGACCCTCTAAAAAGAGTCTAAAACATCTGGTCCTCATCACGGTGCTGCTAACCCCAGTGAGGAACACATCACATTCATATACGTTTGGAACAGAATTCAGGTCAAATAATGAGCAGGTTGGGAATTCTGGTGTCCCCATAGCAGAATTCACTAATTTCCAGTCTTGGAGAGTTTTCGCCACCCCACTTTCCCCCGATTCATGCTGTCCACTCCCCGCAACGGCAAGGTCTCTGTGATCTCTGTTATTACAACGTGCCCGCAGCGTATATTGTTAGTGCCACTGAAGAGAGGTGCTAAATGAGGCCTCAGGGAAGATGAGTGACTTGTCCAGGGTCACAGATCAATAAGGTGGCCTTAGCCAATAATTTGAACTTAGGTTCTTAAAAATCCAAGAACATGATCTTTCTCCTGTCTTTTGCCAACTCTGTTCATTCCTGGACAGGCTCAAACCATGAGCTACTTTGTCAGCGGCCACCGTGTCCCCCATTTCACCCCAGGCAGCCTCCCAGGTGAGTCCTCAGGCTCTTCCTTGCCCAGAAACCACTGGCTGGGTCGTGCTCCAGGGGCCCACAGGGCCCGGAGGGGTCTAAGACTGAATCTGAGACTTGCGGCTGGTCAAGAACCAACTTTGGCTCCAAAAATCTGCCTCCTTATCTCTGCCAGGGTCTGGTATAGCCGGAAGGCTCTTCCAAACCCGTCTTCTGGAAAGAGCAACATTTAAATTAGAGCTGAGGTTCAGTGAACCTTGCGTGCGTTACAGCAGAGCCTGTCATCTGAAGCCTGGGCTTTCTTTTGCAATTTTCATTTTAAAAGAGAGTGTTTATGCAAATTTGTCATGAAGGTTTAAAAATCTCGACTTGCCCTGGAGCCAAACTCTGCTTTTCTAATTGGGTAGGGGAGTCATTGCTAAAGCTCCAAACAATGTTCTTCGCGAAATTGCATGTTTTGCAAGAGTTGCTCTTGAAAACATATAATTCTGATGTTGTGAAACCATTGCATCAATGCAGAGTTTTGAAAAAATGGAAATGTTCACTCGGGGAACCGAGGGGGTTGTTATTCGAGGTTGTAACAGTCTGGAATACTGCCTGCATAGGATGGGGAAGGAGACAGGCATTTGTGGGTTGATTTCTCAATAATACAGGAAGGTGGGGAATTGGGGAGGGGGAATGTAAAGAAGAAAGGGCCTCAGACTCAGAGACCTGGTCACCCTCTGCCCCAGGCTGCTGAGCTGCTTGAGGTCAATCTTTGAAGCTTGCTGGGCTTCAGTTACCTCGGCTGGGCTAGATGCCCCCGGGGTGACTTGGGCTCCTGGGGTGCTTACTTCTCTGGGGCTCCTCTTCCTACATGGCAGCCAAAGGTGCTGAACGGGATGACTCAGGAATGGTCTGGTCCTAAATTCCATACTCTCTGAAATTTTCTGATTGTCATTGGATGAGTCCCAGTCCACAGGAGGACTTGCTGGGCCACCACCTTCTTTATGTCCTTCCCAGAGAGGTTAGTAGAGTGTTTCCTTAACTAACCACACTTGGGTTGAGTCTTTCCAATGCCAGAAATAAAGAAGGATTTAAGGAAATTTCATTTTTCTCTTTCAGAGACGGTCACTGTTTACCGTATTTGTGCATTATAAAGCGATTGATCTGTGGGGGAATGTAGGGTGCAGAGCAGGGACCGGGTCACATTTTTCCTGCTTCTCCTTGAAAAGATATGAACCTCTGGGACTCCTTGAACAGCCAAGAGTCTGCCAGAAACCTCTCTGCGACTTTGGACGCGGGTGAGTCTTGAGTCCAGGGCTGGCCTGAATCACACAATGGGCTGGGGACTGGCCCGGGCTGCCGCTGCACAGGTCTTTTGCGTTGCACTGTCTTCTCCTGTGGTCCTACGAAGGCTCCTCCAAGTTCACGACAAGATAACAGCCCCCCTGCTGGCTTTCTGGACACTGGGGACTCAACTGCAGTGGCTCCTGTCACTGGGAGAGTTTTTCAGTATTCAGTTCCTTCTGATTCGGGGGGGGTGTCCCCCGTAATCAGAAGCTTTCCTCTTTGCTCCAGCTTCCCTTCTAGTCCACCTTACATCCCTTCTCGTACTTCAGTGCCAGAGTATTTGTCTCACTGGAAACCAAGGCTTTTTTGTTTGGGCCCTCACTCCCTATTCTGGCTCCAGCTCAGCACTGGCTATCTCTCCCCCCCAGCCCAGTTCCACAGAGGCCTGGATCTGTTTATGGGATGATCTCTGCTCCTGTCTGATCTTGTCTGGCCTTCACGCACAGGGAACAAGTCCTGGCCAGCAGCACCTGCTCCTGGTGCACGCACAGGACTGTCCTCTGCTACTCTCACATGACACTCCTGAGCTGCCCTTTATTCGACCCCCTGCCTCTCCAGTGCCAGCCTTTGTGCCTCGAGAAGCTCATTTGATCATTTTTGCCATTTTTACACACACACAAACACACAAGCACATATTCCTTCAGTCTAGTAAGTAGTGGACACAGCTTCTACTGATTGGATACCTACTCAGTGCTCGGCGCTTACTATATCAGGATGCTTTCAGCTATAAAAAGCAGAAAAGACTCCAAATGGCTTGTCATAATAATGGCCAACATATTAACCCTTTTAATCCTGCAACAATCTCATAAAGTAGATATAGTTATTATCTCCATGCCCATTTTACAGATGAGAAGACTGAGAGAGATAAGCATGCTAAACATCATAAGTGGTAGAGCCTGGATTTGGCAGTCTAGCTCTGAGCCTACACTCTGGACCACCACTATACTGTGCATTGAACCGTAGGATAGGATTCTTTCACTTAACAAGATGTCCCAAGGTGGGAACATTCCAAGAGCAATTAATTCAACAGCTCAACTTTGCCACCAAGGACCGGGGTTCTTTTCATCTTTGTGCTCTGCCATCTTTAACCTCTTGGCTTTTTTGTTCAGTATTATCCCTTTACATTACAACATGGCTGCAGCAGCTCCAAGTATCACATCCTTACCTAACAACACCCAAAGGCCATCAAAAGAGCAAGTACCTTCCTTATGGTTCTTTTTAAGATGAAGGAAACATCCGCAAATTCCTCCAGATGCTTCCCCTCCTGGCCCCTTAGCCAGAATAAAATTACATGCCTATTCATAAACTACCCATTGAGATGAAATGGGCTTGCCATAACTGGCTTAGACCAATCAGGACCCACACTTGTTGAGCTGGGAAGGAGCACTGCCTCTCCTGAAGCACAGGGATACCTGAATGAAGCTGGCTTCTGGTTTGTTGGCAGGGAAGGGGAGCCAGAGGCGTGTGGGCCTGACACACCCACCTTATTTCTTGTTCTCATCATAACCTTACGAGAAAGGGGTTATTATCATTTTACAAGTAAGGAAACTAAGACTCAGAGGGAACCAGTTGGTTGGCCTAGGTGACCAATAGGTCTGCATCCTCAGGCAGCCTGGCAGGCCTGGGAGTGAAAGCCTCCTTTCCTATTGTGGACGGACTGCACTGAAAGATTCATGGTCCTGTCAGACGGCTCTCGCTGTCCCTTTGCAGTGACTGCGTCAGTTTAACAACCAGAGGAATCCTCGCATGATGTTTGCTCTGCTTGTAGGCACGTGGAGGCCCCAGGGGAGCACCAGGGGCAAGAGAGGCTCTCCCAGCTCCCTCCTGTGGGCCTGCAGCCAGGGAGGGTGGCATCTCTTGGCGTGAGGCTTCCCTTATCTGCAAGCCTGGTTCTGCAGATTAGAGGTAAGCCTGCGCTGGCTCTCCGGGTCCCATTCCAGAAAGTCCCTGTGGAGAGATGGCCCCAGGCCCTGCTTTTACAGACCGGCTCCCCTGCTTTCTGATTCTCTTAGGAATGCCGGCACCTTTGATTTTCCGAGCCCCAGGAAGGGACCAGCCCTCTCACTGACCCATATGCCCCTTCCTCCCAAGGAGGGGGGCCTGATCTCACCCCAGGGCTCCCTCTCCCTGTCCTGCATGGCTCTGCTATTTGTGGACGCCCTCTGGGACCACTCCCCAGGCGAGGTGCGAGCACGGGAAGCGGAGGCAGCCTGACCTCTATTCAGGCCTGTGGGCCCAGGTAGCTGTTTCTCTGCACAGATGGCCGACGCCACTGAGAAGGTCCTGGGACCCACCGTCCAGGCACAAACCTGGTGGGAGGTCCGGAGCAGCGTGCTTCTTTCCCGGAAACAAGCAAGGACACAGACTTCTTTGATTTTTCTCTCCCCTCTATTTGTGTATTTTTCACTCCTTGTTCATCCATCCATTCATCCATCATCCATCCATCATCCATCCATCCATCCATCCATCCAACAGGTCCGGAGCCCTTGTTGTGGGGCAGGCATGGAAATACAATGACAACTCACACATGGTTCCTGCCCCACCAGGAACCTTGCATTCCAGGGGAATACGCTCCACAACCCGGGAGTATTTAAGGTTTTAATTCCCCTGTGGGCATTTGTGTTTGAATTTGGGTCTCCGCAAAATGAATACACAAATATGGACAATTTAATGGTGGTCTCTCCAGGATCGAGCCAAAGTGAAGCCAGGGCATTCTTTTTAAGAAGGGACTCTGGGATTTCACTGGTGGCGCAGTGGTTAAGAAGCCGCCTGCCCATGCAGGGGACACGGGTTCGAGCCCGGGTCCGGGAAGATCCCACATGCCGCGGAGCAACTAAGCCCGTGCGCCACAACTCCTGAGTCTGTGCTCTAGAGCCCGTGAGCCACAACTACAGAGCCCGCGTGCCACAACTACTGACGCCCGCGTGCCTAGAGCCTGTGCTCCGCAACAAGAGAAGCCACCGCAATGAGAAGCCTGTGCACCTCCACGAAGAGTAGCCCCTGCTCGCCGCACCTAGAGAAAGCCTGCGTGCAGCAACGAAGACCCAGTGCAGCCAAAAATAAATAAATTAAATTAATAATAAATAAATTTTTTTTAAAAAAGAAGGGGCTCTGCCTTTCCAGTATTTTTTAAATCTCTCCAGTCAGTCAGATCACCCCTCTTCCTGCAGACCTTGAACATGTGCTTCTGAGCTGCGGACCTCAGGAGAGGTTAGTGATGCCAGCCTTGAAAGGGGCCTCAGGGAAGTCACTAGTGAGCATTGAAAGAGGGGGTCAGGGCGATGGCAGCAGGTGGCCAGTCCAGCTGGCTCTGGGCTTCCTCTCTCGCTGGGCAGGCTGAGCAGGGTATCCACAGGGACCTGAATTAGTTGAGGGCTGCCTGGGAACCTTAAATGTACTGCAGGAGTAGCTGTTCTCCTGGGGCCACCTCCCTCGTGGAGGGAGCCTCCGGCACTGCAGAGTAACTGAGGCGGGTTTGGACCACCCAGGGAAGGGGCAGCACTTCAGCACAGAGATGCTTGGCTTCTGGTCTGGTGGTACCCAGCGGTGGGTGATGTGTTTGCCACCAGGTTCTCTTCCCAAGGAAAGAGAATGACACATTTGAGGGACTGGCATATTTCCAAGCCTGGCTCTGTACTTATTATTTTAAACACATCTGTAGAAGCTGTCGTGTTTAATAAAAGATAGTTTTTTAAAGGCATTACTAAATTTATAATGGCTTTTCATCCTTGCACATTTTCTCAGATGATGGATACTAAAAGCACAATCATCATCACGAGGGGCTTTGATGTAAAACAGTGTTATAAAATGTCTCAAAAGGGTCTCCATACTCAAAATGTGGGGAGCCTGTCCCACTGGAGGGTGATGTCCTCTGCCACCCTCACCTCCCTTTCCCCACCCCGGCAGAAGGCCCTGCGGGCTGGGAGCCCCTCCTGCAAGGCAGCCCCTGTGCTGTCAGCTCTGGCTCTTGGAAAGCCTGAAGTCACATTGGATCTGACTGTATCCCCGTCACGGCACCAGCACCCCACGCTCCCTCCTGGATCCCACCCTTCCCCCTGCTGTGATTTTTTTTTCACAAAGCAATAGTTACTTTTATTACATTCTACGCATCCTATTTCCTTAAAAATAAATGAAGGTCATGAAGCAGGGCACTTAATAGGTTGCACGTCTTCAGTAGGTTAAAATCAGGTATATACCACATTTGAGCGTGCAACACTGCTTTTTAAGTTTTAAATTAAAATGCATGACACCTCGATTTTAGCCACTAAGACCTGTGTCAGATTTCCAACCTACAGAACTACAAAGTAATAAATCTGTGTTATTTTGAGCCACTAAATGTGTGGCAATTTGTTACAGCAGCAAGAGGACACTAATACAAGTACCCAAGAAACCTTGGGTTTCTTAGTTGCCTCTGGGAAAGGGGAATAGTTAGTTGAAGGACAGGAGTGGAAAAGGTATACAGTATGAACTTTTGAACTATGTGAATGTTTTGTTGTTTTTGTTTGTTTGTTTGTTTGTTTTGGTTTTGTTTTGCGGTACGCGAGCCTCTCACTGCTGTGGCCTCTCCCGTTGCGGAGCACAGGCTCCGGACGCACAGGCTCAGCGGCCATGGCTCACGGGCCCAGCCGCTCCGCGGCATGTGGGACCTTCCTGGACCAGGGCATGAACCCGCGTCCCCTGCAACGGCAGGTGGACTCTCAACCACTACGTCACCAGGGAAGCCCCGTGAATGTATTATTTTAACATAAATAAAAATGTTTTGAACGTTTGGGGATCCCCTGCTGTGACCTCCAGGGCCACTCCCTCAGCCACTGTGGATGGGCCTCCAAGCACCTGGGAGTTTCCTGTCTCCTTTCCTGCAGCAGAAGAGAGGATTCAAGAGGGAGCCAGTAGATATCCTGATGAATCCAGAACCACATCCTCCTCCCCGCACCTATGTCCCCACCCTCTCTCTGACCCCTCCTGCCCTGCGGGAAGCAGCGTAGTACGGTGAAAAGGCCACTTAGAATCCAAAGACTTTGGATTTGAATTCCTTTTCTATCACTCACTAGCTTTGAAACTGGGCAAATCCCTTTACCTCTGACCCTCAGTTTCTTCATCCAAAAGTGAGATGAATAGCCACCCCTCACAGGGCTTTTGTAAGGATTAGGTGCATGGTACTTAGTAAGTGCTCCATAAATATTAGATAAACCTGGATCATATTAAAAGTTCATAATATTTACCTTTGGGAGAATTTACACTGAGAAGCACACTTAGCAGATGTGAGATTCGTATTCTCCCTGGCCAGAGAGCACCTGCCGAAAATGACCACAGGCACCGTTCTGCAGCAAATCGTATTCACTGGTCTGCCTTCACCTGGAGGCCCCCGAGCATCCCTCAAAGACGCCCGTCCTCGGTTACTTCCAGAGGTCCTTAGCAATGTCTGCCTGTGCCTGAATGTGCTGGGTGCACACAGGGATGGTGGCCCCGCACTCCTGAGTGCTCGGGGCTGCTGCGGGCGGGGTAGTGAGAAATCAGAGGCTGACGTGTTATCTACTGATCCACAGTTTATTCTCTCCCACCGTTTCTGAGGGTCAGGAATCCGGCAGTGGCTGAGCTGGGTAGTTCTGGCTCAGGGTCTCTCACGAGGCTGCAGTCAAGCTGTTGGCCAGACCGGCATCATTGAAAGCCTTGAAAGGGTTCAAGGACCCACCTCCAAGAGGGTCACTCAAGTGGCTATTGGCTGGAGTCCTCAGTTCCTTCCTGAGCACCTCCAGACTCCACGTAGAGTCTCTGAGGACAACTGGCTCCCGCAGAGTGAGATATCTGTGTGCGTATATGTGCACGAGATGGGGAGAGAGAGCAGAACAGAAGGCACAGTATTTTCTATAACCTAACTCAGAAAAAATGCATCTGTAACTTCCCTAATCTCAAACTGAAATTTGGCATTTCTTTCAATCATACATGTGGGCAACAAACCAAAGCACTTAATAGTGCATTATTAGTGTCTTTATCACCAGTGCAGTCACGGATATGTTCAGATAGCATGACAGTTGTTATGGACGGCTCCAAATCTAGGGTACGTGCATCATCACACAGTCAAACCAAGGCCGACGTCTGCTGCTATCTTGTTATCTAATGTTTCCCTAATGACGCTCCTATGCTACCGTACTGTGCATTCTCTGTCAACTGTCTTTCAGTATAATTAGTTTCCTTTTAAATCCTATGTATTTTATTTCATTCATTCCAAAATAATACTGGCAGTCACCAGACTACTAAAGGGGCCCGTGGCACAAAAAGGGCAGGACTGCTGAGGCCAGGTGATCTGCACTGGCTCCTCCACGATTCGTGTCTTCCTGGGCAAATCAGACCTTCCACCTCTACTGCCAAGGTGGGAAAGGAACAGGCCTGTGCTCCCTGCCCCCATTAATTCTGTAAATGGCCTTCTCGTGGATTTGATGCTGTTTGCTTTTCCTGATGGTGCCGGTTGTGTCTGGGCTGGGCTGGTGACTCAGCGCCTGAGGCCTCGATGGACTGGAGGTGGGTCCCCCCAATACTCTCTGTTCTTGGAGAAACACCTGCTGGGAGTTCCCTGAGTATGTGTCAGGATCTACTTTCACTGCGGAAAATTTCTGTGAAATTCTTTATGTAAGTATGAAAGCCCAGAGGGGAACTCATCTCCCCTGGCCAAATCCACCTGCCTTGTCCTCACCCTGCTTCAGAGGCAGCCCAGCCAATGGACACCTCTCTACAGAGGGAAGGAGGGGACATTTGTTGAGCACTTACATGCATCTCCCCATTTTCTCCTCCTAGCAAGTCTGGGAGGTTGTTTCCTATCTCCCTTTAACAGATGAGGAAGGTGAGGCTCCAAGACTTTATGGGACTTACTCCAGGTAACCCTATTTGCAAGTGCTAGAGCTAGGACGTGACCCCTAAGCCTGCAGCAGCACACTGTTCTCACTTCCTCTGTGCCGGTGAAGGCTGGTGGCCTGGGATGGATGCGTGCCAGCTTGACTGCCAAGTTGAGCAGTTAATGCTTATTTCAGTAGGTTACTGGGGAGCCACCAAAGGCTCTTGAGGTGGGGAAGCAATACAATGAGTTTCACTTTAAGAAGCGAATTGGGAGCTGGAAGATGATTTATGGGGTCGCAGGCCTGGAGACAGGAAAACTGGTTAGGAAGTTATTGCAACTGTTCAGGTAAGACATGCTGAGGGCCTCAGGTGATGGAGTGGGAGCAGGAAGGTTAGCATGCAGGGGGCAGGGGGCACGGCAGAAGCTGGATGACTGATTGCGTGTGTGGGGTTAGGGCCGGGAGGACCCCGTGGAGCATTTGGGCCAGGGAGCGGTCACGGGAGGCTGAGAGGACCGGCTACACTCATGTTAGGGTGGCCGTGGGGAGTCTCAGTTCATTCAGCCCTTGGGTCCTGCAGGTCCCTCAGGGGAAGTCAAGCTGGCCTGTGATAGAGGCCCTTCTGGAGCCCAAGCTCCCCAGGCGGCTCCTGGTGCCTGGGGAGAGACCAGCCCTTCCTTGCCCCACGCCTGCTGTATGGTTTTTCCCTCTTCTGACAATTTAGCCCCATAAGTGGTGGGAGCAGATGCTTTGACCACAAGCTGGAGCCATGAAGCTAATTGTGGTTGCACAGGATCTGCCTCAGACATGGGGAAGTCTTGCATCGGTTTATGGGAGACCATCCGAATAGTGGCGGCACATTTTCTCCTCCTTTCCAAACGGCCAGTCACCCTGAGTTTTCTGTTAAAGAAAGGGCAATAGAGGGTGATGGTCCAGCTTTTAGACTCAGGGGCCCAACTACTTGGGCCCAAATCCAAGCTCTGCCAGTTACTGATCAGGAGCCTTGGGCAATTAATCTCTCTGTCCCCGAGCTTCCTCATCTGTAAAATGGGAATAATACTGGTACCCACTTCAAAAGATTGTCGAGGTTAAGTGGGTTAAACCATGAAATGCTACTAGCGCCCGGTATGTAGTTGGTGCTTAATAAATAGGTGTTGAACGGATGAGTGTTTTAGAAGAAAGCTTCCCAAGGAGGAAAATTAGAGGTGATTTTTTTTTTTTTCACGTGAAATGGCAAAATCTAGATAAGGAAAGGCCCGGCTTTGTTCGAGCTCCTTCCCAATACAGTCCATTAAAGGGGGATGAGGGGAGAGTTACTGGAAGAAGTAAATTAAAACCCCATGAAAGGATTTCCCTGGTGGCGCAGTAGTTAAGAATCCGCCTGCCAATGCAGGGGACACGGGTTCGAGCCCTGGTCCGGGAAGATCCCACATGCCGCGGAGCAGCTAAGCCCGTGCGCCACAACTACCGAGCCTGTGCTCTAGAGCCCGCAAGCCACAACTACTGAGCCCGCGTGCTGCAACTACTGAAGGCCGCAAGCCTAGAGCCCGTGCTCCACAACAAGAGAAGCCACAGCAATAAGAAGCCCACACCCCGCCACGAAGAGTAGCCCTCGCTCGCCGCAACTAGAGAAAGCCCGCACGCAGCAACAAAGACCCAACGTAGCCAAAAATCAATCAATCAATAAACTTTTGTTTAAAAACCCACGAAGAATTATTTCCTTTCTCTGCTTATTGACTTTCTCCCTTCCAGGCCCAGTGTAAACACCACCTCCTCAGGGGAGCCTTCCCTGGTTTCTACTCTTCCCCAGCACCCTCAGACATGGCTTCCTCTTCTATTCTCGGGCAGCTTCCAGCTTGTGGGTTTTATGGTAGCACTTACTTAATCCTGCTTTATTTTAGTTGCATTCACGGCCTTCTCCTCTTACTGGACAGGAAACTACCCTCTGAGGCAGAAACACGTGGGAGCTTTGAGTTGGACAGGTCTGGGTCACATCCTTCCACCACTTACCAGCCAGGCTAGTCGCACAGGTAAAAAGCCAAGGCACACCTGTCAGGAGCTCTTCGATTGGCCTCGTTCCTCAGACCAAAGCTGACCAACACGCCGAATGAGCTGGACTCATGGGACGAAACCACCAGGCAGCGTCTCCTCCCTCTGTTCCCTTCTCCCCGGTCCCCTCTGAACACTCCAGTCCTGTGGCCTTTCTGGTGGCTCTTAGTTGATAAAATGGGCTCAGTCCAGGAATTTCAAAGGTCCAGGCCTGAATCTGATTTAAAATGGGCACCTCTCGCTTTTCGTCTTGAGCCCTCGCCGCAGGTAGGAGGCCGTTGGCTGGGGAGAGGCGCTTTCTCCTCCCACCTCTCCGAGCCACTGTCTGCATCTCCCTCAGCCCTTCAGGGGCCTCTGGCCCAGCTGACCGACACCGGCCGGGTCAGAGGTGGCCCAGCGGCGGAGGAGGCCTGTCGACACCCCGAGGACACGTGGGCCGCGCGCGCCTGCGGACCCGCGGCCTCCGGAGATGTCCCCGCGGCCTGGGCTCCAGGAAGCCTGGCTCGTGAGCCGGCGGCTGAGTGTGAGGAAACGCAGAGGCGAGCGAGCCCTTCTCCGCGGACCGAGGCAGCCGGCCGGGCTCTGTGCTGAGTGCTGACGTGTGTGTTGCTCCTGAAGACGGAGCCGCGGGGAGCCTGGCTGACTCGTCCCCGCAGACGGATCCCTTCCAGAAGCTCGTGTGCTCCGGCCCTGACTGCACGCCCAGCAGCGGCTCAGAGTTCACGGGGTCACGCAGGACGCGCCGGCGCAGGAGACGGGAGCTGAGCGAGAGGCGCGAAGGGGGCTCTGCCGCGCAGCCGCGGTCGACCACGCGCGCTGAGCCGGAGCTGCCTCCGCGCCGCCCCGCCCACGGGGCTGCCGCGGGGCCCAGCCAGAGGATGACAGCGGAGCATCTTTTCCGACCCGCGGGTCACCGGGGAAATGCGGGCGGTGCACCTCATGCCCATTGCGGGGGCGCCGAGGTGGACAAGACTGAGCCCCTTGAGGGCTGACGGGACGCGGAGCACCTGGAAGCCTCACACACCGCAGGCGGGAAAGGAAAATGGTGCCGCCACTTTGGAAAACGGCTTGGCGGTTCCTTAAAAAGTTAGACATCGCCCGGCCAGCGCCAGAGAAGAGCACATGCTGCACGATTCCGTGTGTTTGAAATTCTGGAAAATGCAAACTGATGTGTAGTGGCAGAAAGAAGACCAGTGGCCGCCTGGAAATGGAGGGGCGGGGAGGGGCGAGAGGAACCGGTGATGGGGAGGCACAGGGGCTTTTGGGTGCTCCTGGTTTCATGGGTCTTTACATGTCAAACTCGTCAAATTGTGCCCTCTGAATGTGTGCAGGTCAGTGAATGTCAGTTATACGTCCACAAGGACGTATCGGAAAAAAAGTCTTAGAGACAAAAAGAAGCGCATGTTTCACAGTGAAAAAAGCAGACAGACAAAAAAGGGAAGCATCTGGGATACACGGTGGTTTAGTAAATGCTGATTAGTTGGCACGAGCCTGGATTCTCACTAAGTCTGTTCATTCACTCGTCGCGGTTCTCACAGGTCCAACCCCAGACAGAGCGACAGCAGCATGGAATCTGCACGCCATGGTGGGCTCCCCTTCAGCACGGAGGGGACTTGTTTCTAAGGCTGGCCCAGCTTACACTCCAGACCCTGAGAGATGACCTCTCTCCTCTCGGAGTGCTGCCTCTCTGACTGTCTGCCTGCTCATCGGCCTTGCCTAGGACGGTTTATTCAAGAATTTCTTCTTCCTGTTTTGTAAATAAGTTCATTTGTACCATTTTTTTAGATTCCACGTATAGGTGATATCGTATGATATTTGTCTTTCTCTGTCTGACTTACTTCACTCAGTATGACGATCTCTGGGTCCATCCTTATTGCTGCAGATGGCATTATTTTGTTCCCTTTTTATGGCTGAGTGATATTCCATTGTGTATATGTACTACATCTTCTTTATCCATTCATCTGTTGATGGACATTTAGGTGGCTTCCATGTCCTGGCTATTGTAAATAGTGCTGCAGTGAACATTGGGTGCATGTATCTTTTTGAATTATGGTTTTCTCCTGATATATGCCCAGGAGTGGGATTGCCGGAGTCACTGATGTAGAAAACAAACTTATGGTTATGAGGGGGGAAAACGGGGGGGAAGGGATAAACTGGGAGATTGGGACTGACATATACACACTACTCTATAGAAAATACATAACTAATAAGGACCTACTGTATAGCACAGGGAACTCAATACTCTGTAATGACCTATATGGCAAAAGAATCTAAAAAAAGAGTGGATATGTATATGTGTATAACTGAAGCACTTTGCTGTGCAGCAGAAACTAATACAACACTGTAAATCAACTATACACCAATAAAAAAATTTAAAAAAAAGAAGAATTTCCGCTTTCTCTTTAAGCCTCCAAATGGTTCAAATCCCAGCTTGCCCACCTGTCAGACCAGTGACGTTGTACAGGTGACCGAGCCTCTCCCAGCCTTAGTGGAAGGGAAGATGCCTATGTCCTGGGTCCGCTGTGGAAATGAGCCAGCTGGCAGTTGGGCCAGGCCCCGCGTGCTAAACCACAGCTGCCTGACACTTGTAAGAACCCCCGCACCCTACACCTTTCAAGGCCCTTTGAGGAGATCTGTCAGCGCCCACTCAGGCTGCCCGCGGTGATGTTTGGTGCCCGGTCTTCCTCTGTCTCCCACCCCTGTCTCTGAGGCTCACATTCGGACCCTTTCCTCCCCTCCCCCTCCCCCAGAGGCTCCTCCCCCTCTGGACACCATCTGGGGCTGCTGGTGGGAGGTCCCAGTGCCGAGGCAGATGGCGCCTCATCCTCTGGGGTGGTTGGCACACTGGCCAGTGTCCCTGCCCTCTGTGGCATTCTACTGGGGACCAAAGCAATATTGGCTCGGGCCCTGAAGAACTGTTAGTGACCATGGCACGTTTGGGTCTTCCTCAAGGTCACTACCTCCACGGGGTTCACACCTGAGACCCCAAAGCCTGGGCTGGAGGCCACGCTGAGCAGCTGTACTGCACCCCGGCTTGGAGTCAGTCCTTCCCAAAGACCGGGTTCTGTTCCGGGCCAAGCCTGCCCGCCTAGTTGGGGTTCTCTCAGGATCCAGGGGTTCCTCAATCCCTCCTGCCAAACAGGTGCATCTTGGAGCTGCCTCTCTAGTCTCTGAAGTGTGCTCTGAGTAGCAAGGGCACTCTTTCGGCTCAGGCTAGAACCTGCCCCCATGTACACACATGCGTGGAGGAAAGGGCTTAGCACGGCACCTGGTACACAGTAGGTGCTCAGTGAACATCAATACTCTTTACCCCTCACATGTGCACACACACACAGAGCACGGCGCTCTTTGAGCCCATGAATCTAACAGGACTGCGGTGAGTCTCACCTGAGATGTATGAACTCTAGAGCACGTGCCTACGTGAGGTGTAATTACCACAAATACTAACCCTTTTCCTTTGCTAGATCTAGTTATACGCTGGAGGATAGGGGAGGACGGGCTGGGGAGTGACGAAGATACGTGGGTGCAGGACGGAAGAACGGATCCCAGGAAAGACGGGAGCATGTCCAGCTAGAGGGATCGGGAACCAGGGCGGAAGGTACTCTGTCATGCCGGGCATGCCCTGCTCAGAGAAAGACAGTGTGGGCATGGAGACCAGAGCAGACTCCTGCAGGGAGAGAAAAAGCCTTCTGAGCCAGAAGAGACGCTTTAGCCAGGAGAACCTGTCGGAGATGCCATCCAGGCTGACGGGGTCACAGCAGCCGCAGCTCTGGGCCATGCTGCTCTGCCAGGAGGACTGCGGGAGCTCAGGGCAGGCGGGAGGGACTTCTGCAGGAGTGCCGGGCGGGGAAGAAGGAAAGCTGAGTATGGATGGTCACACTGGAGCCTGAAAAGGCCCCAGAGAAAGGCCTTTGACCCACAATTTAGAAACAACAGCGAGAAAGCAGCTGTGGGTCAGAGTGGTAGCTGAGGCCAGCCCAAGGCCATGGGCACACAGAGAGGCACTGTCTCGGGAGAGAGGCATTCCCGCTCCCCTCCTGGTCCCCTGCCCTTACCCCTGCACGGGGACCAAGGCTTCACAGGCTCCTTTTGTGAAGCACTGGTCTTAAATGAATCCGGGGGGAGAATAAGGCTGTGTAGGTAGCACAGCGTAGAGGGCCGCCTGTAGGGTCCCATCCGTGTGGTTTCATATTTCGGCTCTGCCCCCTCCTAGCACGGTGACTTTGGGCACAGTACTTAATCGTCCTGGCCTCTGGGAGACTGGCTGTTGTTTTCATTTGCTCTGAATTATCTTTAATGTCTAGCATGGTCTGTGAGCCTAATGGATTCATTTCTTTATTCATCTGTTCGTTCACTCATTCAAACAGACACTCTGATCACCTGTCAAATCAGACCAGCTCACTCCCAGGCCTACGGTCACCCATTAAACCCCAACAGCCGGACCTGCTTGGACTCCTCTCCCCACGCTACCCCCCTGTGCTCTATCATGTCACCACCTGCAGTTTCCGGAATGCACCAGGCTCCCTGGTGCTTCGGAGTATCTGCAGGCGCAGCCCTGACTCCCAGCCAGCCCTTCCCTGACCCAGGTAGAGCTAGTTTGGCCCTCTGGGCTCTCATAGCCCCTTACATTTGGGCCTCTAGTTTGGGGTTATCACCCGTGCCACAATCATGACCGGTCTGCCTCGCCCTGCAAACTGGGGGCTCCTGAAGGACAGCACTTTGGTTCTTGGCTTCTCTCTGTGTATCCCCAGCACCTAGCACAGGACCTGGCACAGAATGGGAGCTGAGAAAATGTTTGAGGCTCGAAGGAAAAAAGAGACCGTGATATATGTCATGGGTTGAACTGTGTCCCTCCCAAAAGATACGTTAAAGCCTGATATGAGCTGAATTGTGCCCCAAAATTCATGTTGAAGCTCTAACCCTGGTACCCCAGAATGTGACTGTATTTGGAGACAGGGCCTTTACAGAGGGGATTCAGTTAAAATGAGGCTGTTTCTGTGGGTCCTTATCCAATCCAGTGTCCTTATAAGAAGAGGAGATTAGGACACACAGAGGCACCAGGAATGCAAAGACAGAAGAAAGTCCACTTGAGGACACGGAGAGAAGACGGCTGTCTGCAAGCCAAGGAGAGAGGCCTCTGGAGAAACGGGACCTGCCGACACCCTGATCTTAGATTTCCAGCCTCAGGTACTGTGAGAAAATAAATGTCTGTTGTTTTAGTTGTGGTATTTTGTTATGGCAGCTCTGGAAAACTAATACAAAGTCCACACCCCTAGCGCCTCAGAATGTGACCTTATTTGGAGACAGGGTCATTACAGTTGTAATTAGTTAAGCTGAGGTCATGAGGATGGGCCCTATTCCAATATGACTGGTGTCCTTATGAGAAGGGGAAATTTGGACACAGGCAGACATGCACACAGGGAGAAGCCGTGTGAAGATGAAGGGGGACGCTTCTTGGACTTTTGGCCTCCAGCCTGTGAGACGATAAATTTCTGTTGTTTTCAGCCATCCAGTTTGTGGTACTTTGTTACGGCAGCGTTAGAAAACTAATACAGGATGGGAGACAAAAAAAAATATTACTTTATGACAAGTTCATCAAAGCGAGAGGGTTTTCTGCCCACGGCAGCACGGGCTATGGTGTCGACGCCAGATGACTGGAGATGAGCTTCCAGGGCCCTCTTCTCTTCCATTCCTGGTTCTTGTCCGCTACCGCCCCTCAAGCACAGACAGCTGGGTTACATTTCTCAGGGCTGCCGCTGAGCCCCATCCACCCCCAGAACTGCCCGCCACGTTATCAGTCCAGGATCACACCTGCTCCCCGAAATTCCATCTTCAGGAAATCTGGACCCAGGCCACGCCCAGCCCTCAGCAGGTCCCCGTGCAGACCCCGGACACCACGTTTTCTAACCTTCCTCGTTTTTCCCCAACTTGCCCACGCACAGCTGGCTTTTATTTTTTACCTTTGCTGTTACCTGTGCCACTACACACCTGTCCACACCCCAGCTCCCAACAAGGAGAGAGTGAGGGAAGGAAGGCAGAGGAGGGGAACTGAACCCCACGCAGGCGCTCAGACCCCTCTGAACCCGGCCTGCCTGGCCCTGAATGCTCCGAGGAACCGGCCCTTGTTTAGGGCGAGTCTGGGCACAGAGCCCTCCCCACAGACAGTGGCAGCGCTGAAGGGCTGGTGGAGACCAGGGCAACCCTCCTGTGGAAACTCGGGAGCTGCCACCGTTCACAGACATGAGAGGCCTCAGGCAGCATCTGCTGTGTCTGCGTTGCTCAAGCCCTTCCCACTCTGGCCCACTGCTTCCTGCTCCGTTCCCCTGTGACTCCCGTCACTGGGTCACTGGGCGTATTCACTGCCCCGCACAGGCCTTTCTCGTGCATGTGTCCGCTTCTCCCTGTACCTCATTTACCCCTGACCACTGAAATCCTACACAGCCTTCAAGGCCTGTCCCGCATGCCTCTTCCTCTAGCAAGCTTTCCCTGATAACCTCGACCAGAAGAGGTTCCCACTCCTGTCTTTGCCAAGTGCGGCATCCGGGCATGGGGAGTCGGGAGGTGTGTTTTCCCCAGGCTCTGGGGGCAGCGCTGTGCCAAGGGTGTAAGTGGGCGACCCTGAGCAGGCTCCTCTTCTGTCTGGGCTTTAGTCCCCCATCACAGTCCCCTGTGAAACAGAGATTTTATTTTTTATTTTATTGATTTTACTTTTTTTTTTTTTTTTTTTTTGGCGGTACGCGGGCCTCTCACTGTCGCGGCCTCTCCCGTTGCAGAGCACAGGCTCCGGACGCGCAGGCTCAGCGGCCGTGGCTCACGGGCCCAGCCGCTCCGCGGCGTGTGGGATCTTC
>NC_041225.1:32262794-32268787 GCF_002837175.3 Physeter macrocephalus
GGCACGCGGGATCCTCCCGGACCGGGGCACGAACCCGCGTCCCCTGCATCGGCAGGCGGGCTCTCAACCACTGCGCCACCAGGGAAGCCCTGATTTTACTTTTTTAAATTAATTTTTATTGGAGTATAGTTGATTTACAATGTTGTATTCATTTCTGCTGTACAGCAAAGTGCTTCAGTTATACGTACACAGATAGCCACTCTTTTTTTAGATTCTTTCCCATATAGGTCATCACAGAGTATGGAGTAGAGTCCCCTGTGCTATACAGTAGGTCCGTATTAGTTATCTCTTTTCTATAGAGTAGTGTGTATTTGTCAGTCCCAATCTCCCAGCTTATGCCTTCCCCTCTTCCCCCTTGGTATGGAGATTTCAGCAGGGTCTCAGGTTTAATGAGATAATACAAGTTAAGTCCTCAGCAGTCAGGGGGGAAAGGGCAGCCCTCCCACGAGGCCATGCCCAGGGACTTGGCCTCATCAAACACAGTAGTTCCTGTCTCTGTCCTCACTCCCTCGGGCCTTCCCTCAGCCGTCGCTCCCTAACTCAGCCTTCCCTCACAGCTCTACTGAAGAGTTCATCCCCGCCCATATTCCCTGGCCAGCCCGCCCTATTTATTTTCTGGGTACAACAGCGTTAGGCCAGTATCTGGTCCTGGATGAATGCACGAAAAGGGAGACTGGGAGGCCTGGGGAGGAGTGCTCAGGAAGTGGGTCCACGCCGGGCCGGCTGCAGGGGCTGCATCCGTGTGCCGGGGTTTGGCAGTGGGTGCGGATAGTCCTTCCAGCCGTCCTCCCGAAGACACGAGGCTGCCTCTGAGGTCGGCCCGCTCCTCCTCCTTCCAAGCATTGGCTCCTCCTCCTACTTTTTCTCTCCCTGGGGCATAATTGAGGGAACTATTCCTAAACCGGGTTAAGTTGTTCTCCGTCAAGAGAAAATAAAGAAACCATAGCGACCAATTAGCAGCATCTCCTAAATCAGTCGAATGAGAAATAGATCTGGAGCATCCACCCGGGAGGGCAGCTGAAATCTCCAAGGCCATAACCACAGATTCTGTTTCAACGGGCTGTGAGAAGCAGAGCTGTGATTAAAGTGCCCACCTCAGCCGTGGCTGCCCTTCCAGTGCCCTCCCCTGCCCTCATCTCTTAGGGACCAGACAGAAAGACCGGACCTTTGACGTGGTCCCGCAGAGGGCCCGGCCTCCACGCCATTCTCTTGTTTCCTGTCGAGGGAGCCCCAGGAAGTAGGCGGTACTAGTCTCTCCTCTCACAGGTGAGGAAAGGGAGGCCCAGTCCCAACGGCTTGCTCGTGGCCGTGGAGCTGGTTCGTGACGGACCAGCTCAGGTTGGCCCGGTCCGCACAACTGTGCCTTGTCCATCGTGACCACATTTGAGGTTCTCAAGCCAGACACAGACGGAGACCTGAAGCACTTCCCTCGGTGGCCCGCCTTTGACGTCCTGGGTCCCTTCAGCAGCCTCTGTGACACCAGCTGGGCCACTGGGCTCCTATCCCTCTTGACCTCTAGATACTAGTTTGGTTAAATAATCCTCAATTTACCTCTCACGGACATTGTGTCACTGCGACCTGGTCAGAATTCTTTGAGGTCAGGCCCACCGGCTGCAGAGATGGGGTGTAGCTGCAAGTGGCAGAACCTGGGGTTGGGTGACTTAGCCAGCGGGTTAGGGCAACAGGTGTTCCTGGCCGTGAGCAACTCCTAAGGTTAAACATGGGTAATTACGCAAAAGAGGCGTGCTTACTCATTTGCTTTAGGATTGCGTTTCATGAATGACATCTGTTTAGTGCCCTCGGTTTACGAACTGCTCCCACATGCGTGGTAACCTCGTGTCAGGGACTGTGAGTATAAAGGGACTGTCTGGCTCCTATTCTAGGGGTTTCTTTACATCAACAGGGCCTTGAAACCGGGGAGCAAGGCTTCTGAAGTATTTAGATTGGATTTGATTTTTAATAACTCCATTTACTTATCATAAATATGACTTGTAGTAATATGAGATCCAAGACACAAATATTACTAGAGTACTATTGGGTTGGCCAAAAAGTTCATTCGGGTTTTTCCAGCCCAATACTTCTACTGCCTTCTGTTATGTTAAGTTCACATCCTGGTTAAGAGCTTGTCAGGGTTCAACTATAGCATTCCTGTTAGAGGCAGAGGGGGCCAGGACACTCACTCTCCCAATCTCCAGAACTTCAGTAAAGTTTCAAAGATAGATAGATAAATAATAAATAAATAAATAAATAAACAAAATTTCCCCCTTTCCTTAGAATTTTCTCAGTGTTCCCGCTAATCAGATACTGTTAGCTTTATTTTGCATTCATTCATTCACTGAATGTGTTTCAGGCCCTGTGCTAGGAGCACGGTTAAAAGACTGTCCTGTTCTGGGGCACTCCCAGTCCAATGGTGGTTCAGGGGCCCCGGCAGATACATAACACATAACAGACCTCTACAATGTGATAGGGAAAGTGTAAGGACAATGGAAGGCAGAAGGAGGTCTGGAAGCACAGAGTAAGGACAACTAATCCATGCTGGGCGTATCAGGGAAGTCTTCCTGGAGGAGGTGACATCTGAGTTGGACGAGAGAAGTGGAGGAAAGAAATCCAGGCAGCAGAGAGAGGCTCAGGCACGAGAGCGTTGTGTACTCAGAGAAGGGGCTGTTTGGTGAGACGGCCCTTAAGTAGCACAGTTAAGAATGGGAACGGCTGAGCTTTAACTGTCAGCCAGGAGTCTAGTATGTGAGCTGCTGGGAGATTTTAAGCAGGGAAAACATTCTCATATTACCCTTACTTCTTCCAGGTATGAACCACAGTTTTGTTTTGCTTTTTTAACATCTTTATTGGAGTATAACTGCTTTACAATGGTGTGTTAGTTTCTGCTTTATAACAACACAGTTGTTATTAAACAACTACTGGGAATTCCCTGGCCGTCCAGTGGTTAGGACACGGCGCTTTCACTGCCATGGCCCAGGTTCGATCCCTGGTCCAGGAGCTAAGATCCTGCAAGCTGCGCAGCGCAGCAAAAATAAACAAAAACAAAACCAAAAAACCTACTGATATAGTTTGATATTTAGCATTTCCTCTGAGCCAATATTAATATAATCTTTAAGAAAGCAGAGACTAAGATGTCTTTTTGTTCCACCCTATAATTCTCTAGACTTAGAAGAGGTCCTGGTCATAGTGGATGGTTAGAAAATGGGGGGAAGGCAGGGAGGGAGAGAAAGGCAGTGACAAGATCTGTTGTGCACTGGAGAAAAATAATTCTGGCAGCAAATAGAGGAGAGATGGCAGAGAGGTGTGACTTGGGGCTGGGAGGGACTGATTAGAATGCTATTGTCATAATCCAGGTGAAAAGTGCAAACTGTCTACAGGAACGGCAGAGGCGGAAGGGAGGGGACGTAGAGAGGAGAAAAGCCCAGGAGGTAAGGTCTATGTGACCTGGTGCCCGGGTGCCCGGGTGGGCGAGTAAAGAGAAGCAGAGAGTCACCTGGAGGGGTTTT
Source organism: Physeter macrocephalus (assembly GCF_002837175.3). NCBI lineage: Eukaryota > Metazoa > Chordata > Mammalia > Artiodactyla > Physeteridae > Physeter > Physeter macrocephalus. The sequence goes on from NC_041225.1 coordinate 32,266,298, forward strand.
GACGCCTGGGCCCAGCAATCAGTCTCAGGGAATTGGTCTGGGTGGTGTAGGAGACGAGGGTAATTCCTAAAAAGACCCAGGTGACCCTCCTGTGCAGGCAGGATGGATAAGCACTGACCGAGTGAGGGGTTTATGAGGGCTCCGAGGGTTCCGGCCTTGGAAGAGAGAACACAGGACGGAGAGCGAGTTTGGGAGAGCCAGGAGAGAGAAGCAGTTCAGAAGGTACTGAGTTGACTGAGTTTGAGGCATATGAATTAAGAGAGAAAGATGTCAGGTGGTTCTTGTTTGTTGCTTAAAGAGTGAAGGTGAGAATAAACAATTGGACATTTTGGTTGGGAGTTGCTTCTTAATTAGGATGGTTTTGTGCAATGGGGGTCAGAGAGGGCTCTTTGGAAACTGCCTGAGGAAGTCTGTGTTCTGGCTGAGCACCAGGTGGTGAGAGACGTGAACATGAGCTTGCAGAAAATCACAGAGCGAGCCGTGTAACTGGGTTTCCACCCTTGTTTTTACCTTCTGTGCTTCTAAGTTTCTTCTCTGCACAGCTGAACAATGCACCAACTTTGTTTCATAGCAAATTTCTTATGGCCTCTGGCAGCGCCGATGCAGCCTTCATATTCCATATGTTCCTTGGATAATGAGCTAAGCCTCATTATAGAGCCAAAGGAAAAAGCCCCAGTGCTTGTTAAATCTACTGGCATGGGCCGTCTGCTCCCCAGAACCTCCATCAGACGTTGCGCTAAAATCATCCAGCTCGGTAAGGCCATTTGCATCTAGGCAAATGGCCCTTGGTGACTAACAGAAATCCAACTTTATATTGATGAGGAAGGGCTTTGATAAGCAGCATTAATTTTGTCTGCACAGTGGAATGGAGCTCACCTCTACTTGCTTTTGGAGAGCCTGGTTTATGCTTCCCCCAGATAGCACTTCCCCGGGGCTCCCAGACATTGGATTCACCAGGTGTAATTAATCTCGGAGGCTCCCTGGTCCAGCTTTTTTGAACATGGCACACAATCTGCCTTATTTTTTCCCAGCCTCCCAGCTCAGAGAGAATTGTGATGATGGGGCAACCTGAATCGTAATAACGCTTCAAGTAGTCATTTGGGCTTGATGCATTTGGCCTGGTGCCCACAGACCTAACAGCTGGGAGGATTCTGTCTGGCTTTTCCTCCCCCCAGGAGTCTGGAAATGAAGGCTGTTATTTTCCATTTGGAGTCCTGAGAATTGGGTTGTTATTGCCAAAGACAAAGGAATGGGTTTCTAGAATTATCACTTAGAAGAAGAGTGCACCAGAGAGAAATTCTAGATGCTTCCAGAAATGTGGGCAGTGGGGATCTCGGCAGGGTAATCTAAATGTGAAACGTCTCTGCCAACTACTTGGGAACATCTTGCGGTGGGTGGAAGACTCCTGGACACATCTCTACCTCGCATTCAGTCCATCTGGAAAGGCAGAAGAACAACTTCGCCCTCAGGATTTTACTGCACCCTTTGGGAAAGAATCCCATAACCTTCCGGGGCTTCCGAGACACCCATTCAGTGAGGATGTGTGGTCTCAAGCTTCCAGAATAAATTCAGTTCGATTCAAACAAAATTGTTGAGGACCTACTGGTGCCAGGAGGGAAGTGGGGGGCGAAGACGAGAAAGGATGCCCTTGGTCATGCAGCCACCGACTCGCCGACAGTCCTTGATCAAGCATTGGCTTCGTACCAGGCTTTTTGTTGCCACGAGCGATGCAAAACTGAAGGAGGGGGTCCCTGCCTGCCGGGAGCGCTTCTATGTGGGCAGGTTGACCTGGGCTACCATTAGAGCCACAGAGTGACGGACACTGTCCTGGGAGCTTTGATAGAGACACTAGAAAAAATGTAAAACAGACCCAGAAGACACTGGAATTGATTCTGAGTGCGGAAACCAGAGCAGGCTGGGGAGAGGCAGAATCAGGACTTCAACAAGGCATTTGACCAATTTCTCCTCTGGGTCTGGTCACCAGAGCAAGACTTAACACGCCCACAGCATTGACCACGTTCCTGGAGTGGTTTCAAGAGCTTTACGTGTATATTCACTTTGTCCCCACAACAAGCCTTTGAAGTAGGTCCTATTATTATCCCCATTTTATGGATGAGGAAACTGAGGCACTGAGAGGTTAAATGACTTCTCCAAGATGACCGCTAATAAGTGGCAGAGTAGGATTTGGTCCCAGGCAGTCTGGCTCTAGACAACTCTGGTGCAGTTAGGTAGCTCTCTTCTGGTTAAACAACCCTACCCCAAAAGGGTATTTCTTTATGTTTTGTTTGGTTTAGTCATCGATGCTGTAAAAGCTATATGGCATTATAGAAAGTTTGGAGAAAAGAATAAAGGTTTCCCTTTGTGGCTGGCATGATGTTGGCATGAAGTGCATAGTAACCCTTCTGAATGGTGGGGATGTTTACTGGTGTTACAATAGGCAGTCACAGCCTTGCACAACAGAATAATGCCATTTCGGGGTAGACCCCCCCC